>NW_015165625.1:0-1544 GCF_001447785.1 Gekko japonicus
GAGGTTTTAGGAGAAAAAGCCAGTAAAGTCAATGAGTAAATGCAGGAGGTTGGTGGGGGGAAACAGTAAGGTCGACAGGCGTACAGAATACAAGGAGCACAGAATGAAAATGTGATTATCTGTATATCTACTTCTCAGGTGTGGTGCCCATCTGTGGATACCTAAATCTGTGGATCAGGGCCACACTAAACCAAAGCAGGTTTTTCTGCAAACTTTGGTGTTCCCCACCCAAGTTTGCAGAAAAATCTGAAATCTCTTAAGAGTATTTATTTATTATGTATTTATTCATTTGATTTTTACCCCGCCCTCCCCGCCAAGGCATATGGGGGGGGGGGGGGGGAGATGTTGTTGTTCAGTCGCACCGTCGAGTCCGACTCTTTGCGACCCCATCACGCCAGGCCCTCCTGTCTTCCGCCGTCCTTCGGAGTTTGCTTAATTTCATGTTCGTTGCCTCGATAACACTGTCTGACCATCTCAACCTTTGCCGTCCCCTTCTTCGTTGACCTTCAACCTTTCCCAGCATCAGGGTCTTCTCCAGTGAGTGCTCCCTTCTCATTGGGTGGCCAAAGTATTTGAGCTTCAGCTCATACGTTGTAAGTCCTTTTTCGACTGAATTAGGTAAGGGTGCCCTGACCTGAGTAACCTAGTCTAGCCCAATCTCATCAGATCTTGGAAGCTAAGCAGGGTCGGCCCCAGTTAGTCCTGGGATGGGAGGCCACCGAGGAAGTCCAGGGTTGTTGCACAGAGGCAGTGGCTAACCATCTCAGAACTTACTCTTGCCCTTGAAAATCCCTATGGGGTAGCCATAGGTTGGCTGCGACTTGACAGCAAAAAATAATATAGGTAAGAGATCATTTTAAGAGGGCCGAGAGAGATTAGAGAGAGGAAAACACATGTCCCATGCTGTACATTTACCGAGTCCTTTTTTCCTACTGTTGCCTCTGATCAATTAGGGCCTTGAAGCTGGGAAAATCCGTTTGTCCACCGGCAAACATGAGATCGAGACCAGCAAATCCTTTTTTTTTTTAACGGCTTTCAATGCTTTTAAATAAATAATTTTAAAAAACCGAACACTAAAATTAAACATCTAAGAAAGGATACAAAGCTAAACCTGGAGAGAATGTGGCTCTTCATTTCTGTCACCCCACCTCTTATTTTTTTAGGTCTCCTTCAGCCGCGGCTTTACAAAAAACATGAAGCTGGAGGCCGTGAGCCCCAGGAACCAGGCCGAAATCTGTGTGGCTTCTGTCACCTCAGTGAAGGGGAGATTGATGTGGCTCCACTTAGAAGGTAAGCTACGGTCATGGCTGTAGCGCATGGAATTTGTCATTGACGGTTCGACATTTGGAGTTTAAAATTTGAAACGAATGGTTGAAGATGTCAGGCTTGCGGGGTGCGAAAAACTGAATTTTACCACATGTGTTTTTCAACAACGTTTAAGCCCATCCAGTCCAACACTCTATGTCACACAGTGGCCAGAAATATTAGGTGCCATCAGGAGGTCCACCAGTGGGGCCAGGACATTAGAAGCCCTCCCACTGTTG
>NW_015165625.1:1586-1831 GCF_001447785.1 Gekko japonicus
CCTATCTATACCTTGTGGCTAATAGCCACTGATGGACCTCTGCTCCATATGCTTATCTAATTCCCTTTTGAAGCCGTCCATGCTTGTAGCCACCACCACTTCCCGTGGCAGTGAATTCCATGTGTTAATCAGTCTTTGGGTGAAGAAGGACTTCCTTTTATCCGTTCTAACCCGTTCCTTTTATCCGGTCTAACGGGAAGGGTGGTTAAAGGGTCTCAGACCATTATGGGCTTTAAAGGTTAACA
>NW_015165626.1:0-156 GCF_001447785.1 Gekko japonicus
GTCCACTTCCCCTAGTTGTTGTAGCAAGCACAAGTCTTGCTGTGCCACACTCTAGGTGAGCGAGAGGGCCAGGGAAGCAACAGGTGAGAGAAGCATATTTTAATTGATGGGACAAAAAAAATCCCACCTTCAAGTCTAGGCTGGGGGGGGGGGCGG
>NW_015165626.1:447-1824 GCF_001447785.1 Gekko japonicus
GGGGGGAAGTGCAGATCTGTCCTCGCAGAGGAGGGAGAGCTTGTACCTGAATAAAAGTTGGTCTTAAAGGTGCCACTGGACTGTTTTGGATTGCTAGCAATGGGGGGGCCTCTGCAACTTACCTCGCTGCTTCTTGCTCTGACTGAGGGCTGCTGGGAGCAGGGGGTGGGGCTTTTTGCATGTGCCCGCCCCCTGGGCTCTTTACTGCCGGAGCTCCGCTCCTGTGCGCTCCTGCAGGAAATGACCCCTGAGTGTGACAAAGGCAAAATCTTTGTTGGGGATTATTAGGAAAGGGATTGAGAATAAAACAGCCAGTACTGAAATGAGATCCATTTGGAATACCGTGTACAGTTCTGGTCACCGTATCTCCAAAAGGACAGTGCAGAGCTGGAAAAGGTTCAGCGGAGGGCAACCAAAACGTTTAGGGGGTTGGAGCACCTTCCTAGGAGGAAAAGCTGAAGAGTTTGGGACTATTCCGTTTAGAAGACTGAGGGGGAGGAATGACAGAGGTTTATAAGATCATGCATGGGGTGAAGAGAGCGCACAAAGATCTTTTGCTCCTTCTCCGAAAGACTAGAACTTGAGGGCATCCAATGAAGCTGATGGGCAGTAGGTTCAGGATGGATAAAAGGAAACACCACTTTACACAGAGAGTGACTAACAGGTGGAATTTGCTGCCTGAGGATGTAGTGATGGCCACAGGAATAAACTGCTTTAAAAGAGGATTAGATAGATTCATGGAGGATGAGTCTATCAATGGCTACTAGCCATGGTGACTGAGGGGAAACCCCCACAGTCAGAGACACTAAACCTCTGAATCCCAGAGCCAGGAGGCAACATCAGGAGAAGGCCTCAGCCTCTGTGCCCTGTTGTTGGCCCTCCGGAGGAACGCGTCGGCCCCTGTGTGAGACAGGATGCTGGACTGGATGGACCACTGGGCTGATCCAGCAGGGCGCTTCTGATGTTCTTATAGATAGATTCATGAAGATAATTCTATTAATGGCTACTAGCCATGGTGGCTGAGAGGAACATTCCACATTCAGAGGCACTAATCCTCCGGATCCTAGAGCCAGGAGGCAACATGAGGAAGGCCTTGGCCTCTCTGCCCTGTTGTTGTTTGATAGGGAGCCTTTGAAGAAACAAAACTCAGTTTCATTAGGTGAAAATCAATACCAGTTATACTTAGGCCTCGGTCACATGGGCCGGATAATGCGAGGGGGAGGCGTGGGTATTTGCGGTGCTGCAATTTAACACACCAGAACGCAATCCCATGCATCGGTGGCATGCCATGGTTCCTTCCTTCCGCGTCTGCGCATCAATGAGGGGCTGGAGGGAAAAGTGGCACGCCGGAACGATCACACCGAGGGAGTCCGGAGG
>NW_015165627.1:0-1813 GCF_001447785.1 Gekko japonicus
GTCCCTCAGCCTTTCCTCACTGGGCTTGGCCTCCAGACCTCCGATCATCCTTATCGCTCTTCTCTGTATGCACTCCGTTCTGTCCACACCCTTTTTGAAGTGAGGCCTCCAGAACTGCACACAATATTCAAGGTGCAGCCTGACCAATGCCATGTACAGCCGGACTATGACATCTTGCAATCTGAATGTTATGTCTCTGTTATTCCCTCCTGGTGCCCCCACTCTTCAGCATTTAGGCACTTTGCAGGTAAAATACGCATGTGGACTGTCAGTGGAGCAGAGGTGTCCATTTCTCCATGCGTGAATAACCCTCCTTAGAGGAAGGGGAAACCGCCTCTTCCACGGCAAACTCACACTTCATTTTGTTGAAGAGGTAAACGGTCAAACTAAAAGCTCCTCAGTTGGCACGTGCATTTTATCATCGTCGGGTCATTTCGTAGAAAAAGAGGTGCAGGAACTCATTAGCATAACTCATTAGCATGACTTATTTGCATATGCCGCACCCCCTGAGATCACCACTGGACTGTTTTGGATTGCTAGCTATTGGGGGGGGGGGGAACGTAGCAGATCTGTCCTCACAGAGGAGGGAGAGCTTGTACCTGAATAAAACTTGGTCTTAAAGGTGCCACTGGACTGTTTTGGGTTGGGGGGGCTCTGCAACTTACCTGGCTGCTTCTTGCTCTGACTGAGGGCTGCTGGGAGCAGGGGGTGGGGCTTGTTGCATGTGCCCGCCCCCTGGGCTCTTTACTGCCGGAGCTCTGCTCCTGTGTGCTCCTGCAGGAAATGACCCCTGATTCATCGTGCCTTTTTATCTCTGCTTTCAAAGAGTTGCCCCTTGGGCACATACATGACATTTCCATGATGAATACATTTTTCAGTAGATTCAGGTGGGTAGCCGTGTTGGTCTGAAGCAGCAGGAAAGTTAAAGACCAGCAACGTTTTATTCAAAGTACAAGTTCTTGTGTGAAAACCTCCAAATGAAGTTTAAGGTTCCCCTTGCTCAAAAGCCAGCCGAATCCAACTCTAGGGAGCAGTGCTCATCTCCGTTTCCAAGCCGAAGAGCCGGTGCTGTCCAAAGACATCTCCGTGGTCATGTGGCCAGTATGACTAGATGCCGAGGCGCACGGAACGCTGTTACCTTCCCACCGAAGCGGTACCTATTTATCTACCTGCAGTTTCTTGCTTTTGAACTGCTAGGTTGGCAGGAGCTGGGACCAGAGATGGGAGCTCACTCTCGTCACACGGCACTCGGGTCTCGAACTGCCAAGCTACCAACCTTCCGGTCTGCAGCTCAGCATTTTAACCTGAAGTGTAGAAAATTAGTAAAGGGCCAAAAGTTAAAAGCATCAATAGATATGGACAAAAGTACACATGTTTATGTCAGAAACATATAAAAACCTTGTAGGGCCCCAAATATAGCCTCATGAAACAATCAAAGTGACAAATGCACAAAAGTAACCATATATGACCTGACGTGTTTAGTCCCACAAGAGCCTTCTTCAGAGGTCAAATAGTACAGAATACAAGGTTTTTATATATATTTTGAAATAAACGTGTACTTTTGTCTACACCTATTGATGTTTTTAACTTTTGGCCCTTTACTAGTTTTCTAAACTTCCTTTGGAGGTTTTTGCTTGTATGGTTTAGTTTTTCTTCCCCTCTCTTCGTGGGTATAAGCTTTCGTGTGCCCGCACACAAAAGCTTATGCCTTGAATAAGATTTCATTGGGCTTAAAGGTGCCACTGGACTCAAACTTAGTACTCAATTTTTTACTTTTCCCCTTGCAAGGACGATTCAGCTTTCCCCTTTCACT
>NW_015165628.1:0-1790 GCF_001447785.1 Gekko japonicus
AATTAGCCACGCCTCCCCCCCTCAATATCTGGCCTGTGTGACCAGGGCCATCAATCTTCAATATGTGAAATACATGAGCCGCAATGAATAGGCTGGAGATTTAAAGTAATATCTAATATTTACTATTTGACACTCCCCACCCAAAAGAAAGACTTCACAGATTCTCAATTCACAATTTCAATGGACTGCAAAACATACTCTTCAGTCGCCCATCAAGCAAGTGCATCCACTTCTTAAGACTTAAGTTAAACAATATTAAACAATAAACAGCATGTAGTAAACAGCAAGTAGGTCCAGTCCTTAAAACCTGAGACAAACAGTAAGAAATAGGCTGCAGTCAACTCATCCTCCAGATTATTCAATGAGTTTTTGATCCCTTCATCAGGACCGCAAACGGGGACCCCAGAGAGGCACAGCCGCAGAAACTTCTCAGCCAATGCTGCCTCCAAACTGTCTTATGGCACAGCAATGTCTCTAAAATTGTATACAATACATATCAACATCAAGATCACCTTGCCACTAGAATTTGATTTGCCAATACAGATTAAATCTCTTACCAAAACTGCCTTATTTTCCTTTGTTCATGATGGATACGTGTAACCTGATTCTATAGGTCTTCTTCCATCTAAATGAATGTAAAGACGGCTCTTCAGAGCTGCCAAGTATCTCCTGATACTCAGAGCCCATTCTTGCCTTCCAAGTGCAAATTGCCCAATCAGCTTAACAGTGGTGCCAGAATTTTGGCTTGCCCAAGGTCATCCAGCAGGTGCAAGTGGAGGAGTGGGGGATTAAACCTGGTTCTCCCAGATTAGAGTCTGTGCACTCAACCACTACACCAGGCTGGCTCTGAGAAGGTGACTGTAAGCTGCTCTGAGATGCTGAGTGAAGGGTGGGGTATAAATCTAATTATTTCTTCTTCTTCTTCCTCCTCCTCCTCCTCCCCAGTAAGATCTCAGCACTGCTACAAGATTCTACCGCTGAACTGCTAAACCAGAGCAATGAGTAGTGCATCAACTGCACATAGGTATGGAATGAGATACTTCCGCTCCAGAACCACAACTTGACATGGGAGCAAATATGAGTTTAAGATGTCTCCAACCATTCTAGCAGGACACATTGCCAGATGTCCCCGGGGTGTTTGCTCATCCTGGTTTGTTGGATATGCATCACCTTGTGCTTCCCGAGGATGAGAATCTACCGGCTTTGTCTTGTAGGCCTGACAGGTCGCAGCTCACCTGCAGGGCTGAAGGTCTTGGCAGGCTGGTTTGGGGTTGCCCCTTTATGTTCCCCTAAAGCAACCTCAGACCAGTCGAACAGTTCTCAACAGGGGTCATTCCCTGCAGGAGCGCACAGGAGCGGAGCTCCGGCAGTAAAGAACCCAGGGGGCGGGCACATGCAACAAGCCCCACCCCCTGCTCTCAACAGCCCTCAGTCAGACTAAGAAGCAGCCAGGTAAGTTGCAGAGCCCCCCCAGTCCAAAACAGTCCAGTGGCACCTTTAAGACCAGGTTTTATTCAGGTACAAGCTCTCCCTCCTCTGAGAGGACAGATCTGCACGTCCTCCCCCCCCCCGAATCGCTAGCTATCCAAAACAGTCCAGTGGAGCCTGAGCTTCTGGTGATGTCAGGGGCTGTGGCATATGCAAATAAGTTATGCTAATGAGCTATACTAATGAGCTCCTGCACCTCTTTTCCTACGAAATGACCCCTGGCTCTCAACCAGGTTTCTTGGCTCACACCGCGATGCAGTTACAAATCACTTGTCCCGGCTACAGCATATCCAGTCCTTCCC
>NW_015165629.1:0-1014 GCF_001447785.1 Gekko japonicus
ACTGGTACTGAGGCTGTGCTATACATAGTGATCCCTTCCATCGTGGTGGGTGGCCACGTCATCAAGATCCTGCCCAGTTTATGTGGCCTCTTGCCACCCTCTCACTTCTGTCTTTCCCCCTGTAGGCAACTCCCTCAGCAGGGAGCTGCACATGCCAGGGCCAGCAAAGAGGCTACAGTGCATGCCAGTTCAAAGATTGCAGGCCTGACCACAGATCTCAAAGATGTGGGTGTTAGTGGCATTGCAAGCCCATTGACTGTCTCAGTTGACCCTCCCAGGGTCAGGTCCCTGCCGCTTATACTTCAGTGCTGAGCCAGCAAGAGACGGAAGTCAGTGATGGGGTGGCCATCACCACTGTGGCAGGGTCAGGTGCACACTCATGGTGCAAATAAAATCAAAAATGGAGGATCAATACCTCCATTCACCAACCCTCTGGACAGAGGTTATGGAAACCAGGAAGCAGACCTTTACTGAAAGGAGATCTAATGTGTTCTGATGGCCCAAGCTTCGTCTCCAAAGACAATAGCTAGAACGGATCCTAGCGCACACCTATTGGGAGGCTAGGATCCTAGAAGGGACCTTTGGGTCTAGGGGTGCACTGTAAATACCCTATCACGTGTGTGTATGTATGTGTGGGTGGGTGTGGTGTGATTTGGGAATATAAATCGGCCTGCGAGCCCACTAAAACATCTCAAGATCTTAATGTAACTAAATAAAATATGAGCTGTAATAACTCTTTTATCTGTCCTGATCCTACTGCCCATCAGTTTCATTGGATGCCCTCAAGTTCCAGTATTTTGGGATATGGAGGAAAAAAATTCTTTGTCAACTCTCTCCACCCCATGCATAATTTTATAAACCTCTATCATGACCCCCCCCCCAGTCATCTCTTTTCTAAACTGAAAAGTCCAAAACTCTTCAGCCTTTCTTCATGGGGAAGGTGCTCCAACCCCCTAATCATCTTGGTTGCCCTCTTCTGTCCAGCTCTGCAATGTTTTTTTTTTGAGATATAGC
>NW_015165629.1:1196-1788 GCF_001447785.1 Gekko japonicus
CTGTCTGTCAGGTGTAGGAGAGGAGGTGGGATGGCTACCAACACACTCCCCCCCACCTCCTACACCTAACAGGCAGTTGTCTGTCGGGTGCAGCCCCACCTCCACAGTGGCTTTTAATACTCCTCCCCCCTCCCCCTCCTACACAACCGGGCTGTGGATCTAGTGTCGTCCATGGCGGCACTGGGACTCTCAGTTCATCTCGGCTCCCATGCATCAGGCCGGTCACATGCTCGATTTGATCTTTGTGGCGGGAGTGACAGTGGACCAGATCACTGCCCTGGCAGTGCCATGGTTGGACCACCATGCCCCAAGGGCCCATCTGAATCTCCCACCCCGACCCTGTTTAGGTGGCGAGCTGATTTTGGTTCACCCGCGGAGCCAAATGGACCCGATGCGGCTCCAGATGGCTCTGTGGTATCCGAGGCCCCCTGGCGGCTCGTTAGATGAGCTGGTGGAGGACTGGAACAGCCGACTCTCCTCAGACATCAACGAGATCGCTCCCAGGCGCCCTCTCCGCACTCATGATAGGCGAGCACCCTGGTATACCCAGGAGTTACAGCTGCTGGAGAACTGAGACGGCTAGAGAGACGGT
>NW_015165630.1:0-161 GCF_001447785.1 Gekko japonicus
GAACAGTTGCCAAAGGGTAGTTGTGCTACCCTGTCGTAGCAAAATAAAACTATGGAAGCTCTTAGTGATGTATATATTGTGAGTCTTCAAGATAGATTGTTGTATTTGGCCCTGATCTCCCCCCCCCCCCCTTGGAGGGATTAATCATTTCCTTCACCCCT
>NW_015165630.1:403-1783 GCF_001447785.1 Gekko japonicus
CCTTTGCTGTAAATGCTATCTAAGACCTCTGACTGCTTTCACTCATTTTAAGTTTGGCTGTGTTCCTGTTATTATTGATATTGGTTTTTCCCCCTGACACCGTGAGTCGCCTCGTGGACCAGACCAGCCTTTGCATAAGCGCTAGCAATGCAGAGGGAGGTCTCCAGTTAAGACCAGCCGTCTCAGCGGACACCTCTTTTCATTCCCAACAGGAACTACGTTTTCCAGCGCCGATTTGTCAAATTCGATGGGAAAAACCTCATGTATTTCAACAACGAGAAGGTGGGAATGGAACCTCTTGACTGTTACACTCTGCAAGGTTTTGGGTGTCTGGGGAAAGGGACAGAAGGCACCAAGCCAGTTAAAGCCTTGCACAGCCCTGGTCGTTCGGGAGAAGGTGACGACATACAGGGCTTTGTGTGGCTTGATAGCAAGAGACAGAAGGCGCTCTGGGGTCATAGGGGCACAAATCCTGGTTCCTCCTGTTCCTTTCCGAGGCCTTGCCTGCCAGGGAGGAGGGAAGTCGAACGAGAGTATCTGTTCAGTGAGGCTCAGCGGAGACACCTTAAAGTGAACAGCCGAGTGCCGCCTGCCGCGAGGAGTCAGGGCCAGTGGTGGCGAACCTATGCCATTGCCCCAGCCAGGCCCAGACCGTCATTAAAGTGTCGAATTCTCTGCCAAATAATTTTAAGTCAATGAAAGCATTTGGGATTGCTTTCCTTACTTTGTTTGGGTCATCTTAAATTAATGTCTGAGTTGTTTTTTCTAAAGTAAAACCTCCGTTTTCAGGTTAAATTGCCGTGTTGGCACTTTGCGATAAATAAGTGGGTTTTGGGTCGCAGTTTGGGCACGCGGTCTCTAAAAGGTTCGCCATCGCTGCGCTGTGTGCGTTGAGTGGCCACTCATCAACCCAGGAATCCCTGTTCAACAGCAGTCTGGAGCCACGCAGGATCTCGCGCTGCCCTTTGCCCATTTTAAAATTACAGCAGTTCTGTTCTGCTTGGGGTGTGGACTGCTCCGCTCAGCGGGGCGTTGGAAAATGAGGGGGACCATCGTGCAGCGCTTGTAACCCGCTCGCCTGGCTTGTTGCAGGAGCCCTACCCGAAAGGCCTGATCCCTCTCTCTGTCATTGAGATGGCCCGCTCCACCAAGGACAACAAGTTCCAGGTCGTCACGAGTCACCGGATCTTTGTCTTCCGCGCGGAAAGTGAAGGTCAGAAAGCAGGCAATGGGGCTCTCTCTCGGTGCCCCTCCTTGGACTCCTCGTGCCCTGCTCCTTATTCGGGACTGGGGGTGGTGCAGAAGGGGGAGGGCTGTTTCCTTCTTCCCATAGAAGCGCCTGCAGCTCTCTGGCTCTGTGCTCTCGCTCCTGCAGGGCAG
>NW_015165631.1:0-1755 GCF_001447785.1 Gekko japonicus
GATGCATAAAATGCCCTGGTCCAGTGACCTCCACCCTTCTCGGTGGCCTCTGTGCTCTCTTCTCGGCACACGGGTGGCTTTTGACATGGAGAAGCATTTAAAAAAAAAACCATCCAGGCTAATAAAGAGTTTGGGATCACTCTAAAGCTTGTGTCATGAGTTTGACCTGGGAAGCCCCTTCCCCCTCACTCCCAATACACCAAGGCTGGTGAAGGTTCAACAGTGGTGGAGAGAGATAGCCCTACATGATCAGAGGTACTCTGGTTATTTTAAAAGGTTATAATTATGCAGCCCTTTTTAGCCTAAAAGGTGGGGTCTGGAGATCTTCCGGAATCAAAGCTCATCATAAGAACTTAAGAGAAGCCAATGTCGCTTCAGGCCAATGGCCCCTCCAGTCCACCACTCTGTGTCACACAGTGGCCAGAAATACCAGGGGCCATCAGGAGGTCCAGCAGTGGGGCCAGGACATTAGAAGCCCTCCCACTGTTACACCCCCCCAAGCACCAAGAAGACAGAGCATCCCTTGCCCCAGACTGAGAGTTCCCATTTATACCTTGTGGCTAATAGCCACTGATGGACCTCTGCTCCATACGCTTATCCATAAGAACACAAGAGAAGCCAATGTTGGATCAGACCAAAGGCCCATCCAGTCCAACACTCTGTGTCACTCAGTGGCCAAAAATACCAGGGGCCCTCAGGAGGTCCAGCAGTGGGGCCAGGACACTAGAAGCCCTCCCACTGTTGACTCACCCCCAAGCACCAAGAAGACAGAGCATCCCTTGCCCCAGACCGAGAGTTCCCTTCTATACCTTGTGGCTAATAACCACCGATGGAGCTCGGCTCCAGGCTACAGAGATAAGTTCCCCTGGAGGAAATGGCTGCTTTGGAGGCTCCATCCCCAAATCTCCAGGAGTTTCCCTGTTGCGCAGAGCGTGAGTAGCAGTCCACACCCAGTCTGAGCCAAATCAGCACTCAGCAGACTTTCCAGCCTCCCAGCTCTTACCAGTTCTTTGCTGTTCTGCCCCTCTATAGTAACCACACTGCACAGTCCAGTGGTAAACTCTATACAAGGGTTTATTCACTGAATTTACAGTCAAAGTGCTTCGCCAGACGCTTGTTACCTCCGAAGAGTACGTACATGGCTTCTGTACAGACATATATACATAGCAGCACCAATCAGCAACAAGCTGAGTCATGGTGACTCTATACTGTCCAGTGCCAGCCATAACCGGACAGAACTAGTTCATCTGTTCACCTGCTGACAGGTAGCTGTCACTGAACTGTCAGCTAGATCATAGTGATCTTCCTGTGTGGAAAGAATTTTCAAAAATATAGAAAGTTTGGGTTTAAAATGAACCAAAATAGTTTCTGAAATCCATATACATCTGTCTCCAAAACAGGCTGGGCCTTTTCACTAAGGATGTAACATTCCATTCCCAGGGAAATCACAAACATTCCATTTCCCAGGAAAATCACTGATGTGGGACTGGCCATTACTCCAATTTCCTAGGCAAGGAGATATATGACCATTTGGAAAATTGGCAAACTCCACAGATGTGAAACTTGTCAGTACCCCCAATTTCCTACCCTGCTTTCATCTCTGATAACATCAAGGCACTGTTATTTCCCATGAGTGGGGAACACCTGGACAAAACAATGACCCTGTATTGATCCAATGGAATGTAACCTCTTGTCATGTGAGACCAAGGGAGGGAAACCAATTTTCCTCAAAGACAACTTCAATTTCCAAGTGTT
>NW_015165632.1:0-1634 GCF_001447785.1 Gekko japonicus
TGCATGGGGTTGAGAGAGCTGACAAAGAGAACTCAAGGGCATCCGATGACGCCGGGGGCTGTAGGTTAAGGATGGACAAAAGAAAATAGTACTTTGCGCAGAGAGTGATTGAAATGTGGAATTCACTGCCAGGGAATGTAGGAGTAAAGAATTTTAAAGATGGGTTAGAGAGATTCATGGAGGATAAGTCTGTCAGTGGCTACTAGCCATGGTGGCTGAGGGGAACCTTCACATTTGAAGCCACTAATCCTCTGAATCCCAGAGCCAGGAGGCAACCTCAGGGGAAGGCCTCGGACTCTCTGCCTTGTTGTTGGCCCTCCAGACGAACTCGTTGGCCACTGTGTGAGACGGAATGCTGGACTAGATGGACCACTGGTCTTCTCCTTAGGTTCCTAGGAAGGCCTCGGTCTCTCTGCCCTGTTGTTGGTCCTCCAGAGAAACTGGTTGGCCCCAGTGTGAGACAGGATGCTGGACTAGATGGACCACTGGTCTGATCCAGCAGGGCTCTTCTTATCTTCTGAGGAAGGCCTCGGCCTCTGTGCCCTGCTGTTGGCCCTCCAAAGGAACTGGTTGCCCACTATGTGAGACAGGATGCCGTTGGAAGTGCTAAGTCTTCTTGCCTTGAGCTTTTCCCCCCAAACAAAACTTTTATTTCATAGGATTTTCTTCCATCCTACTTTGCTGATCACCTCCTTGCTGGTGCTCTTCCACAGCCGTGGTCTGTTTCAAGGAAGGAACAAACTTTGGTAGCATGGGGTGTGTGTGTCATTATTCAAATTCACCACTCATAAAAGAAAAGGTTGGTGGCTGCTGCCTGAGCTTAACATGAATGAACTTGATGTGCATGGAAAGTGCCCACAAGAACATAAGAGAAGCCATGTTGGATCAGGCCAATGGCCCCTCCAGTCTAGTGCTCTGTGTCACACAGTGCCCAAAACTCGGGGGCCATCAGGAGGTCCACCAGTGGGGTCAGAACTCCAGAAGCCCTCCCGTTGTTGCCCCCCAAGCACCAAGAAGACAGAGCATCACTGCCCCAGACAGAGTATTCCATCTGTACCTTGTGGCGAATGGCCACTAATGGACCTCTGCTCCATATGCTTACCCAATCCCCTCTTGAAGCTGTCTATGCTTGTAGCCTCCATCCTTTCTGGTGTGAATTCCATGTGTTAATTCTTCTTTGGGATCAAAGTCAGTGTTACGGTGGATGTTCATGAATGACAGCACCCAAATCGGGAAGGAGGGGATCTGAAACCATGGGGTACCACAAAGAGGATGTTATGGCGAGGCGTGTGACTGGTCCAAGATCATTCAGCCTGCTTCCATGACAGAGGGGTGATTCGAACCCAGCTCTCCAGACCCTCGTCTGACACTAAACACCTGGGCTGGTAACACACTTTTATTGTGGGCTCAAGCGTCAAGGCCATCCCGCTGAAAGGCAAAGTCGGCTTTGTAACCTGTGCCCTCCCACTGATTTTAATATAGCTGGGAACAACCCCTGTGATAGACACTGAAGAGTAAGGGTGTGCAAACTTGTGTTAATAGAAAGAGACCGGCTGCTCTCCTGGGGCCACTCAGCAGTTGTAACACCATCTCTCTGGAGGGGATGCTCCCCCTCCCAAGACAGTCAATAAAAC
>NW_015165633.1:0-360 GCF_001447785.1 Gekko japonicus
GTCTCTGCCGCCGCGCTCTCTGCCTGAGGCGTCTTCAGCCGCGTCTCTTTCCCGCGCAGCCGGCCTGCAGACTGTCTCTCCCGCGCACCGGATGCCTTCCGCATTCCCAAGACCGACGGCGCGTCACTTCCGGCCCGAGCATCCTCCCTCCCGAGACGCCCCCTCTGCTCCGGCTGCTGCCCTGACTTTGCGGGGCCGCCTCGCGTGTCGCGCAAACATCATGCATTCTGCTCATCATGGACCAGCGTTCCCTCCAAGCTGAGTTAGTGTGAGCCAGCTCACAGCTTTTTTGGTCTCCGCTCAGGAAGGAGGGCTCCGGAGCAAACTAATTTATGCCGCAGCCAGATCACCTGCTCACAG
>NW_015165633.1:1609-1723 GCF_001447785.1 Gekko japonicus
ACAACTTTAATGCCAGCAGCTCAGAAAGTAGAATTTTTGCTCACAGGACTCCACAGCTTAGAGGGAACACTCCCCACAAGCGCGCGCGCACACACACGTTTTCCTTGTTGTATT
>NW_015165634.1:0-442 GCF_001447785.1 Gekko japonicus
GGAGGTTTTCACCACATTTTGTGAGTACATGCAAAGTCTGCCTCAGACAACTCATAAGTGCCCCTGTTGTTGATACGGTTGGCATTCTGTTGAGACACTGGCTGAGACTGAAGGCTGAAACTTTTATGGCTCCAGGATTCTGGAATGACTTCCTTCTGAAGTCTCAACCTGGGGCTGAAGAGCCATGGCTGAGTGGTAAAGCAAATGCCTTTATCTGCAGGAGGTCTTAGGTTTGATCAGGGGTCATTTCGTAGAAAAAGAGGTGCAGGCGCTCATTAGCATAACCCATTAGCATAATTTATTTGCATATGCCACACCCCCTGACATCACCGGAAGTGTGTCAGAAGGCACCACTGGACTGTTTGGGATTGCTAGCTATTTGGGGGGAACGTGCAGATCTGCCCACGCAGAGGAGGGAGGGCTTGTACCTGAATAGAACTTA
>NW_015165634.1:489-1695 GCF_001447785.1 Gekko japonicus
GGGGGGCTCTGCCGCTTACCTGGCTGCTTCTTGCTCTGACTGAGGGCTGCTGGGGGCAGGGGGTGGGGCTTGTTGCATGTGCCCGCCCCCTGGGCTCTTGACTGCCGGAGCTCCGCTCCTGCAGGAAATGACCCCTGGGTTTGATCCCTGGCATATCCAGCTAAAGGATCAGTGAGCAGGGGATGCAGATAGAGACCTCTGCCAGGCACCCTGGAAAGCCACTGCCAAAGTAGACAACTCAGGTCATATTTATTTATTTACTTGCTTCATGTGTTGTCCGCCTTTCTCAGTGAGATTCAGGGCAGACTGCAGAATTATAAAAATAATAATTATTATTATTCTTCATTTGATTTATTAATCGCCCCATCCCAGCTTGCGCCGATGTACAGTAAAGGCACCAAGCCATTAATTAAATATACAATACATTAAAAATTCAGGTCTAACAAAATTAGAATAACACATTTAAAAAAACCTGATTAAAAGAGTTCCAGGTGGCGTCCTTAAAATTTCATCCCAGCTCTGGACTGCCTGGCTGTTTTCTGGGCAGGAGGAGAGGAAACACAGGATCAGAATTCAGGGGAAAGGGAAGAGGGTGCCAGCCACGCTAGAGAACCGTTGCTCTCCTCAACCAAAAGCCTGGCGGAAGATCTCTGCCTTGCAGGCCCTGCGGAATTGCATAATATCCCGCAGGGCCCTGGTGGTATTAGGCAGAGAGTTCTACCAGGGTGGGGCCAGGGATGAACAGTGGGTGGTCGAGGACAGCCAGACATCTTTTGGAGCCAGGGATCACCAGTAGGTTATTTGCAGAGCCTAAAGCTCTCCTGGGGACATACCATAATGCAGTGGAGGCCAGCATAATACATGAAATAAGCAATGCAATGTAAGAAGAGCACAGCTGAGTCAGACCAGTGGTGTGCCTAGTCCAGCATCCTGTCTCACACAGTGGCCAATAAATTGCCCCAGAGGGCCAACAAAGAAGGCAAAGAGGCCAGGGTCTTCCCTTGACATTGCCTTTTAAAACTGGTGTTCAGGTGCTCGCTTCGGCAGCACATATACTAAAATTGGAACGATACAGAGAAGATTAGCATGGCCCCTAAAAAACAAACAAAAAACCCCCTGGTGTTCAGAGGTTTTTACCTCAGAATGTACCGGCTCCCTTTATTCGCCATGGCTAGTCGCCATTGATGGACTTCTCCTCCATGAACC
>NW_015165635.1:0-1728 GCF_001447785.1 Gekko japonicus
AAACAGTCCAGTGGCGCCTGAGCTGTGGGCGTCCCCTTCTGACACACTTCTGGTGATCAGGGTGTGTGGCATATGCAAATAAATCATGCTAATGAGTTATGCTAATGAGCTCCTGCACCTCTTTTTCTACGAAATGACCCCTGGAAATACCAGAAGATTTGGGGAGGTGGAGCCTGAGGAGGGCGGGGTTTGGGCAGAGTTCACTGGCAGCTTTCAAGAAGAGGCTGGAGGAATATTTGTCAGAGATGCTTTAGGCTGGTCCTGCATTGGGCAGGGGGTTGGACTAGATGGTCGGTATGGCCCCTCCCAACTCTATGATTCTATGATTCTACTCTATGATTCTGAGGACTCCAAGATGACAATGGGATAGAATGCCACAGAATCCACCTTCCAAAGGTGGCCATTTTCTCCAAGTGAACTTATTTCTCTCTCCAGCCTAGATATCAGTTGTAATCCCAAAAGATCTCCAGCTACCACCTCGAGGCTGGCAGCCCTACTAAGCCAATTTGGTGTGGTGGTTAGGAGCACAGACTCTAATCTGGGAGAACCGGGTTTGATTCCCCAGTCCTCCACATGCAGCTGCTGGTGTGACCTTGGGTCAGTCACAAGTTCTATCAGAGCTGTTCTCTCAAGGGCAGTCCTCGAGAGAGCTCTCTCAGCCCCACCTACCTCACAGGGTGTCTGTTGTGGGGCGGGGAAGGGAAAGGGGACTGCAAGCCACGCTGAGATTCCTTTGGGTAATGAAGGGCGGGGTATAAATCCAATCAACTTTTCTTCTTCTTCTTCTTCTTCTTCTTCTTCTTCTTCTTCTTCTTCTTCTTCTTCTTCTTCTTCTTCTTCCTCTTCTCCTTCTCCTTCTCCTTCTTCTTCTTCTTCAGAAATCTGTCTTTTTCTAAAGCTGGGAACACTTTTGTTCAGTGATATGTGCTGTACGTGTGCAATCCACGGTGCAATCCTAAGCAATTACTCCTTTCTATGGTTCCTGACTTCAATGAATCTAGAAGGGTTTAATTGCCCTGCCCTGGGTAGCCTAGGGTAGCCCGATCTCATCAGATCTCAGAAGCTAAGCAGGGTCGGCCCTGGTTAGTCCTTGGATGGGAGACCACCAAGGAAGTGGCTAGGCAGAGGCGGGCAATGGCAAACCATCTCTTCCCTGATCAAGGCTAGCTGGACCTTGTTATATCTCAGAAGCTAAGCAGGGTCGACCTGGTTAGTACTTGGATGGGAGACCACCGAGGAAGTCCAGGGTCACTATGGAGAGGCAGTTAATGGCCAATCACCTCTGCCCTGACTTGGATGGTCCAAGCGAGCCCGATCTCATCAGAGCTCAGAAGCTAAGCAGGGTCAGCCATGGTTAGTACTTGGATGGGAGACCACCGAGGAAGTCCAGGGTCACTATGGAGAGGCAGTTAATGGCCAATCACCTCTGCCCTGACTTGGATGGTCCAAGCGAGCCCGATCTCATCAGAGCTCAGAAGCTAAGCAGGGTCAGCCATGGTTAGTACTTGGATGGGAGACCACCGAGGAAGTCCAGGGTCACTATGGAGAGGCAGTTAATGGCCAATCACCTCTGCCCTGACTTGGATGGTCCAAGCGAGCCCGATCTCATCAGAGCTCAGAAGCTAAGCAGGGTCAGCCATGGTTAGTACTTGGATGGGAGACCACCGAGGAAGTCCAGGGTCACTATGGAGAGGCAGTTAATGGCCAATCACCTCTGCCCTGACTTGG
>NW_015165636.1:0-1689 GCF_001447785.1 Gekko japonicus
GCGAGGGACTCTGTTGAGGATGGTTAGAGAAGACTAGACTGTCGGCTAGGCACTCTGCGTGGGGCTGCCCTTGAAAACACACTCAAAACTGGAATTAGTTCAGAAGGTGGTGGCCCAGCTTGCAGCTTGCTGAATTTTAAGCTGGTCACTGCAGTGGTCATATCAGTTTGGTCTGAAGCAATTATCAGGTGATGTTTTTAGTTCCATGACATGAAATGCTTCAGTTGTCCACTAAGTATTGAGCCAAAGCTGCCGTTCCCCCGCTGAGGGCAGAGGGTCCCCTGCCCCTCGTGGGTGATTCCCCACTACTGCCCAACTGGCTGGCTGGTGGCGGCGGTGGTGGTGGTGAGATATGGCAGAAAATGGGGTCGGACCTCGGCAGGATCCTGACAGGCTGATGTGACTCCCTGTCAATGTTCCCTCTAAGCTGTGGAGTCTTGTGAGCAAAAATTCTACTTTGTGAGCTACTGACATTAAAGTTGTGAGCGATTGATTTGGCTACTGCATAACCTAGTTTGCTCTGGAGCCATCCTTCCTGAGCTGAGACAAAAATGTGTGAGCTGGAGGCTAAAAAAATGTGAGCTAGCTCACCCTAACTCAGCTTAGAGGAAACACTGCCCAGGACTGTCTCTCCCTATAGGTTCCTCCTCTTTTTGCTGTACAAGATCTGCTTCTGTCTGTTCTGTGTTGGCCACCACACTTCAGAATAGCCTTTTGAAGGTAATAAGGTAATAAGAAATTCAGCTAAGCTGCTGGCATGAGAAGGGGTTGCCAGACTCAAGTGTTTCGACATACCTTTGAGGATTCAGTAGGATTCCTCAGATCACTTCAGCGATAAGTATGACTGTAAATGCAGTCATATGTTCTCGTAGGGATGACAACCCTGGCTTAGGAAAGGGTGGGGCCTGGGGAGGGGCCTCGGTAGGCTGTTGTGTCATAGACTCCACCCTCCACAGCAGCCATTTTTGTCCAGGGGAACAGATCTCTGTTGTCTGGAAATCAGTTGTAATTATGGGAGCTCTCCAGGCCCCACCTGGTGGTTGGCAACTCTTGTAGGTCTGAACAGAAAACCTTAGAGGAAAGCCAAGGTCAAAGTTCAGGCTTCCTAGTTCACAGTTTACATTCCCGCAGAGACACTCTGCCGGGAGAATTGGCAAGCAGGAAACAAGGTTTTCTGAGTTTGCATGAGACTGCTAAATTCCTCTTATAACAATGAATTACTGAGAGCATACAAGCTTTTGCAACATTCAAAGATTGTCTTGCCTGAGAAGAACATTCTGTATTCCTAACATAGAAAGCTTGATAATGTAACAATGTTCAAATGAATGAGCTTGCTTTTCTTTCTGTTAATAAAAATGCTGCTGAGAGACAGCCTGTCAGATGAACAGGGACAGTCTTGGAACAGAGAGAGAGACAGACAGAGCTGATCTGCAGCTTCAAAGAAATCTGTGTGTTGTATGATTCTTAAACCCTACTAAAAGTCTTCAAACTCTAATTCTCAATCTCAACATATTAATGTTCTGGGAATGAGACGTTAGCTTCATGCATTCGTTCATGTTACCTATACATG
Source organism: Gekko japonicus (assembly GCF_001447785.1). Taxonomy (NCBI): domain Eukaryota; kingdom Metazoa; phylum Chordata; class Lepidosauria; order Squamata; family Gekkonidae; genus Gekko; species Gekko japonicus. Next base: position 1,571 of record NW_015165636.1, read on the forward strand.
TGGTATGTCTCTTCGTGTGCAATTTATACACACAATGTATGCAAGCGATAATACGGTATATGTGTAGCGTATGCTGCTGATTTATCAGCACATGAATAACATTTGGAAACTTGGGTGCT
>NW_015165637.1:0-1685 GCF_001447785.1 Gekko japonicus
AGAACATTTCAGTTCCCTATACATAAATAAAATATTTCTAAAATACATAAATAAACCTCTTATATTACCTAAAATATTACATGATATAACTTGAATCACTCATAAAACCATCTCTAAGATATTAACTAGCATGAGTTATCCATATTTTCCTCATCTTAATTGCCAGCCAGCCGTACTTAGCAATTTTAAAAGTGACATCTCTGTTTCTATCAGCAAAGATTTTCTTGAGGAGACTTTTAAATCTTTCCCTGGGAAACTAGAAAGTACTGGATCAACCAATGACTCCTGAATCTGCATACAGATTTTGCAATCAAAAATTATGTGGCTTAATGTCTCCACATTCCCATCCCCACATGGACACAGGCATTCTTCCAAAGGTGTCTTCTTATATTTGCCTTCCAGCCCTGCAGTAGGCAGCACATTATATCTTAACAGACTGAAAGCCCTCCTGTAACTGGGATTCTCTAAACTGTTAACATAAGGCATCGATAAAGGCCGATTTAGGGTGCTGTGGTGGCTCAAGTGGTTAAGACGCTGAACTGCAGGCTGTGGAAGGTCGGTAGTTCAGCAGTTCGAGACCCGAGTGTGCCGCATGACGGAGTGAGCTCCCGTCTCTAGTCCCAGCTCCTGCCAACCTAGCAGTTCGAAAGCAAGACATTGCAAGTACAGAAATAGGTACCCCTTCAGTGGGAAGGTAACAGCGTTCCGTGCGCCTTGGTGTTTAGTCATGCCGGCCACATGACCACGGAAACGTCTTCGGACAGCGCTGGCTCTTCGGCTTTGAAATGGAGATGAGCGCCGCAACCCTAGAGTCGGATTCGACTGGCTTTCGAGCAAGGGAACCTTTACCTTTACCTTTTACTATTTTGTCACCAGTCTTCTGCCTGACATGTTAATTTTCTCAAAGCAGGGGATTTTTTTGGTGGCATGGGGTGGGGGACTGCATGTTGAATCATGTGACATTCAGGAGGGCCACCGTGCTGTTTTCCACCGGCCCCTACTCCTGCGCTTTCCAAGGCCGCTGGATCTACAGAGAGTAGCTGATGAAGAAACCTCACCTCTGGGTCACGAGAAGCTTCATGGGCTGATTCTTGCAGATGAAGCTGCACCGAAGCCAGGCAGCCGAAGTTCGGCCGGTTTCGGACACTCGGCTGGCAACTCTCCTGTTTGTGGAAGCCGAGCGTTGAAAAGGCGAAATCTGTGGAACGTGTAAATACTTTTTAAAGTGCCATTATCCCGCCCTTTTGAAAAGTGGCGTACACTATTCCCACAAAAGCGGGAGCAAACGCACAACTGTGCGAAAGGCGGGAGAATTGGCCTGGGGCAAGAGAAAGGAAGAAGGGGGGGGTGTCGGGGAAGGAGAAAGGGGGGGGTCTCTCTCTCCCGTGGACTATTTTCTATATAGATGCTTTGATCTGAGGCAAGACGAACAGTCATTTATGATAACTGGCTGGGGGGGGCTGCTACGACAGGCCCTCGCCTTGTGGTGCTCCTAACCCCGTGACCCCTGACTTTTGAACCATGACCCCCCCACCCCCTCCATCTCAGTGCCCTGCTGTGGGATGCCTTCAGAGCCGAAATAATGAAGATCAGGAAAGGGAATAGAAATGAAACCCTAGAAGCAACACTGTTCCCGGCTGGAGGTGTGTTTCTGATTCCCCCCCCCCAAGCTTATTTTTTCCTGA
>NW_015165638.1:0-1457 GCF_001447785.1 Gekko japonicus
AATGTCTGTTGTGAATCAGTGTGAGATTGGATGGCTATGATATACCACTGCTTTCTCATTATGTAAATCACAATGATATATTTGCAGAAGGCAGGAATCCCTTCCTACTCCTAGGTTTAACCCTTTCCCATCGTCACTGCCAGGGCTCCATCACATTTCCCACTTTAAATTAAATTTAAATTAAAGCTGAGAAGGGGAAGGGATCCCTTTGGCAAGTATCGTGGTTCCCTCCCAGTCTATCTACCAGCTTCAATTTAAATGTAATTTAAAGCAGGAGTTGCAATGAAGCCCTGGCAGTGATGATGGAGGACTTGAAGTTAGGAGGGGGGGAGGGTTCCCCTCCAGAAGAATTGCAGTGGCTTCTACTTGCCCCCCATCACAGCTGCAAGCTCCCAGCCTCCACTGCAAGGCTCACTGCATTGCCACCCCCTAGCCTCGATGCTGGCTATCCCTGCATGCATCATGGCCTTCACCGCTGAGCCTGCTGAGGTTTCACAAACCCCTCCACCCTTGCAGTTGCTGCCAGTGAGCTCAGCATAGCTCCCATCCTCCACCCAATCCCCCCCAATTGACACTGATGAGCTGGCATGGCTTCTGACCTTTGCTGCTTGGCCCACTTGCCAAACACCTCCACCATCGCAGCTGCTGCCAGGTGTAAGCCCAGTGCTACTTGCCCCCCCCCAATGCCAGCAAGCATTGCCGCAAGCCCATCATGGTTCCTGGTCTCCAGAGCCCGGCCTGCTGCAGCTCCTGAACTCCCTCAGCCCATTGTAGCTCCCACCCTTCCCACCAGGCCTGCCGTGGGTCTTGCCCCCTGGCTGCCATGAGTACACTAAGTGCCATCTGTGCAGGAGCAGACAACACTTTTCTTTTGGGGGAAATTTAAACTCCCCTCCATTTTTTTTCAAGTTTTAAAATAAAACCTGGGGAGTACCCCAAGTTTAGAGAAAAATCTCCTTTCCCTTCATATGTAGGCCTGATCCATGGATTTAGGTGTCTGCAGATCCACCCACACTCATATAAATAGTATACAGATGTATTTAAGAGCGATTTTGTGATGTACTACTCAAAGCTCTAATATGCCCTTGGGTTTTTCGGTTGTAAGTAACTGTGCCAGGAGAAGCTTACCCCAGCCTGTTCTTCAAAAAATGCTTTTTCTCGCATTTTCCCATGCAAAACGAACTCAATGGGCCGAAAGAATCCCGCTCCTATCCAATCTTTGTATGCCCCTATCTCCTGTGCTGGATGAAACCAAGCTTGATTCACAATGGTGGTAAGTGGTGAGATGCCCGGGATCAATAGCTTTCTTTTCCAATCCCAACTCCTAAGCATCACATTTAGGCAAGGGTTATCCCGGTGAGTTTTAGGACGGCGTGAGGGAGGCATCCAACTAGCTTCTTGGAGAGAGTAAGGAGCTACGTAGATCTGTTCCATCTGGCACCAAAGTAGTGGAGATT
>NW_015165638.1:1469-1651 GCF_001447785.1 Gekko japonicus
TTGAGCTTCCTGCTGCGCCGTCACCATTGCCGCTAGAATGGAAGCTTGATGATAAGCACTTAGGAGGGGGAAATCTAACCCTCCTCGCAAAGCCGGCTTAGTCAAGATACTCGAGCTAATCCTGGACTTTTTCATTTCACACAAGAACGAAATGAGGGTCTTTTGCCATTGTCGCAGATTTT
>NW_015165639.1:0-1645 GCF_001447785.1 Gekko japonicus
TGTTGCCTATATGCACATGAGCACATATGTGCATCCATCTGCTTACATTTAAATAAAACCCACCCACGGGGCTAATGTGGATTCCTCCCCATGGGATGGCTGTGCGGGTAACCCACCACAGGGCTTGTGGTCTGGATGGAATGCTCCGCTACACTTTCAACCGGTAGAATTTGAGGTGCCACCATACTGTGTCAAGCTGCCAGTGTGACTGCAGCCCAAGACTGGAAATATAATAAAGCTGATAAACTACACTGACACAGATCATTCAAACTGGGAAATAAGCATCCGTGAGCAATGCAAACAATCCCTAATGGAAGTTATCCTGCTTACCCTACATGTCTCAACCAATGTTCCCTCTAAACTGTGGAGTCTTGTGAGCACAAATTCTACTTTGTGAGCTACTGGCATTAAACTTATGAGCAAGCGATTTGGCTGCTGCATAAGTTAGTTTGCTCTGGAGCCATTCTTCCTGAGCTCAGACAAAAATGTGTGAGCTGGAGGCTAAAAAACTGTGAGCTAGCTCACACTAACTCAGCTTAGAGGGAACACTGGTGTCAACCATGGGTCCATCCGATGAAGGGTATATGTACTATGTTCCTGAGAGAAGGGGAGGAAGGCTGGGGGAAGGTTCTACTGAGGTTTTGCTGAGCAGTTCTTGGAGGAAGGGGTCAGGGGATTCAGGAGGTTGGGCTTGGGCAAGGAAAGCTGGAAGGAAAAGGAAAAGTAGCAGAGATGAATGGAAGAAAGATTCATATGTTTTTTTATTTATTTTATTTATTTACATTGGATTTATATACCGTCCATGACCCCTAACGGGTCTCAGAGCAGTTTACAGAGTACTACTAGTGTAGTAGTGGTTAACCTACCTAGGGCCACATATTTCAAGGGAAGGGGGACTACCTACCGACACCCTTACTGGCGGCGTGTTTCTATCTTATTTTTCCGGCGGGCTGCAGGTATTGTTCTGGCTTCATTTTGGGGTTGCCGGTGACCACCTCTGGCAGGCTCGATGTTCCATCTTCGGCATGCGACTGCTCTTTCCGGCTGCAGCTTCCGGCTTGCGTCCTTCAGGCTCCTGCCGTGCTGCGCTCGGAACGCCGTGACTCCACCTCCATCAGGTCTGGTCGCCAGGAACTCCGCCGCCATTGTTGTTGCTGCAGTATGTTGTCTGAGTATGAGTCTTAGAGGTCTGGAGTTATGGAGGAACAATCCAGGTTAAAATGGAGTCTTGGATTGTGACTGGACCTAAACCACTAACATGTGGGGTGACTATGCAAAGGAAGTGGCTGCATAAACTCTACCTCCCTATGATGTGGGGCATTCAGAAAGCTGTGTTGCTGATCATGGGGAGGGAGTGTGCACACAGCAACTTCCTTTATGCAGTTGCACCTGCAGACAACTAGGTGATTATGTGGAGGCAGGGGGTGGGCCAGTGTGCTTATTCTCACTCCCCCTCTCTGAGCATTCAGTGAATGTGTGGGGTTATAATTTGTACCAGGCTTTAGTCCATTCAAATCAATGGGCTTAGACTAGAAAAACTTTGCAAACATGTGTACTTCAGTTTTCTTTGAATGAGAGAACACTGGAGATGCACTGTGTCTGTAAAAAAGTTGTTTTGTTGTCATTGTTGTTTCAACAAATATAC
>NW_015165640.1:0-645 GCF_001447785.1 Gekko japonicus
TCCAATCTTCTTCTTCCTCCTCCTCCTCTCAACCCACAGCTGGCGATCCTAAGTTAGATTTAGAAGCACTCCGGAATTTTCCTTCCCACCACTCGTTCCTACTAAGGAAAGGCTTCCTATTGATTTGTTCCTTTCAAAAAGCCTTGCTGCTAAACATTCAGTCCTGGAGAGTGAAAATGTCAGCAACTTAAAGCTGGTGCATGAAGCGCAGTTGATAATGATAAAATAGTTCCCAGCCAGCATGTAGTTAAAACTACAGCGGGCAGTGCTCTTCGGGATGTTAGTTAGAAGAAGAATCACCCCAAACCTGTCTGGTTATTTCAAATCAGTACGCCAGCTGCAGCATTCCACACCTTGGCAAATCTTGTATGTTAATGGCCGAATGAATTTCACCCAAAGAATTTCATGTCAGAGCAGGGGTTTGATCCGAAGTCTCCGGGATCCTAGCCCAACAGTCTAACCAATTTGCTGCCATAATGTTTATAATATTAAAAGTCCACTTATCTTCCTGAGGGTTCCTGAGGGTTACTAGGGCTGCCTTTTGCCTCTTGGACCACTGGCAGGAGAACTTAAAAAATGGTAACTGGAAAAAGCCAGAAGAAGAAGAAGAAAAAGAAGAGGAGGAGGAGGAGGAGGAGGAGGAGG
>NW_015165640.1:1197-1628 GCF_001447785.1 Gekko japonicus
GTCCTGCCTCCAACATTCTAAACAGTTTGCTGTTCCTCCCCCTCCCCCCCCAATAGCCAGAATACAGAGGTTATTTGCATATGCAGCCTCATTGGCCTTTGCCTCGGAACACAGAGGTCGTTTGCATATGCGACTTGATTGGCTTTTGCCTCTAACATTCTAAACAGTTTTCTGTTCTGAGGTAAAATGTGTCCAATCTCCAGGTGAGGGCTGGAGATCACTCAGAATTACAACTGCTTTCCAGATGGCAGAGATCAGTTCCCCTGGAGAAAATGGTGGGCTCTGTATCCTTATATGCTGCTGAGGTGGCCCCCATATGACAGCCAATGTGACGTAGCAGTCAGGGCTTCAGAGCACGGGAAAGGCTGCAGGTGTGTGGGGGGTGGAAAGCTGATGAGGGGGAAATAAATGTAGGTTGAGGATTGGCTGGG
>NW_015165641.1:0-1595 GCF_001447785.1 Gekko japonicus
TACATTTTTGCTCACAACTGCTTGTGTTTAAAGGAAGCTATTAAAAAAAATACAACCTTTACTGCAAAACATTAACAAAAATCTCATTCCAGAAGCATTTGACAAGATCACCCTCTGTCCCTTCTCTGAAGCACAACCCTTCCCTGAAACTGAAAACATTCCGACACAGCATAACCATCTGCATCTTTCTCACATTTCATATCCATGGTGCTTAGACCCAGAGCCTAACAGAGAGAGAACTCAACAGCAGCCCAACAACTGCCTCCTTGCTGTCTGAACACCAGCCTCAGCACATCATGCCACTCAAGCATAATGGATTTCCTCCTTCGATCACTGCAAGGAACACAAGGAAGTAATCTCATACTGAATCATCTTCTGGGCATGGAGCAAGAGTCACTGGGGTTGGGGGGGAGATACTTGTGAATTTCCTGCATTGTGCAGAAGTTTGGACTAGATGACCCTGGAGATCTCCTTCAGCACCCAGCTCTGTGATTCCATGGAACCCTTGGTCCATCAAGGTCAGTGCTGTCTATTCTGGCTCGCAGCAGCTCTCCAAGGTCTCAGACTGAGCTCTTTCACATCACCTGAGCCCTTTCACTAAAAAGGCCATGCACCGAACCTGGGACCTTCTTGCAAACCAAGCAGAGGCTCTTCCACTGAACCACAGCTGCTTCCCTAAAGGAAGCCTTAAACCAGACCTTGGGTCTGTCAAGGACAGTATTGCCTGCACTGACTGGCAGCTGCTCTCCAGGGTCTCGGTGAAGGTCTTTCCCATCCCCTCCTGCCTGGTCCTTTCAACTTGGAGATGCCAGGGATTGAACCTGGGACCTTCTGCATGCCAAGCAATGAGCCATGGTTCCTCTCCATGCGTCTCCAGGGCCTCAGGCAGAGATCTTTCACATTGCCTCCTGCCCAGTCCTTTTTAACTGGAGATGGAACCTGGGACCTCCTGCATGCCAAGCAGAGGCTCTTCCACTGAGCAACAACCCCTCGTTACAGCTCTCCAGGGTCTCAGGATGGAGATCTTTCACATCCCCTACCGCCTGGCACTTTTACCTGGACATGCCAGGGATTGAACCTGGGACCTTCTGCATGCCAAGCAGAGGCTCTTCTACTGAACCACAGCCGCTCCCCTAAAGGAAGCCTTAAACCAGACCCTGGGTCCATCAAGGACAGTATTGCCTGCACAGACTGGCAGCTGCTCTCCAAGGTCTCAGGTCAAGGTCTTTCCCGTCACCTCCTGCCAGGTCCTATTGAACTGGAGAAGCCAGGGATTGAACCTGGGACCTTCTGCATGCCAAGCTGAGGCTCTGCCACTGAGCCAGGGTCTCAGGTCAAGGTCTTTCCCATCACCTCCTGCCTGGTCCTTTTTCACTGGAGATGATGGGGATTGAACCTGGGACCTCCTGCGTGCCAAGCAGAGGCTCTGCCACTGAGCCACAGACCAAGACCACTGGCAGAGACAGATGTCACCAAGGAGCCTGCAAGAAAGAAAGACACCCCCCCTCACCCCCACTCGCTGGCTGGCCCCTAAGAGCCAGAGGAGAGGCAGATGCTCAGCCTGGGGGGGGGAAGGGAGGCTGGCTGGCCCCTGC
>NW_015165642.1:0-720 GCF_001447785.1 Gekko japonicus
GCTGTTAGCAGAGAAATGAGGATCTGGCCTCTTCTGAGGGTCTTTCTGAGGGTCTCTCGTCCTCTACTCTGCCTCAGTGGCCCCTGGGCAAGACCACACACGTGAATACGGCAAGCTGCCTTCTACTGAATCAGACCCTTCGTCCACTGAAGTCAGTGTTGTCTCCTCAGTCCGGAAGCAGCTCTCCGGGGTCTAAGGCAGAGTTCTTTCACATCTCCTCCTACCTGATCGTTTTAACTGGAGGTGCTGCTGGGGACTGAACCTGGGACCTTCTGCATGCCAAAGCCGATGTTCTGCTGGTGAGACACAGCCCCTCCCCAAGTAGTGCTACAGGCCTCAAGAGTGTGAATAGCTATTCAGTATGTTGATTCACGCCTCCTCACAATGGCAGCAATTCGCACCTCTGGCACCTGTGAAAGGTCCTTACCCAGAAAGGCCACATTCCCGTAGTTCTCCCGCATGACTTCCCTGTACAGAACTTTTTGTCCGGGATCCAGCAGGGCCCATTCTGCCACGGTGAAATACACGGCTACCTCCTCAAAGGAAAAGGGGCCCTGGAAGAAGAAGCAGATTCCCTCGTCAAGAGATCATGCCAGGCAGAGACTGTACACAGGAAGGGAGTAGTCTGGGAAGGGACAGGATGTATGGGCTTGAGATGAGTCATGGGAATGGCGTTAAGAGGATCTCTCACCCGCCCACCTTCTAGAAACTGCAGGAACA
>NW_015165642.1:750-1460 GCF_001447785.1 Gekko japonicus
CGCCCCCCCCCCCCCCGCTCATCTCCCCTACCTGGACTGGAGGGGCAGCAGCCATTTCCACACCTCTGAGAAGACGACGGCTCAACAGCATCTCTTCACTGCCTGCTCCTGAGACAAAGGAGGGAGGGAGGGAGTTTGCTTGCTTGTTCCCTGATTCACGCACCCCCTTCCCAGAGTTGTGAAACCCGGCCCTGCGCACACCCGACACATTTTATACTGAGTATAGGGAGAGGAAGAAGTGAAGCATGAGGCACCTATGAGCCACTGGGATCATAAATGCTGCCAACGCATTTCAGACTTCTGTGGGGCCTGTGTCTGGCCTGGGGGGACGGAGAGAGGGGGGTGGGAATGACTCCACAGGACACATCAGTGTCACCTTCGGCCCAGACGCAAGACTTGAGCACGTTTGGAGACTCCAGGGTCATGTGAGTGAGTTCTCAGAGCGTCTCTTTGCATGGCAGTTTCACAGCCAGTTTTTCAGCCACAAGAAAAAGCAACATGACGGCTGATCTGTCCGGAGCCCTCCCAAAGCCCCTCCCCAAACCTCCCGGGGGGTGTTTCCCACAGCAGCCCACCTGATGCCTCCTTCAGCAGGGAAACAGAAGCCAGTTTCCCCCACGACTAATCGGCCCCTAGGAAATAATTCTCAGAGCTCTGCTGCCCCAGAAGGCGGAGGCTCCCTTCATTCGCCAGGCTGAAGAGCTCTGCCC
>NW_015165642.1:1485-1604 GCF_001447785.1 Gekko japonicus
CTTGAGTTCCTCTTATGGAAGGAAGGTGGGATGTGATTATTTTAATAAATGGGAGGAATTGCCCTTCATGCATTTGCCTAATCTCCTTCTAGAGGCACCGCAGTTAGTGGACACTGAGT
>NW_015165643.1:0-1577 GCF_001447785.1 Gekko japonicus
CTTATGTTTCCTTATATTCTTATACTCACTACCACCCTGCAAGGTAGTCTGAGTGTGTGCGACTGGCCTAAGGTTACTCGGCAAGCTTCCATGGCAGAGTGGGGATTTCAGTCTGGGTCTCCTAGATCTAATCCAGCACTCCAAACACTACACCACACTGGCTTTTCAAGACTTGATGAGCCAAAAGTATAGCATCTCGAGCAAGGGTCTCCAGCCTTTATGAACCTGTGGGGACCTTTGGAATTCTGACACAATGTAATGTACTCCGCCATGACCACGTGCGCGACCGTTGGGCCATGCGGTCAGGCCGAACATCGGAGCTTCGCTCCTCTAAAAACAATAGCCAAGCGGATCCTAGCCCACACCTATCAGAGGGCCAGGTCCGCAGCCGAGAGCCTATGGGACTCTCGGCCACTGTAAATAGCCTATAGCGAAGTAGGGGGTGTGTTTTGGTGGTGGGTTTTCAGTGCATATAAACCGGCCTGCGAGCCGGCGTTCCTTGTCTTGTTCCTGCTGAAAAAATAAAAGTACTCTTGCTGAAATCACTCAACGTTCTCAGTACTTTTCACTGGTGACGAAGGTGGGATTCTACCTTCCCTGAACACGACCCGGAGGAGATCAAGCCTGCACCGAGCTCCGATCGCACTGAGACCACCGCAGCACCGCCGCTCCATCTTGGGATCACCGCTCATCGCACCGCGCCTCGCTCCGTCAGCCTCGTAAGCAAGCCGCTCGCCATTGTGCCTAGCCTCGCTTGCTCTGCAAACCGCGAAAGCCGCCTCGCTACGCTACGCTTCCCAACCATACAAGCGAACTAACGAAGATGTCTACTTCGGCGTCCACCTCGTCCTCCTCCTCCTCCTCGGCCTCAGCCTCCGCCTCAACCTCGTCCGAGGGCATCGCTTGCTTCGACCTCTCTTGTCCCGAGCAATGGAAAACGTGGGTGGTGATCCTAAACAACTACCTAACATGTTTGGGAATCACCGACGCAGGTATGAAAAGGGCCCATCTCATCCGCTTCTGTGGGATGGATGCCCTCCTTCTCCTACAGGACTTGATTGCACCGCGAAAGGTGGAGGAGGAGAGTTTCGATGTGCTCATCACAACTCTCACCGACCACCTCACTCCAAAGCCCACCAAGTTCACTGAACGCGTGGACTTTTTTGCTAGAGTCCAAGGCCCAGAGGAAAGAGCTGCCGAGTTCCTGGCGGGCCTACGTCAGGCTGCCACACAGTGTGCTTTCCCTAGCCTGGAAGACACACTGCTCAACCAGTTCCTGGTGGGCCTTCGGGAGGCGAAACTGAGGAGGCGCTTGGTCAGGCAGGATGACCTGACGTTGGCCAAGGCGCTGCAGGACGCAGCAGCTTTCGAGAAAATGCATCAAGGCCGCGGTGGAACTGCGGTCCATCGCACTCAAGCCGTCTCGGAGTCGGCCGACTCCGAGGAAGACGAGGTATTTCAACTTCACCGGAAACCCTCGCACCCCCACCGCTCGAGAGGGGCCCCGCCAACGAGGACAGCTGAGCCAGCCACAACATGTGCCAGCTACGGAGAGGCGCATGAGCACCGGAACTGCC
>NW_015165644.1:0-1359 GCF_001447785.1 Gekko japonicus
GTTTTTACTGCATTATTTTCAAATGTCTTCTGTTTTTATTACATCGTTTTTAACTATGTATTCCAATAGTTACAACGTTTTTATATGTCTTAGACTGTTCCTATATTATTGCTAAACTTTGTAATCCACTTTCAGTCTCTACAAGAAAGGCAACTATAAATAAGTCATCAGTATATCTAATTCTCAACATGGCCCTGTCTGTAGATACTGAAATCCAGAGATGGGAACTGTGATTAGACGAGAGTTTTTTCTACAAACCCCAGGGGGAAAAAACAGGTTTGCAGAAAATTCTGAAACCGTAAAAACAAGCAAACATTGGAAGTCACCCTCCCAAAAAATAACACAAGCAATGCCTGTACCTTTAACGAAGGAGACCTCAGTGACCATTGGGGAGGGCCAAACTTCAAATCTTGGTTCCTGTTAGTAAAAGGCAAGGCAGAGGGCTCTTTCTAGGGCTATTCTGCTTTAACTGCTGTACCAACAATTTTGTTCAGAATGTACATGAATTCCAAAATGGCAAACTTCATTTAAATCAATCTATACATTGGTCCCCACCCCTTCCCAATAAGACCCCTGTGGCTCAATCACCCTGGTTTTGGCCCAATGTGCAGCACTTCACATTTCTTCCAGAGAACCAATGCCACTTTTAGAAGCATTACTAATGTGGAGGTTTGTGAGTAGGAGGTCTGTGAGTAAATGAACCCTCATTCCCAGGTATTTATGTAAAAAACTGCAATTTTACAAAGTAAATGTCGAATTTGTGAATGCTCAGAGGTTAAGCTAGACCCACCTTTCCTTATAGATAAAAACTGCAGATCAAGTTCTGTCTTTCATTCTTTCATGTTAACAAGATGCCAATTCATAAAAACAATTTGGATACGTCAAGCAGCACAAGACTACAAAATTCACTTGGTACACTGCATTTGGTTTGGTGGTGCAGGCCCAGCCAAGTCCAGGAGCCCTGCCAAGCTCCTCAGCTAAACTGTTTGTTTTGTTACTTTCTTCACTTATTTCCCATCTCTTGTTTGGGACATCAACCTTTCCCTAGCACCACTTCTGCTAATGTACTTTATTGTACTCCTTTAAGCCTTACATCCTGACTGTGAACAGAGCGAGAAAGGCCCATTGATTCCAATTGAAATGATCAACATGAGGGGTTTTGCCCACTTTCCCTTAAAAACTCCTAATTAACCTTACCTAGCAACATCATCTGCCAATGAGCTTTGACTGCAGTCTACAAATACAAGCTGAAGAATCCGTCAGATCTGGACTATGAGAATCACAATTTCAAAGCCACAGGTGGCTGTTTTGGAAGCAAATCACAGAAAGAAACTCTTAAACCAATGTCAGAACAGGGCC
>NW_015165644.1:1383-1560 GCF_001447785.1 Gekko japonicus
GAAGTCCCCTGGACCACATGGTTTCTTTGTCCATTCAAGCCCTAAGCCCCTCCTAGCTTTCTGGAGGTCTCAGGAGGCTACTTCCCAATCTTATGTATGATCTTGCATTTATACCTAATTAACTATTTCACTGCTTTGTCTAGTATACACACTCCATTTTGCTTTGCTGCTCTCTCA
>NW_015165645.1:0-1534 GCF_001447785.1 Gekko japonicus
ATTTTGATGAGGTAACAGAACCATAAAGAGGCACTTTGCAGAGTTTCCATGGCAGAGCACGAGGAAGCAGGGAGGGAAAGGGGCAGATCTTGGGCACCTGTCACTTTAGCTGAAAGGTGTTCCTACAGCCTGCCTTGTGCATTCAGGATAGGGCAGTGACTACAACTCTTCCTGAATGTATTTGTGGTGATGGGAAGTACCGTCAAGTCACAGCTGACTTATGGCGACCCCTAGTGGAGGTTTCAATGCAAGAGACATTCAGAGGTGGCTTGCCCTTGCCTGCCTCTGCATAGCAACCCTTAACTTCCGCAGTGGTCTCCCATCCAAATACTAACCAGGGCCGACCCTGCTTAGCTTCCTAGATCTGATGAGCTCACGCTAGCCTAGGCTATCCTGGTCATCGCTTCAGTTTGGTGTAGTGGTTAAGTGCATGGGTTTGATTCCTCACTCCTCCACTCGCAGCTGCTGGATGACCTTGGGCAAGCCATAGTTCTGTCAGAGCTGTTCTTGAAAGAGCAGTTTCTGTCAGAGCTCTCTCAGCCCCACCTACCTCACAGGCTGTCTGTTGTGGGGAGGGGGAGGGAAAGGAGATTGGGAGCCACTCTGAGACTCCGAGTGAAGGGCGGGGTATAAATCCAATCTCCTCCTCCTCCTCCTCCTCTTCCTTCTTCTCCTTCTTCTTTTTCCTCCTCTTCCTCCTCCTCCTCCTCCTCTTCTTCTTCAAACAATAATTGCTTCAGACTTCAAACGTATGTTAAGTTTCTCTATCTACTGTCTTACCCCCCTGCAGGCGTCCATCTCCCTTTGCTGTTTTGTCCCCGGGTGGTATAGATAAAAACTAAAAAGCTTGTTGCTATTGCTTGGCTATTAAGACAGCAGAAAAATGGGGGGAAAAAAAGGTTTCCTTGCTATTGTTCCACTGAGGTTTATAAGCCCCCTTCTTCCTCTCGAGTAATTTTTCAGGCAGGTTGCGTGTTGCATCTGGGAAATGCTCCCCCTCTTTCTAAAATGCTTGCATTTCCACCCAAGTCCACACTGTTATCTATTAACTCAGGCCTTGCAGTGTTCGCTTGATGCCAACAGATTATCAGCTTGTCGGAGAGAACAAGTTGTTTAAGAAACATAAAATGGGATGGATTTAATGCTGTACGTTCTGGAGGAGAGAGTAACTCTAACCTGTCTGGGTTGCTATGGACGCCACGGGGAAACCAATGAAAGGACGCGAGGCCGGCCTTTGAATTATGGAAGTTGCAGCAACAGGACCCATCTGGTGAGGTGCTCCGGTGCGCCATGAAGAATTAAGGAGTTTGCGCGGTATCCTAAGAGAGGCCAGCGTTACAGAACTGGACACTCTTGCCCAACTTGTTCACAGAGTAGGAACGGAGAAGGAGGTCTGTCGGTGGAGAGGATTTATGCCAGAAGGGCAGATGCCGGAGCTCTCGCAGGTCCCATTCTCCTTCTCCTCTCTAATGTTTCCCTCCGAGGTTTAATTTTAATGGCCGGCCAAAATCCGTCAGAGGAGGACAGGAGCCAA
>NW_015165646.1:0-1561 GCF_001447785.1 Gekko japonicus
AGGTTTAGTGCCTCTGAACCTGGAGGTTCTCTATATTCACCATGGCCAGTAGTCACTGATGGAGCACTCCTCCATGAATCTCTCTGAACCCCTTTTAAAGCTGCCTGTGCTTGTAGCTATCACTACATCCTCTGGCAGTGAGTTCCACAGTTTAATCACTCATTGTTTAAAGAAGTATTTCCTTTCTTTGTCCTGACCTTGTGTTCTAGAGTGCTCCAAGTGACCCAAGTGGTCCCCTGCTCCAGTTAGGTAGCCTTGTTAGTCTGTAGTAGCAGAACAAAATTAGAGTTCAGTAGCACCTTAGAGGAGCTGCGGTGGCTCAAGTGGTTAAGACGCTGAACTGCAGGCTGTGGAAGGTCGGTAGTTCAGCAGTTCGAGACCCGGGTGTGCCGCATGATGGAGTGAGCTCCGGTCTCTAGTTCCAGCTCCTGCCAACCTAGCAGTTCGAAAGCAAGAAACTGCAAGTAGATCAATAGGTTCCACTTCGGTGGGAAGGTAACAGCGTTCCGTGCACCTCGGTGTTTAGTCATGCCGGCCACATGACCACGGAAACGTCTTCAGACAGCGCTGGCTCTTCGGCTTTGAAACGGAGATGAGCACCGCAACCCTGGAGTCGGATTTGACTGGCTTTTGAGCAAGCGAACCTTTACCTTTTACTAGCACCTCAGAGACCTGCAGTATGTTCCGGATGTTAGGGATGGTTATTGATTGGGAAATTTTGGGAATTCATCATCAATATCTATAATGAGAAGTATTAGAGCCTGCTTTTAGAAGCTAGAAAGTAGAACACACTCAGAATGAACTCTGTTATAAAAAAAGTTCATTTGTAGAAAATAAGCTTACACAGCAGAATGCAAGATGCACGGCAAAAGGCAGGGTGCCGTCCATCACAAGGTAGACAACTATAGGATGATAGCAAACCAGAAGATAGCACGCAGCTGCTCATGTCAGGGGAGGATCGGATCTTTCTTTCTTCAATTTTTTAATTGATCGCTCAATCCTTGCAGAGCTGCCAGCTCTGAGCGATTTACAGTTACTCATGTGTTGACACGGAACTAACAATGATGGGGGTAAGGGAGGACAACATATATCATTTTTAATCACACACATTTCGCAGTTGACAGGGAGTTTGGTCAGCTGTAAGCATCAGACGTGTTCCGGCAGCATTCTTTAGTCGGCGTCGCTTGATGTCGTCAGCATTTTTCTCAGTCGCAGCGCACCACTGCCACCGTCTCCCTGGAATGGCCCATTGCAGGCTGCGTAGATCTCTCTCAGCTTTTTGATCTTACGCGCGGACCTTCTGTTTGTCGGCTAACCCTTCCCCCCCGGGGGGGGGGGTTAAGTGTGCCCACCCTCTCTAAGGAGTGGTACCTATTTTATCTACTCGCCGAAGGTTTCGAACTGCTGGGTGGACGGCGAGCTGGGGACACGGCTGGTAGCTCACACCAGTGCGGGGCTCGAACTGACAGCAGTCCTGTTCAGCTCAGATGTTTAACCAGAGGATAAATCCCCTATGCCACCGTTCCCCTTGGTGCCATCCCAATTATACTTGAGGATGGAA
>NW_015165647.1:0-346 GCF_001447785.1 Gekko japonicus
GTTGTGAGGACAAACAAGATAGCGGATCCATGGCTTTCTACTCCCTCTGCTTGCAAGGTACCTGGAGACCTGTTCACTCCCTTCCAGGTAGATCAAGGGGGACAGAGAACAGAGAAACCTGGGACTTGCAGTTATAAAGGTGGCAAGGATAGACAAGGATGTGATGCTGGTGGAGTTGACACCAGGGACAGCAGCCAGGAGAGCCAGTTTGGTGTAGTCGTTAAGTGTGCGGACTCTAATCTGGGAAAACCGGGTTTGATTCCCCACTCCTCCACTTGCAACTGCTGGATGACCTTGGGCAAGCCGTAGTTCTGATAAGAGCTGTTCTTGAAAAAGAGCAGTTTCT
>NW_015165647.1:866-1555 GCF_001447785.1 Gekko japonicus
TCATAAACCACTCGGAGCCTCTGAGTGAATAAAGTAAAGGTAAAGGTTCCCTTGCTCGAAAGCCAGTCGCATCCGACTCTAGGGTTGCGGTGCTCATCTCCGTTTCAAAGCCGAAGAGCCAGCGCTGTCCGAAGACATTTCCGTGGTCATGTAGCCGGCATGACTAAACACCAAGGCGCACGGAACGCTGTTACCTTCCCACCGAAGTGGTACCTATTTATCTACTTGCAGTTTCTTGCTTTCGAACTGCTAGGTTGGCAGGAGCTGGAACTAGAGACAGGAGCTCACCCCGTCTTGCGGCACCCGGGTCTTGAACTGCTGAACTACTGACCTTCCACAGCCTGCAGTTCAGCGTCTTAACCACTTGAGCCACCGCAGCTCCTTCTGAGTGAATGGTGGGGTATAAATCCAATCTCCTCCTCCTCCTCCTCCTCCTCCTCCTCCTTCTTCTTCTTCTCCTTCATAAGGCTAAGGTCTTCCCAACAGAGGTACAGCCAAGAGGTGATGAGACCGAAGAAAAATGAAGGCCACTGGGGTCACGCAAGCCCAGGGGAGGCAGGAAGTGAGAGCAGGAAAGAGGACCCTGACAGACCTTTCTCCCATAAGATGCTTGGAACCCGTGGGAGGATGTGGTCAGGGAACTCACTGACCCATCAGCTCTGAGGCCTCCGAGGGAGGCAGAGGGCCCC
>NW_015165648.1:0-1550 GCF_001447785.1 Gekko japonicus
TCACTTCTGGGAAACCCCAAAGCCTCTCTTGGCTTCTGTTATGTTTGGTGTGGTGGTTAAGTGCACGGACTCTAATCTGGGAGAACCGGGTTTGATTCCCCACTCCTCTACTTGCACCTGCTAGATGACCTTGGGCAAGCCGTAGTTCTGATAAGAGCCTTCCTTGAAAAAGAGCAGTTTCTCTCAGCCCCACCCACCTCACAGGGTGTCTGTTGTGGGGAGGGGAAGGGAAAGGAATTTGTAAGCCGCTCTGAGACTCCCTTGGGTGGGAAGGGCGGGGTATAAATCCAATCTCTTCTTCTCTTCTTCTTCTTCTTCTTCTTGAAAAAAGAGCCATTTCTGTCAGAGCTCTCTCCGCCTCACCTACCTCCCTCCCCTCCCCCAAACCCTGCCCTTTCCCCAGTTTGGTGTAGTGGTTAAGTGTGAGGGCTCTAATTTGGGAGAACCGGGTTCGATTCGCCACTCCTCCACTTGCAGCTGCTGTGGGATAGCCAAAAGATGGCTTCCTGGTGTCTGTTGTGGGGACGGGAAGGGAAAGGAGTTTGTCAGCCGCTCTGAGACTCTGAGTGAAGGGCGGGGTATAAATCCAATCTCCTCCTTCTCCTATTCTTCTTCTTCTTCTTCCCCACATCTCCAGGAATTTCCCAACACAGACCTGGCAACCCTACTCTCTCCTCCGTTGGTGAGAAATATGGCTACTGGCGTATGGCAATGTAATTCCCTTTTCATCTGACATTCTCTGCATTGACTTAGAATCCCCTCCTAGTTTAAGTGATAGGCACATTGTGTAATTATTAACGATGGCGGAAGGCTCATCCGTTCCTGTCAGGTCCTTCCTTTGTGTGAATAACCTCTGCCCATCAAATTGATGCGCTCCCCCCGCCCCCCGGTCATTTAACCGATATTTCATTTGAATTACCTGTCAGCGCGTTCCTCCCTGTGATTGGTGGTCCTAGCGATTGCTCTCATTGGCTCAAAGGACACATTTGCCATCTTCCATGAGGAAGACTTCAATCCATATGAATATATAGATTTGGTTCGTCTGTAGGATTATGGAGGCTGGAAGCATTTGAATGTTACTTCTTTTCTTTGGGATAGAGTTCTGTAGGGAGCCCAGACAGAATGGCTGAACTTCCCGCGTCTTCCCCACATTGGAAGGAACACATGGATTAGACCAGGGGTGTCAGACATGCAGCCCAGGGGCTGGATGAGGCCCCCGGAGGGCTTCTATGAGGCCCGCAGTGGAACTGGCTGTCTTCTGCTTCTTCTTCCAATTCCGCTGCTGCTGCATCATCGTAGATTTGCAGTTTACAGATGCACCCCTGAACAGCATACTCGAGATTGCAACAGCACAGACGTTTTTATGGCAGTAATTCAGAGCAAGAGGTGTCAGTTATCAGACACTGTGAAATAAAGAAAATATCGCCGAGAGCGCTAATGTTTTAAGCATTTTTAATTCTAAGTTAAAAAAAAACAAAACCTTTGTGCTTGTGTCCTTTATAAAGTTTACTTATTTATTTTATTTTTAATTTAACTTTCAATTTCTATAC
>NW_015165649.1:0-977 GCF_001447785.1 Gekko japonicus
TTTTTTTTCTTTTGAGAAGACCTTTGTAGTCACTACATATGTACCTTTATTATGAGCTTTGTTATACCAGAAAAGTCTCAATTTGGTTCACCTGGGCCTATTATCCTGCATGAACACATTGGCACAAAGGCCCCATTAAAATGAACATTCACAGTACAATCAAGCATTTCATTGTACTGTGCTTTCTCTCCCATGAGATTATTGAGATTGAAGGCATAGCCCAGGCAAGAAATTGCCTGAGTGATTGCACAATATTATGCAAAGGAAAATTTGAGCCTTGATTCTTTTTACAAGATAAAGGGGGAAAATATGAAAAGCAATGTACAACTAAAAGGAATATAATGTAAAAAGCATGTTAAATTTAGAAGGCATGAGTTCCCTTTGTGTAGGGGTGTGCAAAAAAAAAATCAGTATTTTTCAGGTTTGGGTATATTTTACCTGAAAAATACCAGTATTCCCAAATCCCAATATCGGTATGGCATTGTGATTCAAAAAAAATTCAGAAAACCTGAATTTTTTTGGCTCCATTGGTCCCCATCCTGTCCTTATATATAAAAGCATTTTTGCATGGCAACATTCTATGCCCACCAAAATCAATTGGCTCTGTGATATGTCAATCACAAGGTGTTTCTATCCACTGGTTGCATTGCCTGAGTTCTCTCCCACCCACTGCAGACTAGGCCACTCTTCTCTGAATGGGCCAGCATTTCAAGGTCATTTGCATATTGAAGCTGATTGGACTTCACTCCATTCCGCACCTCAAACTCCCCCCCCCCAGTTGCATATGCAACCTGGTGTATTCTGAGGTAAAATATGTCTTCGGCCACAACACATCACTTCCCCTTGAAAAGAAACAAACCCAATAACACAACCATGCCACACCACAAAAAAGACAGATCACACCACAAGCAGAATACCACAAGGAAAAAAATGATAGGAAAAGGTGCCAGCAGTCACCCCATTACTGCCACAGATAT
>NW_015165649.1:1281-1552 GCF_001447785.1 Gekko japonicus
TCAGGATATTTTAGGGGTGAAGCCCACTGAGGGTGGAGTCTGAGGAGGAGGAAGAGGGGGACCTCAGGCAGATACAATGCCATAGACCCCACCCTCCAAACAAGCTGTTGCGAATCTCCAGGTGACAGCAGGAGACCTCTTAAAAGCTCTGGTGCTAATTCAAAGTTTTGGGGATATGTTGCATTCTGGCAGGGGATGCTATGAGTATAGAAAATGAATGTGGATGGAGTAGTATTTTGGACAATCCTTAGGAATTGTCCATTTACCATGG
>NW_015165650.1:0-1542 GCF_001447785.1 Gekko japonicus
GTTTCCACCAGCGGAGATGCTTTTCCTGGACGTAAAATACTCTTGCATCACCAGGAAGGCTTCTTCTTCCAGAGGAAAATGCCTCTGCTAGTGGAATGGATCTGCAGGAGCCAACCTCTGAGTTCTAATGAAAATGTAAAACACGGGCAGGATCCACTGCCTGGCCCCACTACTTTCCCTCCCGTCACCACACATGGACACGCATAAAGCCTTACACTGAATCAGAGCACTGGGCCCCATCACAGTCAGTAGTACTGTCTACCCAGAATAGCAGCAGCTCTCCCAGGGTCTCAGCCTGAGGTCTTTCCCAGCCTGAGGCCTGATCTTTATAACGGGAGATGTTGGGGATTTAACCCAGAGCTGTCAAACTCATTTGTTACGAGGGCCGGATCTGACATAAATGTCACTTTGTTGTGCCTTAAAATGTATTGCCAGTTACCGAAGATAGAAACTGTATAAAGAACAGCAGCTGGTAAGTTCTGAGTTGGTGGCTACCAAAATCTTTGCAGTTGTTAGTATATAAATTATTAAGTATTTATCCTTCCATCTATAACTCTCTGGTAACATATTCAGCAGTACCGTTTCTGGAGATAACTCTATCTTAATCTCAGTTATTTCTAAAATTGTCTTCTGCACCATTTTCCAAAAATCTTGTATCTTTGCGCACCGCCACCACATATGAAAAAACATACATATGTTATTTTTACATTTCCAACAATTCCTGGATAGTGTCTTAGCTATCCTATCTGGTGACCAGTACCATCTATGATAGATTTTGTATATGTTTTCTTTATAATTAACACTTCTCATGAACTTTATTGATTTCCATGTTTTTCCCCAGTTTTCTATGTCTATATTGTGTCCTTAAGTTCTGAGTTGGTGTATGCTCACCGCGAGGCCCCATGGGGTGGGAGGGGGGTGCAGAGGAAAACCCACATAGGTGGACTGGAGAGCCACCAGTGCAACACTGGGCAGATGTTCCCACAATGTTTGACTGCTGCAGACGAGGTTGTTCTGCCATGCTGAAGAAGGCACAATGGAGTGGCTCCGCCCACTCCCCCTGAGTACTCCCTCCCAGTTGCTCGCGGGCCACATAAGGGCCCTGGACGGGCCGGTTCTGGCCCCCGTGCCTTATGTTTGACACCCCTGATTTAACCTGTGACCTTCTGTGTGTCAAGCAGATACTCTACCACTGAGTCAGGGCTCCTCCCCCTCTTTTCTGATTCCCCTGAAATAAAGTTCAGTGATGAAAGCAAATGGAACGGGAGCCTGCTTTCTGCCAGCTTGCATGACACTGCATTGAGTCACTGGTAACCATGAGGCACAAGGACAAGGGGGAAGGAAGAGGAGGAAGAGGACCTTTGGGTCAAGTGAAAGGCAGCCCTGGCAGGAAAGGGACATTGGCAGAAGCAAGCAGAAGTAAGCTGTCCTTCAATATCACGCCCTGAGAAGGAAATAGATGCCTCTTTATAGTCACTGATGCCTGCAGCACCCAAAGGGAAGGGGCAGAACGTCTGTTTTGCATGCAGAATGTCCCAGGTT
>NW_015165651.1:0-1530 GCF_001447785.1 Gekko japonicus
CGGACCGAGATCATTCTGTTGGCATACAGAGTGCCAGACTGAAATTAGTACAGAGTCACTGTAGACAAGGAGGGGGCACAGAACACTCTGAAGCCAGTTTAGAAGTTTGGCAGCTGCCCCCCCCTTCCACGCGCCCCCTCTCCCACGCCTCAGTTACTGGGATAATCTGTGCTCATAGGTCAGGACAGAGCTCTTTTTGTAGAAAAAGCCCAGCAGGAACTCATTAGCATAATAGGCCACACCCAACAGCAGGAACTCATTAGCATATTGGGCCACACCCCTGACAGCACAGCTCATTAGCACATTAGGCCGCACCCCCATGTTACCAGAAGTGTGGTCATCCAGCCACACCCACCTTTTGCTTGTTATTCTGTTTACCTTGTTTGTGGTCAAAACCCTGGGCCTTTTTTTGTAGCAGGAACTCCTTTGCATGTTAGGCCACACACCCCTAATGTAGCCAATCCTAATGCGTTTCTGCTGTTGGGTGTGGCTTGTTATGCTAATGAGTTCCTTCTGGGCGTGGCCAACTCGGGAGCCAGACGGAACTCCGTTCCTGTGCGTTCCTGCCCCAAAAATAGCCCTGGGTCAGGAGGTTCTAAGGCCATAACGAGCAGGTGGGGCTGGGGCATAAAGTAGGGGGCCGCAGGGCTCAAGCCTCCCTCCCCGTTCTCCCTGTGGGGGCATGGCTCCCTTCCGGGCTGCCAGGTGGTATCGGGAAGCTGCTCAGGCTGTTGGCCTCTCAAGTTCGCTCCATCCTGTTTGTCTTTGCAGCAACTCAACAAGTTCTGAGGAAGCACAGGGCTGGTTTCGTTTGTTTGTTTTGTAAAGATAAGAAGGGGAGGGGACCTTCCGGAATATACGGTCTGTGAAGAAACAACAGAAAGAGGGAAAGAACGGGGAAGGGGGAAGGGGACGCTCAGCCCACCTAGCAATCAGGAGGCCTAAGCGGCTGGACTGAAGAATACATGTCCTGAGGCCTACAACACAAGCTATGACGGTTCGAGCCCAGCAGCACCTTAGAGATCAGCAAGATTTTTTTTTGGGGGGGGGATAAGCATTCGAGACTCAAAGCTCCCTCCCCTGGTATCTGATGAAGGGAGCACCAGCTCTCAGATACCCCAAAACCTCGCTGGTCTCAAAGGTGCTCCGGGATTTGAATCTGCCTGTTTTGGTGCAAGTCAACAAGGCTCCCCTCCAAACGTATATGATGTACGTCACGGATTATGGTTTGCCTTCACAGGTGGGATATTAATAATTGCATTATTACCATGCCCTGGTTGCCCTGCCTTAGGGAAAAAAGAAATGGCCCCATCTCCATTTCAGCTTTGGCTATTGGTGTGGGAGGGGGGGAGTCACCAAGGACCCCCTTCCTCCCTAGATGTGCGCTGTCTGCCCTGGTTCCATTCTGGCTAGATTTGCTTGGCAGCCATGTTAGGAGCTAGCAATGCCTAGCAATGTCAAGGTTTTCCCCAGGCTATGCTAATGAGTGGCCAAAATCTTAGGCAGGAGACTGATTCACTGATGGGATAT
>NW_015165652.1:0-1532 GCF_001447785.1 Gekko japonicus
AGGTAGATTAGGCTGAGAGAGGGAGAGTGACTGGGCCAAGTCCACCTAGCAAGCTTCCATGGCAGGACGGGCTTTGAACCTGGGTCTCCTACTGGAAGATTCTAACCACTGTACCACACTGCCTCTCTTAAAACTACAAAACAACAGGATAAAAACAAATATACCAGGGCCCCGGTCACACGGAGATTTTGCCGCGTGAAAGGCACGAATGTTGGGCGATTTTCAGGGTGTGATCACACCGCAACATCTGGGAAGTATAGCGCACCCGTGGCCAACCCGTGGCGTCCCACCGAAGATGCAGAGTTAAAAAGTACCAAGGAAAGTGCACTAGTGTCCAGAAAATGCGCAGCACAGGCGGGCGGCTGATCGTGGGGGGGCTAGGATCCCATGGCATCCGGCGCCTGTCCACGTCCCATCGCAAACCGGATGTTTTTCATAAGCGCATGCGCACAAACACGAAACTGTAAGCAGTGCTGCTCCGCGGAACTGCACATGCGCACAAACGCAAAACACTTGTGTGATCACGCTGCGCCACTTCTTTGCCACACAGCATCGCCGTGTGATCGCCAGCTAACAGCGGAGACTCAGGGGACCGTGTAATCGGGCTAACACGCTTTATTTTGCTCCGGGGCGAACAGCCAGGATATCTGGCCCATGTGACCGGGGTCCAGGTTACCCAAACTAGGAGAGACCATTAGAGAACCCGTTCTCTACGATCAGAAGGTCCCAGATTCAACCACCAGCGATTCTAGATAGTGGATCTCCAGTATCAAGACCAGGAAAGACCACCCTGCCTCAGAGCTGATTCCAGTCACAGCAGGTAATATTTAAACAGATCTTCAGACTTTGTCAAACCAGACTTCTTCATCTGTTGAGATCTGCATTTCTTTTAGTGGGAGGGGCTGTGTAGCTCAGTGGTCAAGCCTGTGTTTTGCATGCAGAAGGCCTTAGAGTTCAAGCCTTAGAGTAAGGTGCTGGGAAAGGATTTTCTCTGCCTGAGTTGATGAAGAGCTGCTGCCGGACAGAAGAGACCATACTGAGCTAGATGGGCCAGTATTCTGACCCAATTCAAGGCAGTGCAGAGCAGTGGTTGGAGTGTCAGACAAAGATCTGGAACACCCAGGTTTCAATTCCCACAGAAGCTTTTCGGATGTCCCTGGGCCAGACATTCTCTCACAGCCTAACCTACCTCACAGGATTGTTGTGAGGATAAAATGGAGGACAGGGAGGGTATGGAAAAATAAAATAAACAAATAGTAAGTAATAACAGTCATCCTACCTAAGATCATAAAACCAGCTACCCCGCAGAGTACATTTTAGCAACTCAGTTACTAAGTAAAAAGCATGATGCCAGTTTTTAAGCACAATTTTTTTTAATGGCTGGCTTTTAAACAAAACCAAGTCTGGCGCCTGCCAATATTTTCCTCAGGCAAAAAAATAAACAGGCTGGCCAATCCCCGTCCATTCAATTGCTAGCCCTAGGAGGTAGGCCAGGCCCACGGTCTGATGGGAAGAAGAAGAAGAGGAGGAGG
>NW_015165653.1:0-636 GCF_001447785.1 Gekko japonicus
GAGATGCCAGGGATTGAACCTGGACCCTCAGGGGCTCGTTGACTGGGCCACAGCAGTTCCTCGGCTGCGCCACAGGACTCTAGTCTATGGAAGTGTCTACCGGAATGAAACCACCTTTGTTTTTAAGGACCGATAAGGCACCCGTCTTATCTATAAGACATCACCCTGCCAACAAAAGTCCGCATGGTCAAAGCAATGGTATTCCCAGTAGTCATGTATGGCTGTGAGAGTTGGACTATAAGGAAGGCCGAGCGCTGAAGAATAGATTCTTTTGAACTATGGTGCTGGAGAAGACTCTTGAGAGTCCCTTGGACTGCAAGAAGATCAAATTAGTCCATCCTAAAAGAAATCAACCCTGACTGTTCCCTGGAAGGCCAGATAATGAAACTGAAGCTCAAATACTTTGGCCACCAAATGAGAAGGGAGCACTCACTGGAGAAGACCCTGATGCTGGGAAAGATTGAAGGTCAAAGAAGACGAGGACGGCAAAGGATGAGATGGTTAGACAGTGTCATCGATGCAACGAACATGAAAATGAGCAAACCAGAGGATGGTGGAAGACAGGAAGGTGTGATCTGGTCCATGGGGCCGCGAAGAGTCGGACTCGGCTGTGCGACTGAACAACAAAAGGCACCA
>NW_015165653.1:1070-1510 GCF_001447785.1 Gekko japonicus
TGAACCGCTCCACGGCCAGTTTTTAGGAACAATTGTTTGATACATAGGAGCAGGAAACGGTTTCTGTTTTCTGAGAAAAGAATCTCCCCACGTCTTAACAAGCCATATGGGGTGGGGCAGTATCCATGGAAATTAGCACCCCCCCCTCACCGGTTTTAAAAAGCCCCCCAACACCATTGATTGTGCCGTGTGCCATTTTTCCAGCATAAATAATACTTTTTACCTCCTGTTTCCTCCTTTTCTTGGCATGTTTCAGGTTCACCACAACCCTGCGAGGGAGGTCCGGCTGAGAGTGCGTGACTAGCCCAGGGCCACCCAGTGAGTGCAAGTGTAATAGCTCGTTTCAGCCAGTGGAGCCTCGTGGTTCGCCTGTCAGATGAGGCACCGGAGGACCCAGGTTCGAATCCCCGCTTCATGCCACGGAAGCTCGCTGGGTGACC
>NW_015165654.1:0-1538 GCF_001447785.1 Gekko japonicus
AGTGCCTTTGATGGATACTGTACACAGGCCATGCAGTGGTGGATGAGGGACCATCATGGCATGTTCTGATGCTGGGCTTCCCGGGTGCGAGCCGTTTACAGTGGGCTACGTCCTGGGGGCCAGGTGCATTGCCTGTCTTATAGCAAGGGTGGGGTTTGAGTTTGAGTGACCCCAGGCCTTGACCATGCCGCTTCATACTGATAGGTCTTGTCATTCTTTTATTAATAAATAAAGGGGCCTTTAGTTTCAGATCCCACAGGGATCGAGAGAGCGTGGCGTACAGCCAATGGGGAGCTCCGAAATATTTTAAAGGTTAGTTTGGGCCACTAATTGCCTCACCCCCTGTACAGGGGCGATGGCATTCTCCTTTCTGAGAAGGGAAACCACGTTTTCCTTCAGGATTTGCAGCAATGGCTTAAGTTAGTTTTAGGTATTTGAGTGAGCACAGGGGCCTAAGCAGAGGCTTGGCCCTTGCAGTGGCAGAATTAGGTTTAAATAAAGTTCAGAGGCTACGTAAGCACCAATCAATAACCCCTGGGGGGGTAGAGGGGTCTACGGGATCAACCCTGTGGCCGTGTGGCCAGGGATGAGGCTTGCAGACTGCCTATGGGGATGGCCACGACGGACCCTCTGCGCTGGCCGTGTGGTAGTGTTGGAAGGATCCTCAAGGCGCAGCCCCATCGCTGGGCTCGGCTGGGTTTGAAAGCAACTTACAGTTGGCTCCAACCCAGGGGCTGGGTGTCTTGCCTTTTAAACGGTTAAGGATGGGGTCAAAGCGACACCAGGCCTTGCCGTGCCACTGTTTTCATGTTTGCCCTTGCTGTTACTTTAATATGTTAATAAAGTGGCCTTATTTTATCCAACCTCGGTTGTCTGACTTTTTCTTCCGTCTGAGGGGGCAATGAACAAACATGCTTTTTCCAGCTTGTTTTCCTGTTTGTCTGCAAATTTACATTCCTACAACTGCTCACATGAATAATGTATTTTTTAAATTTACTTCATTCATACCCTGCCTTTATCCCCACCAAAGCAGCTTACTGAATTTTCCTCTCTCCCATCCATGGGTTCTTCTGAGCAATCCCTGTCCTCTCTCCCGCCCCTTAGAGGAAGGAGCTGGAGAGGGTTTCCCTGAACTAGAGAACAAGGAAGAGAAGGAAAGTGCCAGCTTCTGAGAAACCTTACAGTGCCCTGCTTGAAGTTGACTGTTCCAAGGACTGGTAGTCATGTTTGGCAAGCATGGTGTGGATCTGCACTATGTGGTATATTAATCTGTCAATCAGCACCTTAAGAACATAACAATAGTCCTGCTGGATCAGACCTGTAGTCCATCTAGTCCAGTATCCTGTCTCACATAGTGGCCAACCAGTTCCTATGGAGGGCCAACAAAAAGGCATAGAAGCCAAGGCACCTGGAACTGGTATTCAGAGGTTACTTTGCTCATGAATGTGGAATTCAAAACTTTGATACAGTTTCAAGAGAGATGCACAACGATATAAGGTGAAATACATAAGTACAAGTGGAGACCCGCAACAAAATGT
>NW_015165655.1:0-891 GCF_001447785.1 Gekko japonicus
TCCTACAGCAACTGTGCTTATCCAATAAATTGCTCGCTGGCTTTCCCTTCATGCAGGCCAATGAGATCTGTCTCTGAACATTCACAAGTCTTTTCTGTAGTGGCTTCTGCCTTGTAGAATAGCCTTCCAGGTCATATGGGGAAGACGTCCACACTGGTATAGATCCAGAAGCAGTTCCAGGCAGAACTTTTTAAGATGGCTTTTTGCACAAGAGGTTTAATGAAGGAGCATCTTTGTTATTTATATTTTATGTGGAATTGTATGGGTTTTAAGGATTATAAAGGCAGGATAGAAATCATTTAAACAAACAAATGCTAAAATTATGAAGCAAACTATATAATCACAGATAAATTACATGACATGAAAACTTTAAAACGCTTTGTATATCCAAATGATGAAAACTACCTGTATTGAGATGCTATGATTTTTATTTAAGGCTTTTGGTAAGCAGTAGTTTGGTAAACAATATATAATTTAGAAAGCAAAGTATAAAACAAAGGGAATACAAAAGAAAAAAGGAATTATATAACAGATTATATATATCAAGATTATTATACATTGCAATATATGTAGTCTGGTTATGGATCAGTTCAGTCAGCTCAGCTTAGAGGAGGGTGACAGAATACCCTTAACTGTATGCCCTACCACTTGCAGCCTTGACCTGTGCCCATCATGGCTAATCAAAGCTAGCCATGAAGGGGTTGTGAGGCCCCCTGCAGGAGATTGTCAACAAGTCCCTCTCAGAAAGAACTTTCCCAACGGCACTTAAGGAATTGGTGGTTCACCAGGCCCGTAGCCAGGATTTTTCAGTTTGGGGGGCAATTTTTTTTTTTCTTGTGGGGCACACACACACGTACTCTTCAGCCAGAATAAAAAATGCATCCTCTGTAA
>NW_015165655.1:1101-1526 GCF_001447785.1 Gekko japonicus
CTGTGATCAGCACCTCTCCCTTGCCATGGAACCTCCACGGTACCTCCACAGGACCTCCACGGGAGGTCTGATCGAGTAACTGCACAGTAGTTTGCCCCAGGGCAAACAGCCACGCTTCTCCCCTGCAGTTTCCTGCCCGTGTGACCGGGGCCTATATATATCAAGATTATTATACATTGCAATATATGTAGTCTGGTTATGGATCAGTTCAGTCAGCTCAGCTTAGGGGAGGGTGACAGAATACTCTTAACTGTATGCCCCTACAGGCCTTGACCTGTGCCCATCATGGCTAATCAAAGCTAGCCATGAAGGGGTTGTGAGCCCCTCTGCGGGAGATTGTCAACAAGTCCCTCTCAGAAAGAACTTTCCCAACGGCACTTACGGAATTGGTGGTTCACCAGGCCCGTAGCCAGGATTTTTCAGTT
>NW_015165656.1:0-359 GCF_001447785.1 Gekko japonicus
CCACTGGGTAAGGAGGGAGGGAGGCCTTCCAGGCGCCTGAAAACCGGAGGCTCAGAAACTCCTTCTGGGCAGGAGCTCAGCTGCGGCTCTTGAGGGGGTGACGTGTCCTTAAAGACTAGATATTCTGGGGAAAGGAGGAGGGTGGTTGACATCAGCCAAGCTGGATGAGGCCAAAGGGCCATCAGTCCTTTCCTCCTGCAGTCAGATAGATGCCTTTGGAACTTACAAGCACCTTCCAGGAGCTAACGGTCTCTTTATCCCAACAGAGGATGATCGGAGGAATGAGGAGAATGACGAACTTCATCAGCAACTGTCAGACAGAATTAAAAATGAAGACTTGAAAGAAAACATCAAGAATC
>NW_015165656.1:1348-1526 GCF_001447785.1 Gekko japonicus
AGAACCCACACAGGGGAGAAATCTTTTGAATGCTCAGAGGGTGGAAAGAGATTCACTCAGAGTGGCCATCTTCAAGGGCATGAGAGAACCCACACAGGGGAGAAGCCTTTTGAATGTTCAGTGTGTGGAAAGAGATTCAGGAATAGTCACACTCTTCAGCGACATCAGGGAACCCACT
>NW_015165657.1:0-1514 GCF_001447785.1 Gekko japonicus
GGGCATCCCAAGTAGGCCATGCACTCTGAGTGTTCTTGAGCCACCTCATTCAGATCAGGCTTCTGTAGGAGAAGGCAAAAAAAACCCCATCTGTTAAGTGAAGAAACTGACTTTCCTTCCCCATATGTTCTGTCCTTCAGGCTTGTTAATGCAAAAGGGAAAGGGGGAGGGGGAGCAAGCCCAAATCTGTCTCTGGAGAAAGTCTCCAAATTTGTCCAACTAATTGTCCCTGACTACTTCCTTAAACTTTTGGTACATTTTCAAATTCACCTGAACTTTATCAATTTTAATTAACTGAATTATCTTGATTAAGAAGGCTTTATAATTGAATTTTATGTGAGGAATGCAGTAATGGCTGTACACAATCAGCCAAAGCACTTTGTAATTTCCCCCCTTACAAAACTTTGTTTCCACCAACCTAAGGACGTATGGTGGTTGAATTTAATAAAGATATAATGATATTAAAGTTGCTCACGGCTGCATTGGGCTTCTGATACGCTTGTTAGAAGTGAGTGATGCCTTCATGTTGGACTAAAAATCAATGAAGCGGTTACAAAGCAAGTTGCTAATCTGCATTTGTTAGCTTGCCCCTTGGTGACTGCGGGAAATCTTAATCACAGAAACCTGTGGCTTTTGGCGCTGGAACTCTTTTGCACACTGGAATGTTGAGGACTAACTTTTTCTTGAAAGTGCATGCTGGGAAAAGCTCTTTCAGAACTCATTCATTATTAGGTGAGCAAACTGCCATTATTGTGATTAGCTGGGAGTGGTTTGAGGGAAGGTTTAAGCACTGAAAGGACCGGGGAGGGGGGGCACGGGCAATGCTTGTTGCTATGTTCTCTGCATGCAGGAAGATTGCACTGCATTGTGAGCAGGGGTCATTTCCTGCAGGAGCGCACAGGAGCGGAGCTCCGGCAGTAAAGAGCCCAGGGAGCAGGCACATGCAACAAGCCCTGCCCTCTGCTCCCAGCAGCCCCAGGCCACAAGGAGCAAGAAGCAGCCAGGTAAGTTCCAGAGCCTCTCCCGCCATAGCAATCCAAAACAGACCAGTGGCACCTTTAAGGCCAAGGTTTATTCGGGTACGAGGACAGATCTGCACATCGTCCCCCCCCCCATAGCTAGCAATCCAAGAGTCCAGTGGAGCCTGAGCAGTGGGTGTTGCCTTCTGACACAGTTCTGGTGATGTCAGGGGGTGTGGCATATGCAAATGAGTTATGCTAATGAGCTCCTGCACCTCTTTTTCTACGAAATGACCCCTGATTGTGGGACCTTAGAACATCACAAGTGCCCTCGCTGGATCAGACCAGTGAGGGTCCATCTAGTCCGGTATCCTGTCTCACACGGTGACCAACCAGTTTCTCTGGAAGGCCAACAACAGGGCAGAGAGGCCAAGGCTTTCCCTTGATGTTTCCTCCTGGTTCTGGAATTCAGAAGCTTAGTGACTCTAAATGTGGAGGTTCTCAGTCACCAACGGCTAGTGGCCATTTATAGACTCCTCCTCCATGAATCTATCT
>NW_015165658.1:0-385 GCF_001447785.1 Gekko japonicus
TCCCTGTAGTCTCGGTTGTCGATATCCACAGCTTGAGAGACCAAACATGGAGGGTGACGCTGCGTGTCGCATGAAGTATATCGATGCCGATGTGGATCAATGTCGGGAGCTTCCGATATCATCGATGTCGACGACGGGGAAGGAGACGGAGAAGGCTCTGCATCCATTTGATGACTTAGGAGCTCTACCGTTTTGATGTTGGAGTAAGGACACTCCATTTGTTGGATGGGGGAATCCAATAGTTGGATGGCCGGTATCGGTGGAGGGACTTGGGCCTCTGATATCGATACTGCCGTTGGAGTGGGAGGCTCTTTAGGGGCATCACCCAGTGCAGACACCGCTTCCTTCCCCTTCTTCGCCACCTTCAGGGACCTGGAAGTGCGCT
>NW_015165658.1:644-1524 GCF_001447785.1 Gekko japonicus
GCCAGGACTCTGGCTGGTGAGACTCTCCAAGGTAAAAAATGCAGAGGGTATGATGGTCAGGAGGAGCAAGTTTGCTGCCACAACCCTTGCACCTGTTGAAGAATCCCCATTTCTTCTCCATAAAAGAAGCAAAGAAGAAGAGGAAACTTTTTTTGGGGGTAGCTCGAAGGCCTGAGGTAAACTCCCCCTCAGTGGAAAACAAAGTTTTTTGGGGGGGTTTAAACTGTTTTTGAAGAACAAACAACCAAAAATTAAAGTAAAAGAAAGTTTGGAAATAATTCCTAAGAGCTGTGAGGCGAAAGCTAACAGCGAACCGATCGGACCGACGAAGAAGAGGTCTACTCAACGCGGCGGTAAGAAAGGAACTGGCAGGATGTCCGCGCCCACACTGGGCATGCACGGTGGGGTTCCTGCGCATGCCCGAGGTCTGGGCGCAAAAATCCGTTAAAAGAGCTTGCTACAGCACCGATCGATCCAGCGCATGTGCACTAGATCCCATGGGTGTGAAGCAACAAGACCACGTCGAAGATCAAATGTTTCCATAATTTCAGGTCAGGGAGGGTATATAAGAAGCCAGTATTTACTGTGTATTATGAGATGCATTTGGAGATTCATATTGAGTATCCAGTATGTGAGTGGTGTAGTTGTTAAGAGTGTTGGTCTAAGACTGGAGAGACCAGAGTTCAAATCTCCACTAGCCACGAAGCACACAGTGTGACCTTGGGCTAGCCACACACTCAGTTGAAGCGGTGAGGAAAAGAGAGAGGGAGAGTAAGTTTTCCCTCTCATATATGAAATATTTACTCAAATTGTCTCAGTGAAGGAGTGCATGACATCTGTCAACTCACAGAGTTTCTTTGACTGAGATTCAGACTATTAC
>NW_015165659.1:0-1520 GCF_001447785.1 Gekko japonicus
TAAAAATAAAATAGCCACCTTATGAGTAATCTGTGGAATAACATTGGTTGGAAAAAAATTAAACATTCCTCCACCAAGCTGGATAAATTAGTACAGGGAGCCATGAAACAGACTAAGAGCAGACTGGTGCTTATGGTCCACTTTTCACTCAACCTTTGTTTCTTCAAACAGTGTCATAAATGTGCTGTGCTACTAGTAGAGGGCAACACTGGACTGAAATATTTCCCCTACCCCCTTATAAAAGCTGTATTGATTTTAATCCACTGAATCTACATAATGTGGTAAACAATAAAACTCTGAGTCTTGGACTAAGATCTGGAAGGCCCCAGTTGGAATCCCACTCTGCCATGGAAGCGTGCTGGGTGAACTTGGGCCACTGACTTACTCTATACCTCACAGGGTTGTTGTTAATGAGGATAAAACGGAGGCAAAGAGAATGACGGAAACCGCTTTGGATTCTCACCAGGAGAAAGGGGAAATACAGATGAAGTGAATTTGGTGTAGTAGTTTAGAGCCAGTTTGGTGTGGTGGTTAAGTGTGTGGACTCTAATCTGGGAGAACTGTGCTTGATTCCCCACTCCTCCACTTGCACCTGCTGGATGACCTTGGGCAAGCCATAGTTCTGTCAGAGCTTTTTCTCTCAAGGGCAGCTCTGGAAAGAGCTCTCTCAGTTCCACCTACCTCACAGGGTGTCTGTTGTGGGGAGGGGAAAGGAGTTTGTAAGCCGCTCTGAGACTCCAAGTGAAGGGCAGGGTATAAATCCAATTTCTTCTTCTTCTTTTTAAAAAATTAGTTGTGCTGTCACATTAACAGAACACATGAACCAAATAAACCTCTCTCCCACCCACACACCTTATGGATTATATAGCACTTACCCCACTTAAGGAAGAATAAAGATGAGCCACAACCCAGCCTTGTCTGCTGTGGGAGAGTTTCTGAGATTTCTGGACACCAAGTAAGTCTGACAGAAGCATAAGGGAGTAAACCTGACTGACCCAACAGGAAATCACTTCTGAGTACATGTGAACTGCAGCCCCCACCTTTGTACTTGGCTCTGAAAGGAAGCAACCTTAGGAAATTATCCCAGAGTCCCTGCACGCCTCCACCAGTCCTCTCTCACCTGTGCCCAGCCTAGGGGTGTAAATGCTGTGAAATAATCACTGCCTCTCAGGCAACAGCTGCATTTCCAGTAGCTGGAGGGGGGGAGGAACATTGCCACAAACAAACACACCTACAACTAATGGGGTTAATACAAAGTTCTTTCCAATGCCACCTGGCAGTTAGAAATTTGGGGGGGGAAACCAGAGCAACAGTATTTTTTTGAAGCAACAGGAATGAAAGGCATGCCAGGATACGCTCAGAGTGATAAATCACCCTTTGGAAGACTGCCAGAGATAGTAATCTGTGCTTCTTTGTTTACAAGGAGGTGTGACCTCTGTTCCCCCTATCTTCTGGGACAGAAAGAAGCAGAAGTTTGTGGAAAACATCCAGATTTTGCTGCGCAGCAGCTCCAGCTGAAC
>NW_015165660.1:0-1110 GCF_001447785.1 Gekko japonicus
CCTCCCCTTGACATAGGGTTGGCAGCTCGGGGTTGGGAAATACCCAGATAACTTGGAGGTGGAGACTGAGGAGGGCAGGGTCCGGGGAGGGGAGGGACTTCAGATGTGGTCCAATGCCACAGAGTCCACCTTCCAAAGCAGCCATTTTCTCCAGGGGAACTGATCTCTGCCACCTGGAGATCAGTTGTAATGGCAGGAGATCTCCAGCCACCACCTGGGGGTTGGCAAGCTTATGCTGGCAACATTAGTAACCCACCGCTGCTTGAAGAGGTGGCAGGGGGGAACGGGGGTTGGGGAGATGTTGCCTGTGCCACTACATCATGTCCGGGGAGAACCCAAAAGTGAGATAGGGTAGCCATGAAGGGCTCTTTTTGTAGCAGGTACTCATTTGCATATTAGGCAGACACACCCCTAATGTAGCCAATCCTCCAAGAGCTTACAGAGCTCTTCTTACTGGGGCTACTGTAAGCTCTTGGAGGATTGGCTACAATAGGGGTGTGTCGCCTAATATGCAAAGGAGTTCCTGCTACAAAAAGAGCCCTGTAAAGTGTGTTCGTCTTAAAGATGCTACTGTAAAACGGAGCTCTTCCGTCACTACCGTCAAGAACTGACAGCTGAGGTCAGAGAGCCCTGTTGCCTCTTGGAACTCCAACAACAGCCTGAGCCAGCCGCCGGAAGGAGAACGAAAGAAGATCGAAGAACCGACTGCGAGACGAGAGAACTGAATAACAGCAGCCATTATGACATTGATGCCACTAGCACTTTACTACACTGCGTGGTTTAAAGGGTTTCAGAATTGTTTTAATCTAATTTATGTTTTATGTTTTATTGTAATTATGTGCTGATTTGGTGTAGGCCGCCCTGAGCCAGCCCTGGCTGGGAGGGTGGGGTAGAAAAAAATCAATCAATCAATAAATGAATAAATAATTTTTTTAAACTATTTTATAGTGTAGCCCTGAAAAATCCACACATTTAGAGTGGAGCAATTATTTTAATGGTTTACGCTGCCTAGGTAAAGGTAAAGGTAAAGGTTTCCCTTGCTCGAAAGCCAGTCGAATCCAACTCTAGGGATGCGGTGCTCATCTCTGTTTCTATGCCGAAGAGCCAGCG
>NW_015165660.1:1166-1530 GCF_001447785.1 Gekko japonicus
GGGTGCAAAATAAGCTGGGGCCGGCCCTGGCGGTGCTCATCTCCATTTCCAAGCTGAAGAGCCAGCGCTGTCCGAAGACGTTTCCGTGGTCATGTGGCCGGCATGACTAGATGCAGAGGCACACGGAACGCTGTTTGCCTCCCATCAAAGTGGTACCTATTTATCTACTTGCAATTTCTTGCTTTTGAGCTGCTAGGTTGGCAGGAGCTGGGACCAGAGACGGGGGAGCTCACTCCATTATGCAGCACTCGGGCGTCTTGAACTGCTGAACTACCGACCTTCCAGTCTTCAGTTCAGCGTCTTAACCACTTGATCCACCACAGCCCCTTATGCTGCCTACCGCCTAATATATTTTATTATTAGT
>NW_015165661.1:0-1496 GCF_001447785.1 Gekko japonicus
TTCATCTTGCATTTTATACTCCAATAAGATTTTGCTGATAACTCTTTCATTATTTTTAATCCATATCTCGTCGAAACCTGTATAATTACTATAAAAGCCAGTTTTCTTACCTTTCTCCCATCTAGACTTTAATTGCACCTTTCCCCACCAGGTTCGGTTCACCTTATATTTTTTTCCAACATATCTTCTGTCATTAAATTGCTACAGTTGTCCAGTAAATCTAGGTATCTTCATTTTGGGTATTTTACATACAATGAAGGCTTTACAAAGGCTTCTGTTGGGGAAACCCATAATGGCACTCTCTCATAATGTTTATTTTTAACTTCTTTCCAAATCTTATATAAAGCATCTCTTATCCAATGTTGTACCCAATTACTTGTTGGCATCTTGTTTTAGTACCATATATAGTTATGTCAACCTGACATCCAACCATGGCC
Organism: Gekko japonicus; assembly: GCF_001447785.1. NCBI lineage: Eukaryota > Metazoa > Chordata > Lepidosauria > Squamata > Gekkonidae > Gekko > Gekko japonicus. The sequence continues at coordinate 438 of NW_015165661.1, forward strand.
TTCAAGTTTAAGTAATCTATTGTTCTCTAAATTAATCCAATCCTTAATCCAACTCATTGCAGTCATTTTATAATACAATCCCAATTCAGTAGTGCCAAACTCCTCTCTTTTCACAGTGTCTTGCAGATATTTTAATTTTATTCTCGACCTTTTGCCTTGCCACACAAATTTCCTAATTATCTTATCCAAATCTTTAAAGAATTTTAAGTTCTTTATGATTGGCATATTCTGGAAAAGAAATTTCATACGAGGTAGCACATTCATTTTAATTATCGCAACTCTTCCTAGAAGAGAAATTTGTAATTCTTTCCTCCTCTCTAAATCACACTTTATTTCTGTCAGAAACTTTGTGTAATTGTTTTTAAAAAGCGTACTACATCTGTTTGTGATATATATCCCTAAATATTTAATTTTTTACTTACTTCATAACCCGAAATCTCTTTAATATATTCTATTGTTTTTACATCACAATTCTTTGTTAAAATCTTCATTTTACCCTTGTTGACTTTTAATCCCATTACTTTACCATATTTCTCTAGTATTTCTAGAAGCGGAGCCACTGATATTTGTGGGTCCTCTATTATATATACCATATCATCAGCAAATGCCAAAGTTTTAAATTCTTCCCCTCAAACTCGTAGTCCTTTAATCTGTTTACAATCTCTTATCATATGTAACAAAAATTCCAAAACAAAAATAAACAAAAGAGGAGAAAGAGGACAACCTTGTCTTACACCCTTGTTGATATCTATATTTTCTAATGTGTCACCATTTATTATTATTTTGGCCTGCTGTTTACTATATATTGCTTTTACCAAAAACATTTCTCCGCAATCCCACATTTTTAATTTTTCTAACAAAAATCCCCAATTAACGTTGTCAAATGCTTTTTCTGCGTCAACAAAAATCAAAGCCAATTTTTTTTCTGTGTGTAACTCACAAAATTCTAACAGGTCCAGAATTATTCTTACATTTTCTTTTATCTGCCTCTTGGGCAGGAAATCTGCTTGGTCTCTAAATATTGTTTGCTCTAAAACCTTCCTTAATCTGGTTGCCAAT
>NW_015165662.1:0-1504 GCF_001447785.1 Gekko japonicus
GGACTGTGTCCGATAGTTGAACTGTCTCTATTTCTTGTGGGGTTTCATTATTCAGGAGCTCTTTGCTGTGGGATAAGATAATATTCCCCATCACTCCTTGGCAAATAGAAGGGGAAGTCGTGGAAGTAGTGACAGACTTCACGTTCCTGGGATCCCAGATCACCGCAGACTGTGACAGCAGCCATGAAATTAAAAGACGCCTGCTCCTTGGGAGGAAAGCGATGGTGAACCTAAACAGCATGATAAAAAGTAGAGACATCACCCTGCCAACAAAAGTCCGCATGGTCAAAGCAATGGTATTCCCAGTAGTCATGTATGGCTGCGAGAGTTGGACTATAAGGAAGGCCGAGCACAGAAGAATAGATTCTTTTAACTATTGTGCTGGAGAAGAGGCTTGAGATTTCCTTGGACTGCAAGAAGATCAAATCAGTCAATCCTAAAAGAAATCAACCCTGACTGTTCCCTGGAAGGCCAGATAATGAAACTGAAGCTCAAATACTTTGGCCACCAAATGAGAAGGGAGCCCTCACTGGAGAAGACCCTGATGCTGGGAAAGACTGAAGGTCAAAGAAGACGGGGATGGCAAAGGATGAGATGGTTGGACAGTGTCATAGATGCAACGAACATGAAATTGAGCAAATGTCAGAGGACGGTGGAAGACAGGAGGGCCTGGCGAGATCTTGTCCATGGGGTTGCGAAGAGTTGGACTCGACTGTGCGACTGAACAACAACAAGAAGATATCTTTATCAGCCTGCCTTACATTTTTTCTCAGCTCCTTGTGCTACACAGTACACCTAAGAGGGTGGATCGTATATTAAGATTTACTTTCCCCTTCTAGGGCCCCTTAAAATGTCCACCAGCATATTGTTTAACACGGCGATACTTTAGATTCTACACATTCAGTGCTGACCACTTGCCAGGAACAGAACGGTGCACCCATACTTAGCACAACCTTACAGCCAAGTAATCAGCAAGATGGCTTATTTGGCACTGGAATGTGGAGATCAGCCTTTTATGGCTCTACAATATGCTGTGTTTTATCAGCTGCAGTTCAGCAAAGACACTTAAACGGATTGCTCATTTGCATATCAGGACCTACAGCAACATACCTTGCACCCATGTAGCATAAGGGAGGGATGAGTGGCCTTCAGCCTTACAAGGTCTACTCTTCAGGTTTTCTAGAATCTTCTTGGTTGAGTGATAGGCTTGCCAGACCCCCTGGTGGAGGCAGGGGATCCACTGCCAGGATCTGCTCCCAAACTGCCATGCAGCAGCCGGCGGGGGTGGGGAGCTAACCTGGAGAAAGAGAAAGGCCCAGGCCTCATTGCTGGCATCATGCAGGAAGTAACATCATCACACCAGCGACATCTAGGCAACATCCTGGTATTTGGGCAAAAAACTCTATGGTAGAAGCTGGTCTTACCACAGAGTTTTTTTGCCCAAATTTAACAGCATCGCCTGGACATCACTGATCTGATGATGTCACTTCCTGTGTGACACCAG
>NW_015165663.1:0-1526 GCF_001447785.1 Gekko japonicus
GAAATACCTGGAGATTTGGGGGTTGGGGTCTGGAGAGGTCAGGGTGTAGGGGAGGGGTAGGGTTGCCAAATGTTACCTACCTTGCTGGCGGGGGACTCCAGCGTAGCTCCCGGTGCGTGCGCATGCATGCTTTGTGCGCGCGCGCTGCATACACATCACAGGGAAGTGACGTCTTGATGTCGGGCACGCTGGGGGCGGAGCCATGACAATACAAGGGAAAACCATAGAGTTTTCCCTTGTATGGCCGTGGCCCCACCCTCAGCATGCCCGGCGTCATAACATCACTTCCCTGTGACGTGTACGCTGGGGCGGGGTTCCCCCCGGGGCCCGATTCCCCGTCGTCGGGAAGTGGGCCTCTGGGGCGGGGGGATTTCTGCCCCCCAGGGGGATTTGGCAGCCCTAGGGAGGGGAGAGACCTCAGCTGGGTACAATGTCATAGAATCCATCCTCCAAAGCAGCTATTTTCTCCAGGGGAACTGCTTTTGGTCATCTGGAGAGCAACTGTAATAGTGGGAAATCTCCAGGCCCCACCCAGAAAATGACAACCCTAGTCCCCAACCTACCTGTGGGTACCTTTGGAATTCTGACACAGGATGGTGCGCACAGCCACCAAATGGCTGCCCCAAAAGGCAGAGCCATACTCAGAGGAAATCTAAATGCAGGGGATAAGAGGGATAGTTTTAAAAACTGGAAAAAAGGAATTAAAGAGAATAAAACCAACACTGTGGTGGCAGCTGCTGCCATGGAACCAAGTTATTTTAATCTGCCTGGCCAGTCGGACCTCCAGTGGCCCATCAGAAGTGCTGCAGGTAAGAGCGCTACCTGGCCCCAGCCACTTTTGGAAAACACTTGGCAGGCCCCAGGAAGGGTATTGGCGGTGCCCATGAGTACCATGTTTGGGACCCCTGAACTGGAGATTACAAAGACTGAATCTAGAGCCTCTATGTGGAAATAATGTGCTCTGCCACTGAGCCACAGACGAACCCAATAGTCGTTAAGCCCGCTGCTATATTTCCAGGACTTCACATGAAATTTATCTGTCATCCATCCATCCATCATCCATCCATCATCCATCCATCATCCATCCATCATCCGTCCGTCCGTCCATCTATGTATCTGTCCATCTATCCATCTGTCTATCTATCAGTCTATCTGTCTGTCTGTCTGTCTGTCTGTCTGTCTGTCTGTCTGTCTGTCTGTCTGTCTGTCTGTCTGTCTATCTATCTATCTATCTATCTATCTATCTATCTATCTATCTATCTATCTATCATCTATCTATCATCGATCTATCATCTATCTATCATCCATCTATCTATCTATCATCTATCTATCATCTATCTGTCTGTCTGTCTGTCTGTCTATCATCTATCTATCATCTATCTATCTATCTATCATCTATCTGTCTGTCGTTCTGTCTGTCTTTCTGGCTGTCTGTCTGGTCTGTCTGGTCTGTCTGGTCTGTCTGGTCTGTCTGGTCTGTCTGTCATCATCATAATCTGTCGTCGTCGTCATCATCATCATCATCA
>NW_015165664.1:0-550 GCF_001447785.1 Gekko japonicus
AAACTACTTGGAGACAGAGAAGCCCACATAGAAATGGGGGGAAACATTCCCTCCAGGTACAACCTCAGGGGGCAATGCTGCCCTGGTGCTATATTGGAACAGACCTTTCACAGCATTTGCCTTCAGCTTTTAGTCTCTCTTTTGCAGCTGTGCTAAAACCGACCACTTCAGTCCTCTTGACTTCCATGGGATTGCACAGCAGCCTGTTTGCAGGACTGTAGTCAGAGTAATTGATGGTCTCGAACTAGATTATCTAATGTCTGTATGTAATGTCTGCTGCAGAGCCCGGGTTCCTCACCATCACGGCACTTACTCCACAGTTCTTCCCCTTCCTATAACCACCAGATCTTCCTAGGGCCACCAAGAATTAATGGGCTCCAGCCAGCCTGATATCCTCCTCCAGTTTTCATAAGCACCTCGCGAGATCATATCAAAGGCCCACCTAGTCCAGCATTCTGCTTCTAACAGTGGTCAGCAAGGATTCTGGGTCTGCTTACAGGCAGGGCATGACACAGCAACAGACTGCCCTGGTACCTTGTCCCCCTGATCG
>NW_015165664.1:907-1481 GCF_001447785.1 Gekko japonicus
GGAATGGACAGTACAGTTCGTCACTGAATATATACAACCACTGGCCAATCACAGCCAATGCTGAGTCACTGTGACTCAGTGCTAATTAGCTCTAGCAGTAGCCAGCTAGAACCGGTCAGAGCCAGCTCTCATGACACTTAGAGCTGTCAGCTCCTGTCAGTTAGATGCCTATGATCTACAGCATGACTTAACTATACATAGAATACTGACAGCAGTCACCCAGGGCAGACTTAACATTCGTGATCTTTTAACCATGGTAAGAGATTCTTAATGCAAGAGATTCTTCATGCCTGAATCTTCCCCTTCCCTTTCGCAGTGCTTACCATGGTGCAGCATTACCTTTGTAGACGAGTTCTTCAGTCCATCCCATTTTTATCCTGTGCTCATGCAAGGAGTTCAGGTTGGCAGGCGTTTTTCCCCCATCCCTTTTTGTTCTCAAAACAGCCCTGTGAGATAGATTAGGCTGCCAGTAGGTGACTAGTCCAAGATCATCTACCAAGCTTCACAGCAGAGTGGAATTTCAACCTGGGTCTCCCAGATCGTAGTCTAATGCTCTAAAAACTACACATCATTG
>NW_015165665.1:0-293 GCF_001447785.1 Gekko japonicus
CAGCTTAGAGGGAACACTGGTAGGGTGTCGATGTGTCGTTCTGGCCACTGGCCCCGCAACCTCAGCTGTGTCTGCATTGATGGTCCCGGGCACACAGATGCAGGACGGGGATGCTGTGATGCCAAATGAGTTTCATATGTAACCTTCATATAACTCTTCAGCCTGTGTCAACGGCAGTAATGAAGGCATTCCCCCCCCCCCCGCAATGCCAGTTGTGATTCTGAGTAGGAAAGCATGCATCTAGATCCACCCCCAACCAGTGTGCCCTCTAAGCTGTGGAGTCTTGTGAGAAC
>NW_015165665.1:412-1458 GCF_001447785.1 Gekko japonicus
TAAAAAACTATGAGCTAGCTCACACTAACTCAGCTTAGAGGGAACACTGCCCCCAACTCAATAAAACTTTGCTTGCAAGCGTGGAACTTCTTGCTGTGGATAATGCCGGTCATGTGTCTAGCGGCAAGGGGCACCAGACGAGCACTGACAGCGTGCAGATTTTTTTGCATCCATCAAAGGAGCCATGCCATTTGGAACACGCTAGTCTCAGATTTGGAACACCCATTTAACGATACGAAATCTGTCATTGGTGGTGCCTGAAAGCACTGAGGCGGTGTGTCCACAGCAACCCATGTTCTCTGCATCCTAAAGCTAGTGGCAGCATAAATGATCAGCGATCTGGTAAATAGCCTTTTCTAGGTCAATGCTGTGGGCTCCTGGTCCAGTCAAACCCTGTCTGCACAGCGGTCCTGCTGCAAGGAGAAAGGGAATTGATGGCAGGAATGATCTGCGTGAGGGGCGGCAAACGGGAGGGCAGGTGAAGGATGCACCAAGTGACCGGATTGTACCCCCCATGTTCCTGTGATCATCAAAGGAATCTACACATACAGGATTCCCCTTGCATGTGCCAGAGACCACCATCTCCCAAAAGTGAATAGCTAACTTAGTAGCATGAAGCTTGGAGGCAGGGGGGCGTAAGCTGTAGTATAATGTTTTATTACTGTCAATAGGGCATGCTAGTTTTATTTTAGCCGCCTGCTGTTCATCGCAGCCACGGAGGAAAGTGGCAGCCATTACCCAGATGTGCACAAAGAGATAACATGCACATTCCTTTTTCTGCTTGCTGCAGGGATATGCATGTATTATTTCTACACTGGGAGCTTTGGTTTCTGTCCATGGATGAAATGCACAAGTTTTCCCTTTGACTGTGAACTTGGAAGTACAAGTTACTAATGCCTGGTCTTTTGGCACTTCCCAAGCGATGTGCTATGCAGACCCCCATGTAGAAAGGACTATCTGATCCCACTAAAATCCAAGGGGACGGCAAACTTCAATAACTTCACCATACTAGATATTTAGTGCAATCCTATGCAGAGTTACTTCAG
>NW_015165666.1:0-1460 GCF_001447785.1 Gekko japonicus
CCTCGTCCTTCATCCGTTTCCAAAAAGTTTTCTATGGCATCCTGTGGCAGAGCGTTCCCCATGCTGTTGCCTACCCTGCGTCATTGCTGGGGTCTGACTCTCCACCGGCCAGCTTTTGGAAGTGAGAGCGTGGGCCACCCTGCCTAGGATCATAAAATCTTAGAATGTTTGGGTCGGAAGGGACCTCGCAGGTCATCTAGTCCCACCCCCTGCACTCTGCAGGAGCATAGCTGATAGAGAGCCCTACATAGACACATAGAATGTTAGAGTTGGAAGGGACCTTGCAGGTCATCTAGTCCGACCCCCTGCACTCTGCAGGAGCAGAGCCGAAAGAGAGCCCTACAACATATCCGAAAGAGGGTCATCCAGCCTCTGCTTGAAAACGTCCAGCGAAGGAGCATCCACCACCTCCCGAGGCAGACTGCTCCACTGCTCCAACACCCTTACAGTTAGGAAGTTTCTCCTGATATTTAGCCAGTAACTACTCCCTTGTAATTCCCACCCGTTAGGTCTAGTCTTGCAATCCAGATCTGCTCTGTCTTCTACATGACAGCCCTTCAGATACTTGAAGACTGCAATCGTGTCCCCTCTAAGCCTTCTCTTTCCCAGGCTAAACAGACCCAACTCTTTCAGCCTTTCCTCCTATAAGACTTGGATTCCAACCCTCTCACCATCCTGGTTACCCTCTTCTGGGCACGCTCGAGCTTGTCAACACCCTTCCTAAAAGGGGTGCCCAAAACTGGACACAGGACTCCAGGTGAGGCCTGACCTGTCGTCTTTCAGGTGAGAAGCCGGCCAAGCCGAAGAAGGCCACCCCGCAGAACAAGAAGAAGAAGAAGAAGAAGGGCTCGGACGACGAGGCCTTTGAAGACAGTGACGACGGGGATTTCGAGGGCCAGGAGGTGGACTACATGTCTGATGGGTCCAGGTAGGCTTCCCAGCTGTGGGGGGAGAAGCAGGGGGTCTCTCCTCAAAAATGAGGTTTCTGGCATGGCTCTTTGGGAGGTGGGGCTTTTAAGAGCCAGTTTGGTGTAGTGGTTAAGTGCGCAGACTCTAATTCTGGGAGAACCAGGTTTGATTCCCCACTCTTCCTCCACTTGCAGCTGCGAGTGTGACCTTGGGTCAGTCACAAGTTCTGTCAGAGCTGTTCTCTCAAGGGCAGTCCTCGAAAGAGCTCTCTCAGCCCCACCTACCTCCCAGGGTGTCTGTTGTGGGGAGGGGGAGGGAAAGGAGTTTATAAGCGGCTCTGAGACACCTTTGGGTAGTGGGCAGGATATAAATCCAATCTCCTCCTCCTCCTCTTCTTCTCTTCTTCTTCTGTTCTTAACTGGGGACTGGGGGGGACACAAAATTTTGGGGGAGGACAACGTTAAGGGGGAAGGCCACGGCCTCTATGCCCTGTTCGCCCTCCAGAGGAAAGCCAGTTTGGTTTCATGGTGAAGTGCGCGGACTCTAATCTG
>NW_015165667.1:0-1427 GCF_001447785.1 Gekko japonicus
GCAGCCGTCCAACACCTTATTAAAGGGGGATCCTGTTGTCGACTAGTCCTGAGTCCCCGGTGGGCATCTCTGTACCCACAGAGAGCAGGAGGGTTGTGTCCAGACCACAGGCTTGTGCTACCAGGATATCACTGGATCGAGGCGACTGGGTTTTCCTCCTCGTCCTGTGCGTTAGGCAAAGGTAAAGGTTTCCCTTGCTCGAAAGCCAGTCGAATCCGACTCTAGGGATGCGGTGCTCATCTCCGTTTCCAAGCCAAAGAGCCAGCGCTGTCCGAAGATGTTTCCGTGGTCACATGGCCGGCATGACTAGATGCCGAGGCGCACGGAACGCTGTTACCTTCCCACCGAAGTGGTACCTATATATCTACTTGCGATTTCTTGCTTTTCGAACTGTTAGGTTGGCAGGAGCTGGTATCAGAGACGGGAGCTCACTCCGTCATGCAGCACTCAGGTCTCGAACTGCTGAACTACTGACCTTCCAGTCTGCAGTTCAGCGCCTTAACCACTTGAGCCACCGCAACCTGTGCGTTAGGGTGACACAAATTACATCCCGTGGTGACCCTCACAACTGGGGCGTCAGTCAACGTGAAACCAGTTCTTTCTTTCCCCCTTTCCCCCAATCTTTTAAGGTGTTCCAGCAAATTGGCACCCGTCTCCGCTCTTTCTCATCACCCTTCATCACCCCAAAGCCAGTCGTCTTCCGCCATCTCTTCCTCTCTTGGTCCTGCTAGTTTGCCCCCGCTGAAACCTGGATCTCCCCCGCCAGCCCAATGCAGTTTTCACCAGTGTTCCCTCTAAGCTGAGTTAGTGTGAGCTGGCTCAGTTTTTTAGCCTCCAGCTCACCCATTTTTGTCTCAGCTCAGGAAGGAGGGCTCCAGAGCAAACTCATTGATTGTTGTTGTTCAGTCGCACAGTCGAGTCTGACTCTTCGCGACCCCATGGACCAGATCACGCCAGGCCTTCCGGTCTTCAGCCGTCCTCCGAAGTTGGCTCAATTTTATGTTCGTTGCATCCATGACACTGTCATATTGATGCATTGTCATTGATGCAGCAGCCCAATCGCTCGCTCACAACTGTAATGCCAGTGGCTCACAAAGTAGGATTTTTGCTCACAAGACTCCACAGCTTAGAGGGAGCGTTGGTTGTCACCCTCCCTTTTGGCGGTCTCTCCTTTTCCATGGCAGTTTGCCCTGAAGACCCATAGTGGTTGGCCTTCTTTCCAAATTGTGCCGTTCCAGGCCCTGCCCACCCTGTCCACCACAGGTTCATTCTGTACATCTCTGTTGCCCTCTGGGACTCCATGAACCCCCTCTTTCCCCGGCGATTATTTCAGACCTTGTTGCCTTGTTCCCTCTCTGCCTCTCTGACAGCACCCCCTTCCCTGTTTCTGGGTGAACCCTCCCTCCCAATGCTCCCTCTAAGCTGTG
>NW_015165668.1:0-1450 GCF_001447785.1 Gekko japonicus
AATTTTATTTGTTTATTTATAATTTAAATTTATAGACTGAATACACACAGCTCAGGGGGTGAACAACATAACTATAAAAACAGTCATAGATAATAAAACAATTCAAATAATACACAGATAAAAACAATCTCAGATGGCATTGACACTTGAATTCCAATTATGTTGCTGCCTCATGGAAAGTTAGAAAGAAGGCAGGAAGGAAAGGAAAGTGTGTGGGGGGTACTAGTAGGATGGTACCCATTTCTGTCCTCAAACAAAAGCCTTGCAAGACCTGCGGAACTGCAATAGGTCCTGCAGGGCACAGATTTTGTTTGGCAGAGAGTTCCACCAGGTGGGAGCCAGGGCAGAAAAAGCACTGGCTCTGCTCAAGGACAGCTGGACTTCTTTTGGGCTGGGGAATCACCAATAGATAGTTTTCTACAGAGTGTAATGCTCTTTGGGAGACAGACCAGATGAGACAGTCCTGAAGATAAGTGGGTCCCTGACCACTCAATGCCTTAAAGGTCAATAACAAGACCTTGACTCTGACTCGGTACTCCACCAGAAGCCAATGCAGCTGGTGTAGCATAGGTTGAATGTGTGCTGTCCATGATGTTCCAGTTAGGACCTGTGCTGCCACATTCTGGACCAGTTGGAGTTTCCAGATCAGTTTCAAGGGTAGGACAGCTGCAGCATAGAGCAAGTTGCAGTAGTCTAATCTGGAGGTGTTTGTTGCATGGATTACTGTGGCTAGATCGAGCGAGACAGGAAGGGGGCTAGTTGCCTCACCTGGCATAGCTGGAAGAATGCCAGTATGGCAACATTTGTGATCTGGGCCTCCATTGATAAGGAGGCACCCAGAACCACACCCAAACTCCTGACAGTCTGTGTTAGTGTTAAGGGCATGCCATCAAGAGTAGGGAGTTGGCACCCCAAACATGAATCCCACTTACCCAGCCACAGAACCTTCATCTGAGTTGGATTCAGTCTCAGCTGGCTCTTTTTCAGCCATCCCACCATGGCCTCCAGCCCCTCAGCCAGATTTTGTGGAGTGGTATCTGGGTGGCTACCCATCAACAAATACAGAGCCAGTTTGGTGTGGTGGTTAAGTTTGGTGTAGAGGTTAAGTGTGTGGACTCTAATCTGGGAGAACCGGGTTTGATTCCCCACTCCCCCACTTGCAACTGCTGAATGATCTTGGGCAAGCCATAGTTCTGGCACAGCTGTTCTTGAAAAAGAGCAGTTTCTGTCAAGAGCTCTCTCAGCCCCACCTACCTATTCTGTCAGAGCTCTCTCAGCCCCACCTACCTCACAGGGTCTCTGTTGTGGGGAGGGAAAGGGAAAGGAGTTTGTAAGCCACTCTGAGACTCCTTCAGGTAGTGAAGGGTGGGGTATAAATACAACCTCTTCTTCTTCTACAGCTGGGTGTACTGGTAAAACCTCAGCCTGAAACTCCACATCAGCTGGGCAA
>NW_015165669.1:0-1436 GCF_001447785.1 Gekko japonicus
GAGGGACTCTCGCTGTGCATTAACCTCACTAGAAAGAAGAGCGGGGGAGGATTTGACGCAGCCTGAAGCAAAGAAGGCAGCGAAGTGACAGGACTAAGTGAGAAAAGTCTCCCGGAGCTCACAAGTGGGAGTAACACAGGTCTAAGAGGGTTGCCCTGCATTCTGTGGCTTTCTTTGGAAAACATTAATTGCCCTCATGTTAGCAAAAGTGGGTTTTTTTTGTTTTTTTAATACGTTTATTTTTGTAAGTTTTCCATATATGACATCATATCTTTTGTCTCCTTACTTTACATAAATCGTTCAATTCCCCCCTCCCTCCCTCTACCCCTTGTTTGTTGGTCCTTCATTCACAGCCACGGGCACAAAGTCTGAATCTTCCACTGAATGTCCTGTCTTCCTTCCGATGTTATCCACTTTAAATAGATCTTCCATCTGGTTTTAATTTCGGCTTTATCCTCCCATGTGGTCTTCTGCCGCAGCTTCTCGATGATGTCCGACTGCACAAATTCAAACAAATAGGTGTGCCAGGTATCTATTGTCCATTTACTCTTATCTTTCCAGCCCAGAGCTATCACTGCCTTGCCTGCTAACACCATAGCTTTGAGTACAGCCTGGGTTTCCTTATTTTAACTGCCTTATTTCCTAATATACCCGTTAACATTAGTTTGAAGTCTACATTCAATGAGATTTTACATATTTTCTTTATAGTTTGTATTATTTTTAACCAAAAGACTCTAACCTCTGAACATTCCCACCACATATGGGAGAACCAACCCTTAAATTGTTTACAATGCCAACACATAGAGCTCAATCCTGGAAACATGTTTGCTGTCTGTGCTGGTGTTTAATACCACTTTGTAATAAATGTATGTTCCAATTCATTAAATTTAATAATTTTGGTTTCTTCTATTCCCTTCATTATTTTATTTGTGTCGATTTCGGATATCTGACCTTCCTTGCACCAAGCAAAAGTGGTTTTAATTTTTGCGTGTCTGCAAAACATGGTAGTATGACGAAAACTTCATTGTGCGGGCATCTCTGTTTGTCAGGGTAGGGTCACCAACTCCAGGTTGGGTAATTTCAGGAGATATGAAGGTGGGACCTGGGGAACGTGGGGTTTGAGGAGGGGAGGGATCTCAGCTGGAACTAATGACCCCGAGTCCACCCTTCAGAACAGCCTAAATGAGCCTGGTAAAGCTTAGAACTCCACAGTACATCCACATAGGTGTGGCAATCCTTAAACTCTTAACACAGATCCCAGGTAGTCTCAGGCGTTTCAGATCTTCATCAAAGCGTATAGTTCATGCAGTCTTCCTTTGATAATTCTCTATTGGGGCTGATCATTAATCATCAAAAGCACTTTACACCTCTGAAGTGAACCAAAGCTTCAAAAACCTGTGGCGAATATTGCCAGTACATATTACTGAAACTAAGCC
>NW_015165670.1:0-1426 GCF_001447785.1 Gekko japonicus
AGTCTTGAAGGTGCTCCTGGACTCTCTGTTTCCTGCTGCTACAGACAGACGAACACGGCGACCCATCTTGAGTCTCGGCAGGAAAGGCAGACTGTAAAGTAAATGTAAAAAACAATAACACAACCCCATCATAAATACAGCACAGTTCACACAAACCCCTCTCTAAAACGACTCCATCCAGTACGGTTTTGTCTCACCCTTGCTCCAGAGACGTCCCGGTGGCCTATCTGAGAGCCAATGTGGTGTGAGGGTTAAAGTGCCGGACTAGTATCTGGCAGAACCGGGTTTGAGTCCCCCCCACTCTGCTGCGGTGGCTCAAGTGGTTAAGACACTGAACTGCAGGCTGTGGAAGGTCGGTAGTTCAGCAGTTCGAGACCCGGGTGCCGCATGACGGAGTGAGCTCCCGTCTCTACTTCCAGCTCCTGCCAACCTAGCCGTTCGAAAGCAAGAAATTGCAAGTAGATAAATAGGTACCGCTTCGGTGGGAAGGTAACAGCGTTCCGTGCGCCTTGGTGTTTAGTCATGCTGGCCACACGACCACGGAAATGTCTTCGGACAGCGCTGGCTCTTCGGCTTTGAAACGGAGATGAGCACCGCAACCCTAGAGTCGGATTCGACTGGCTTTCGAGCAAGGGAACCTTTACCTTTACACTCTGCCATGGAAGCTTGCTGGGTGACCGGGGGCCAGTTCCATACTCTCTCAGCCTAACCTACCTCACAGGGTTGTTGTGAGGACAAAACAGAGGAAAGGTGAACGACGTAAGACGATTTGGGTCCCCCATGAGCGCCAGTTTGGTGTAGTGGTTAGGAGGGCAGACTCTAATCTGGGAGAACCGGGTTTGATTCCTCACTCCTCCACATGCAGCTGCTGGTGTGACCCTGGGTCAGCCACAAGTTCTCCCAGAGCTGATCTCTCAAGGGCAGTTCTTGAAAGGGCTCTCTCTCAGCCCTACCTACCTCACAGGGTGTCTGTTGTGGGGAGGGGGAAGGGAAAGGAGATTGTAAGCCGCTCTGAGACTCCGAGTGAAAGGCAGGGTGTAAATCCAATCTCTTCTTCATCATCATCTTCTTCTTCACTGAGGAGAAGGGGGGGGATCTAAATAAAGTACATAAATACACACGGTTCTCCCTTCCCCTCCTTTTATCTTCACAACCACCTTGTTAGGTAGGTGACGCAGAGCGAAAACGAGCGGCCCCGTGGATTTCGTACCTGCGCCAGGACTCGAACCCGTGTTTCCCAGATACTAGCCCGATAATCTAACCCCTACAGGACAGTGCAGCTAATCCCTGAATAACCACTATTTGCCCGCACTAGAAAAAAAGCCACCGCATGAGGCGGGGGACACCATCCCACGTAGTTTCCTTTGCCCTTTGGCCCTCGTCCACTAACATCGGTTCCTCTGAGCACCAAATCGCCACTCCCGTT
>NW_015165671.1:0-1406 GCF_001447785.1 Gekko japonicus
CCTTTTGGCCCCCCTATTTCAACCCACATCTTGAGAATGATTAGAACATCCAATGTGCCATCTAAAGAGCAGCCAGAGGGGGAGCTAGGGGGTCACAGGCAATGCTCCCTCTAAGCGGTGGAGTCTTGTGAGCAAAACTTCTGCTTTGTAAGTGTTGGAATTGCAAGTTGCTTACACTTCAGTCATTACAGAGTTAAATGTTGTTTGTTAGGAAACAGGATGTTACCTTACATAATGTATTCAACAGCAGGAAAGTTTGTGGGAGTTGTTTACCCTAATGAAGTGACCTGTAACCTTTGTATTGGTCAACTAACAACTTGTTTGTGGAAATGCTTTGATCTAGCATTAATGTATTCACAAGGTTTATGGCCCTTTGTGTGAACCAAAGCGGTAGTTCTCTTCTAGAATCCGAGACAGATAGAAAGATGTAGCTGTTAGCATATATTACTGAGAGTAACTGCAAGTATGTAACCTTTTATTTGATTTCTTTTATCCAGAGTACCATACCCATGTGTTATTTTGTTTTTATAGTAAAGATATTTTTTCTTTTACGAAGTGTGGCTCTTGCGTTTGCAATACGACCATCGACCTTGAATCAAAGAATCCCAACAGTGAACTCCCGGCATTAAGGTTGTGAGCCAGCGATTTGGCTACGGCATCAATTAGTTTGCTCTGAAGCCCTCCTTCCTGAGCGAAGGCAAAAATGCGTGAGCCGAAGGCTAAAAAACTGTGAGCTAGCTCACACTGACTCAGCTTAGTGGGACCGCTGGTCACAGGAGCAGTCAAGGAGAGGGTTGTTTCGGCTCCCCCTGCCATTTCCATGATTGGAAATGTTACACACGCGCCGGAATAGGCACAACAGGGGCACCTTTGGTCCTCCTCGCAATATACCCCAATGCCCATTGGGGAGGGCGGGGTATAAATGTGAAAAATAAAATAAACAAATAAATAAATAAATTGAAGCAGCTCTGTTGATTGCGGGGAAGGTGCAGCAGAGCCCCCCCCCAGCAGTGTTCCCTCTAAGCTGAGTCGGTGTGAGTTGGCTCACAGTTTTTCAGCCTCCGGCTCAGACGTGTCGGCCTTATCTCAGGGAGGAGGGCTCCAGAAGAGCAAACTGACTGAGGCAGCGGCCAAACCGCTCGCTCACCACTTTCATGCCAGGGGCGCACAAAATAGGGCTCTTGCGCCCAAGGCTGGGCAGCTGAGAGGGAGCCTCCCCTCCTCTTCCCGGCACTCCTTCGGGCCAGGGGGCGCCCTCGCACCCCAGGCGGGCAGCTCTCCAGCAGCGCCCCCCCCCCCCCACCGGGGACTCCGACACGTGAGCGCTGTTTGGATCCCGGCAGCTGTCAGACGAAGGCGGAGGCCCTCTCGCCGCCTGCCGCTGGTCGGGCGCCATTGCGTGGCGA
>NW_015165672.1:0-1431 GCF_001447785.1 Gekko japonicus
GCACCAATGGGGCACAACTGACTGTGTTAACCGCCTCTTTCTCTATCAGTTCCAAACTACACTTGATCCTTCTCCTCTTCATCCAATCACTCCCTCTTCACAAAGCTGTTGGGGGCGATTGTCCAATGACAAGCTCGAGCGTGCCCAGAAGAGGGCAACCAGGATGGTGAGAGGGTTGGAATCCAAGTCTTACGAGGAAAGGCTGAAAGAGTTGGGTCTGTTCAGCCTGGGAAAGAGAAGGCTTAGAGGGGTCATGATTGCGGTCTTCAAATACTTGAAGGGCTGTTATGTAGATGATGGAGTGGATGATGGAGTCCTGGCCCCACTGGCAGACCTCCTGATGGCACCTGGTATTTTTGGCCACTGTGTGACAGAGTGTTGGACTGGATGGGCCTTTGGCCTGATCCAACATTGGTGTCTCTTATGTTCTTATTCTCTCTTGCTCCGGATTGCAAGACTAGGTCGATACCGGCTCAATATCAGGAGAAACTTCCTAACTGTCAGAGTGGTTGAGCCATGGAACAGTCTGCCTCGGGAGGTGGTGGATGCTCCTTCGCTGGACGTTTCCAAGCGGAGGAGGCTGGACGACCATCTTCCGGGTATGCTGTAGGGCTCTCTTTCGGCTATGCTCCTGCAGAGTGCAGGGGGTTGGACTAGATGACCTGCAAGGTCCCTTCCAACTCTAACATTCTATGATTCTATGAACTAAACTAGGGTTGCCAGACAATGCCTGGCAACCAGCAGGAGGGTTGTGTGTGTGTGTGTGGGGGGCAGTATCCGGGGAGAAAAATTAAAAAGAAAAATAAGACCTCTTCTACTTGCAGGAAATTCTGACCATAAAGTTTCTGGCGATTCCTAGAGCAACCATTGTTACTTCCAGGTAGCTCTAGGGGTTGCCAGAAACTCTATGGTCAGTACTTCCTATAAGTGGACGTGGCCATGTTTTTCTTTTTAATTTTTCTCCCCAGGACAAGCTCCCCCCCCACTTCACTGAGGCAAGGATTACAACAGGCTGGAGGGTCTTCTGCCATAAATGGGCAAATGGGGACCCTCATTATGACACTGTAAGAAAACATCATCTGATCACTTTGAGTCAACATCCTAACAAAGCAGCCCCCAGTGGGTTTTCCTCTCTCTCTCTCTTTTTTAAAGGCAATTTTAAACCCCAAAGCTCTGGACAGGAGGCATCAGTTTTGATCTCTGGTTACTGTTGGCAATCATAACTTTTTGGTTGCATGAGATCGTCCGCCCATAGATAAATGAACCCCAACCCCCGCATAGTCTGAAATTCAGCTGTATCCCACGTGGCCATCCCAGTTTAAGACTACGTGGCCGTGGTGTATGCAAGGGTCTGCAGGGGCCGGGAGAGAAGGTGCCAAGGTTGTAGGGAGACAGGATGCACCTCAGATCCAGGGGTCATTTCGTAGAAAA
>NW_015165673.1:0-1438 GCF_001447785.1 Gekko japonicus
CCTATGTACCTATGTTCTTATCTGCAGTACCTTCCAATAAAATAGGAATCTCTTACTCAGGGCCTCAAACACGAGGTTTCATTGCGAAACCAGAGCACTGCGAAATTTCATCCGAATTCTCTTCAAGCGTCTCTGACACTCCATTGAGTTGCCAGGTCACCAACGGGACACAGTCCAAGTATTTGTCTGCTACTGGCCTGTGACGGCAGTCATAGCCAGGGTCATTTCGTAGAAAAAGAGGCGCAGGAGCTCATTAGCATAACTTATTAGCATAACGTATTTGCATATGCCACACATCCTGACATCACTGGAAGTGTGTCAGAAGGCAACACCCACTGCTCAGGCTCCACTGGACTTTTTTCGATTGCTAGCTATTGGGGGGTGGGGACGTGCAGATCTGTCTTCACAGAGGAGGGAGAGCTTGTACCTGAATAAAACTTGGTCTTAAAGGTGCCACTGGACTCTGCAGTTTACCTAGCTCTGCAGTTTACCTGGCTGCTTCTTGCTCTGACTGAGGGCTGCTGGGAGCAGGGGGTGGGGTTCATTGCATCTGCCCACCCCCTGGGCTCTTTACTGCCGGAGCTCCGCTCTTGTGCGCTCCTGCAGGAAATGACCCCTGGTCATAGCTAAGATTTCCAAGCCAGATACATCAGTTAAGGACCAATCCGAAATCTTTGGTTGCGTCCTGTGACCTGTTAATGGGAGATGCTAATATGGCTGAATTTTTGCTGTGTTTCCTCTCTCCAGTAGTCCCTTCTAAACCCGGGAGAGTTGACAAAAATGGACAAGTATGGGCAAAAAGCCCTGTAAGTCACGGGGTTGTCGTGAAGTGGACATCGTCATCATCATGTATTAGACTTATTAGTTGCCCTATCCCAGTTTATGCCGGCCCCCTGTTCTACAAGCACAGCTCCGCTGACAGTTTTACTTCTTTCCCCCTCCTCACTGCAGCCTTGCCCTGACTTCATGCGGGCCATGTGCAATGTTCCCCCTCCAAGCTGTGGAGTCTTGAGAGCAAAAAATTCTACTTGGTGAGCTACTGGCATTAAAGGTGCGAGTGAGCGATTTGGCTATTGCTTAAGTTAGTTTGTTCCTTCCTGAGCGGAGACAAAAATGTGTGAGCCGGAGGCTAAAAAAACCCTGTGAGCTAGTTCACCCTAACTCAGCTTAGAGGGAACACTGGCCATGTGATCCTGGGGTACAACTTTCCCAGGCTCAGGAGGAACGGTTGGGGGGAGAGGAACACAGCTAACGGTTGTCCTCCTTCCGCCAACAGTTCCGCTGGAGCCAACCCAACTGATTTATGAAAATCGATAGCAGTTAAAATATTAGTTAATAATCTAATAATCAGAGGCCCTGATCACACACAGAAGTAGCCGCGCAAAAGGCATGACTGCCAGGCGGATTTGAACGGCGCGATCACACGGGAACATCTGGC
>NW_015165674.1:0-1416 GCF_001447785.1 Gekko japonicus
TCAAGCCAGGTCCTCAGCTCCATGGTTACGAAGAGAGTTAGGGAAAACAAGGGGTAGACCCACGATACTCGCGAGGGGGGGGAGGCAGAGCTCCAAACTGAGCTCCAAACTCAGGAGGCGGAGGAGGAAGCAGCAGGAGGAGGGAAGTCCCCCCATCCTGCTGGTTCCTCCCCCGCATCCGCCACCCCCGCTCGATCTCCCCCCTCTGGCCTCCCCCCCAGGCTCCGAAGCGAGGCGCTCACCCCTTGCTGCTCTCTCTCCCTCCCCCCGGCTCTGAAGCGAGGGCCGAGCGGTGAGCCGCTCACCCCTCGCGGCTTTTTCTCCCTCCCCCCGGCTCCTAAGCGAGGGCCTAGCGGTGAGCCGCTCGGACCTCGGTGCTTTTTCTCCCCCCCGGCTCCGAAGCGAAGCCCCCCTCCCGGCTCGCCGCTCACATCGCTGCTCTCATCCCTCCCAAGCGGCGGCGTTCGCAGAGAATTCCCTGCGCATGCGCAGGGGACGCTCTGTGAGTTTCGGGGGGATTTAAGTATCCCCCCGATATTTTTTTACAGATTTAGGATTTTTGTGCACACCTGGGGACCGCCCCACGGGTGCACAAAACTCTCCCTCCCCCCCAGGTGCCCCCGATGTGCGGATTTAAGTATCCGCACACCAGGGGGCGACTTGAAAATTAGATATATAGATAAAGAGGGTTGGGTGACATTTTGAATGTAATTGGCAGAAGACTTGGGATAAACCAAATCGTAAACCAAATTACACGTAGTATGCACTGTGCTTTAGAATAATTCATGGATGTTACTTCTGCTAACTAAGTTTTTTGTCTGTTTCCTCCCCCTTGCAGTGTTAAATCTGTTATCATGGTGGGTGAAGACAACATCTCTGTAAGAAATCGCCGATCTGCATGCGGCACTGCAGAGGGGAAGGACAACGTATCAAGGAGGCTAGAAGGAGACTGGTCATTCTCAAAGTCCAGTAATGGTGAGGTTTTTAAGTACTAGTTTCATGAAATAGGGCTGTACCGACTAAAGAAAAATCTGGGTTGGTTTTATGAAGTGCAGTGGGTTCGACACATTAATAAAACGCTGGAACCGATGTAGTGATCAGCATGGTTTACTGGTACACAACAAAGACAAAGAAACAACGGCCGGGTGGCCAACTATATAAATCCCTGGGGACACACCCCTAGGTCCCGTTGGCGGGTTTGAATTTCTTGCCAAGGTCCCATTGGTCTCCCAGTGGAGAGACCAGGATCCTAGTCCCCATTGTTATTCCTGATTCAAGCTCAGGAGTGTGCGCTGGCCTCTGGTGGCGGTCAGCGGACACAACATCTTACAAGTCCGTCCATTCATTACTCCAGTTAAATTTACCTGTGACTAAGCATTCCGAAGTTAAAAAATGTGGTTCTCTTTCTCTCTGTTT
>NW_015165675.1:0-1037 GCF_001447785.1 Gekko japonicus
CAAAACCTTCCCATATCTCCATCTGATGCTTTGTCGTCTTACACTGACTTAATCAAGAGGATGGCCCATGCCCTGGGCTTGTCCATTGTTCAAAAGGATCCTCAGTCCACGGATTCCCTCTACGATATTGTCCAACTTGATACATCCTCAGTCGTTGAGCTCCCAATGGCGTCAGTATTGCTTGAAGCCGCAAAAACCCCTTGGCAGAAACCGTCGTCCGCCCCTGTCTCTAGTAAAAAGCTGGACCACATGTACCGCATTTAGCAAACTGTGGCAGAGTTCCTCCTCACCCATCCTCAACCAAATTCCTTAGTCGTCACCTCGTCCTCCAAATCCAAAAACTCACAATCTGCTCCTTCTGATAAAGAGGGCAAGAAGTTGGATTCCTTTGGCCGCTGCTTCTACTCTACGGGAGCGTTGGCTGTTAAAGCTTCTAACTATCTCGCCTGCATGGGTAGATACCAGTACACTCTGTGGGAACAGATGTCCGACCTCCTGATCCATCTGCCTGAGGACAAGCTGTATGCTGCGAAGCTCCTCCAGAAGGAGGGCATGGTGGTCGCCAAGCAGCAGTTGTCTACGACTAAGCATGTTCTAGAGGCCTCATCCAAGACCATGGCGTCAGCAGTTGCGCTTCGGCGTCATTCTTGGTTGAGAACGACCTCCCTCCCCTACGATACCCATGCGTCGGTGGAGGATATGCCCTTCGATGGCCTGGGCCTCTTCCATGCCAATACAGATTCTTCACTACAGGATCTGGATAAGAGCATCAAGGCCTCCCAGTCTTTGGGGATCTCCTCTACGTTCCGTCGTTCCACCAAACCGAGGTCTTGGTCCCGCTCTGGCCAGAGAGTCCCGTCGTCCCGCCAGTCTCCAGACACCAGGTGGAGACCTAGGTCGTATTCTGGCAGCCAAAAATCCTCCTTTCAGAGATCAAAGGCAGGTCCTGCCCAACAAACGTCTCGTCCCAAACAGGGCAAGTCGTCTAAACAGAGTTTTTGACTTCCCTGTCCCCGAGTCAGCCAAAACCCGTCTCT
>NW_015165675.1:1150-1400 GCF_001447785.1 Gekko japonicus
TCCCCACCTCTCCTCAGAGAGGTGTCCCTCCTTCTGCAAAAGGGAGCAATCGAACCAGTTCCATCCCACTTCCAACACACGGGATTCTACTCCCGATATTTCACAGTCCTGAAGAGGGATGGAGGTCTTCGTCCCATCCTAGACCTGAGGGAACTGAACAGGTTCGTCACGTACCACCGCTTCCGCATGGTGTCCCTGCAGCAAATCTTACCGTTACTCCAGGAAGGCGTCTGGATGGCCACCCTCGACC
>NW_015165676.1:0-996 GCF_001447785.1 Gekko japonicus
CCACCTGGAGGTTGGCAACTCTAACCCAAAACAGCTTACATTGTTCTGTGGCTGGCCCAAGGTCACCTAGCAAGCTTCCATGGCACAAGTGGAAATTTGGACCTGGGTTCCCCGCATCCTAGTCTGAGCCTCTAACCAGTATACCAGACTGGGTCTCATTCTATGCGTAGTTTAGACATACCCAGGCCTGTAGATATAGGAGGCATGTGGGGGCTAGGGCTGCCAAGTCCCCCCGGGGGGCAGGGAAACCCCCGCCCCAGAGGCCCGTTTCCCGATGCCGGGGAATAGGGCCCCAGAGGGAACCCCGCCCCAGCATGCGCGTCACAGGGAAGTGACGTTATGACGCCGGGCACACTGGGGGGGGGGGCACGGCCGTACAAGGGAAAACTCAGCGTGCCCGGCGTCATAACATCACTTCCCTGTGCATGTGGCGGGCGTGTGCTTTGCGCGTGCACGCACACACCGGGATCCACCCGGGAGTCCTCCGCTGGCAAGGTAAGTCCCACTTGGCAACCCTAGTGGCGGCGCCCCCCCCAAATATCCATGATCCACTTGGGCCTATTGAAATCACACAGACGACCACCAGCAGATGACACAACACAAGGCTGTTGCGTTCATGGGACAGGATCTAACTGTGGATGGACATTCACAACGTGTGAATGGATGTCTTGCCATCTCCCCATCCTGGCTACAGCCCAATATGTGCCCCCAGTGCTGCTCCTGGGAGACAAGAGACTTGGGGGAGTATTTGGGGCTGAACCAGAAGGAGGGGGTGAGGAGAAAATGGTGCTCCTTGGGAGGAAATCCTTCCCTGTGCGGAAACATTCCGTTGGATCCAACTCATGGGGTTTTTCCAGCAAGGGTGTACTTGGGAGTAGGAAATAAAATAATGTAAGCCGTGGTGGCTCAGAGGTTTAAGACGCTGAGCTGCAGACCAGAAGATCGGTAGTTCAGCAGTTCGAGGCCCGAGTGCCGCATGACGGAGTGAGCTCCCGC
>NW_015165676.1:1056-1302 GCF_001447785.1 Gekko japonicus
TCGGTGGGAAGGTAACAGCGTTCCATGCGCCTTGGTGTTTAGTCATGCCGGTCACATGACCACGGAAACGTCTTCGGACAGCGCTGGCTGTTCGGCTTGGAAACAGAGATGAGCACCGCCCCCTAGAGTCGGATTCGACTGGCTTTTGAGCAAGGGAAACCTTTACCTTTAAGCAGGTGTGCTGTTTGCAATGTATCTATTTTCACTGTGCACATATGCACTGGAAAGTCATAATTGTTAGAGTTT
>NW_015165677.1:0-1224 GCF_001447785.1 Gekko japonicus
TTCTTAGGGAACTCAGATGGGAGATAGTTGATATACTAATTGATGTATCACTAAATTCAGCTGCTGTACCAAAATACAAGAGACCAGCAATGTTACACCAATTTTTAAAAAGAGTCCCAGAGGGAAACCAGGAAATTACAGGCCCATCAGCCTAATGTCTGTCCCAGGTAAATTAGTAGAAACTGTAATCTAAAATGGAATTATTAGGCACCTAGAGGAACAAAGCCTGCTGCAGAAAAATCAGTATGGTTTCTGCAAACAAAAGTCCTGCCTCACCATCCATTTGGATTTCTTTGAGAAAGTGAACAATCATGTAGAAAATGGTGACACGGGAGACATTATATACTTGGGCTTTCAAAAGGCTTTTGACGAGGTACCTCCCCAA
This sequence comes from Gekko japonicus, assembly GCF_001447785.1. Taxonomy (NCBI): domain Eukaryota; kingdom Metazoa; phylum Chordata; class Lepidosauria; order Squamata; family Gekkonidae; genus Gekko; species Gekko japonicus. Next base: position 386 of record NW_015165677.1, read on the forward strand.
AGACTCCTGAATAAACTTAGCAGTGATGGGATAAGAGGACAGATTCTCTTATGGATTAAAAACTGATTAAATGACAGGAAACAAAGAGTAGGAATAGATGGACAGTTCTCACAATGGAGGGAAGTAAGCAGTAGGGTCTTCAAGGATTGGTATTGAGGCTAGTACGAAATGATCTGGAACTAGGTACATAAATGGTCTGGAACTAGGTCTGAGTAGTGTAGTGGCCAAGTCTGCAGATGACACAGAATTATTCAGGACAGTGAAACCAAGGCTGACTGTAAAGAGCCCCAAGAGGACCTCCACAAACTGAGTGAATGGGTGACAATGTGGCAAATGAAGTTCAATATTCATAAGTGTAAGGTGATGCACATTGTGACAAAAAAAATCCCAACTTCAAGTATAGGCTAATGGGGTCCGAATGGAGCTGCGGTGGTTCAAGTGGTTAAGACGCCGAACTGCAGGCTGTGGAAGGTCAGTAGTTCAGCAGTTCGAGACCCGAGTGTGCCACGTGACGAAGTGAGCTCCCATCTCTAGTTCCAGCTCCTGCCAACCTAGCAGTTCGAAAGCAAGATATTGCAAGTAGATAAATAGGTACCACTTTGGTGGGAAGGTAACAGCATTCCATGCGCCATGGTGTTTAGTCATGCTGGCCACATGACCACGGAAACGTATTCGGACAGCGCTGGCTCTTCGGCTTTGAAACGGAGATGAGCACCGCAACCCCAGAGTCAGATTCGACTGGCTTTCGAGCAAGGGAACCTTTACCTTTACCTAATGAGGCCCGAACGTGCTGAGACTGAGAGAGGAAAGGATCTTGGGGTCATAGTGGATAAGCTCAA
>NW_015165678.1:0-1301 GCF_001447785.1 Gekko japonicus
TCCCTGGCACTGTTTACATCATGGGTGCCGGGAGTGGCTGACGGATTCGAATGGCGCGATCCTCCGCCCCTGTTCCCGCCCCTCCCCCGGCATGAGCTCAGCATACGGTGAACTCAAACGAACCGCTGAACTGCCGCTCGGTATTTTGAACTGGTATTTATTTATTTGGTTCAATCTCTATCCCACCCTTCCTGCAAGCGGGCTCAGGGCAGGTTACAACCTTAACATAAAACTATTTATTTGGCCACCCAATGAGAAGGGAGCACTCACTGGCGAAGACCCTGATGCTGGGAAAGATTGAAGGTCAAAGAAGACGGGGACGGCAAAGGATGAGATGGTTAGACAGTGTCATCGATGCAACGAACATGAAATTGAGCCAACTTCAGAGGACGGTGGAAGACAGGAGGGCCTGGCGGGAGCTGGTCCATGGGGTCGCGAAGAGTCGGACTCTACTGTGCGACTGAACAACAACAACCATTTATTTATTCCTCTAATTTGTACCCCTGCCCTCCCCACCAAGGCAGCTTCCGGCGTCATATCTTTTAGCAGCATACAGACAATAGGTTAAAACAGTTAAAACTCCCTATTTAAATAAAATCACAGAATAAAACATATCATAAGGCGCTAGTATAATTCGTAGCCGGTGGCGGCGTTCACGGCATCCATGTGCTCAGCTACCACTGTCATCTGGGTTTTGTCAGGCTATTGATCATATTTGTGAGTTGGCGTTGGTATTGGGGCCAGGGCCTGGTCGTTGGAAGGGTGGCGCCCGAATCGGAAGCCCGGTGGAAGAGCTCCGTTTCGCAGGCCCTGCGGGAGATTATTAAGATCAAAACTCTGAACTTAACCCTTAAGGGGTGGCGATCAGACTCCCTCCCAGCTATTACAGTGGTGCCCTGCAATGCTCCCTCTAAGCTGTGGAGTCTTGTGAGCAAAAATTCTACTTTGTGAGCTACTGGCATTAAAGTTGTGAGCCAGCAATTTGGCTGCTGCATAAATCAGTTTGCTCTGGAGCCCTCCTTCCTGAGCTAAGACAAAAAGGTGTGAGCCGGAGGCTAAATGTGAGCTAGCTCACACTAACTCAGCTTAGAGGGAACACTGGTGCCCTGGTGTCAGACAGTTAAAGGCAGAAGAGGCTAGATCCCGTAAGGGATTCCAAACTATGAATACCCTCCCTTGGGTAAACTAAGGTGGCTATCGTTCTGTCTCCTCGAAAACTGAAGACCAGGGTACAGCCGGTAACTGATGTTTTGATTGTACTGATGTTTAATGAGATGGTTTGATCGATGTGAGCTGCCCTG
>NW_015165679.1:0-1328 GCF_001447785.1 Gekko japonicus
CTGAAGGAGAGGAAGGGAAGGAAGTCTCTTAACAGAAGAAATGTCAAGTTCTTAAATAGCTAATCTCTCTCTCCCTCTCTCACTTTGGCTAGGAAAAACTCTGATGTTTATCGTGTTAAGGGACGGCACAGGCTTTCTTCAGTGCGTCTTGACGGATGAGCTGGTAAGCGACTTTTGCTGGCCCCCTGCGAAGCTCCCTGCTCACGGCATCCTTTCTCAATAGCCTTACTGGAGGGAGGAGAGGGCTCCCGCCATCCTCGCCCTTAAAGCTTCTGCCTTGGGGAACTCTTCAGGAAGGCCCAGAGGTGGCAAGATGAGTAGCCGGGCTTGTGCAAAGGTGGTGAGAAGAAGGGGAGCCGAGCCAGGAGGGAAAAGGAACAGAGCAGGAACATCTGGGTGGGGATGAAGCCTTGTGAATTCCTGTCCATGCACCTTTATTATTATTTGTTGTTATTAATTTGTTAATCTCCCTGTCCCAGTTTATACCAGGCACTGGGCGATGCACATGGGGGCATAATGCCATAATGCACATGGGGGCATAATGCCAGTTTGGTGTAGTGGTTAAGTGCGCGGACTCTAATCTGGGAGAACCGGGTTTGATTCCCCACTCCTCCACTTGCACCTGGCTGGATGACCTTGGGTCAGTCACAAGCTCTGGCACAGCTGTTCCTGAAAGAGCAGTTTCTGTCAGAGCTCTCTCAGCCCCGCCCACCTCACAGGGTGTCTGTTGTGGGGAGGGGAAGGGAAAGGAGTTTGTAAGCCGCTCTGAGACTCCAAGTGAAGGGCGGGGTATAAACCCAATCTCTTCTTCTTCTAAAACATATAAAACATTAATATTCTACAGAAAAATGTAATAAAACTAAGTCCCAAATAGAGTCCGTGATGATGGCGTCCTGAAAGTTTTTACCACAGCTCTGGACTAGTGGGCGAGTTTCTGGGCGGAGGGACCGGGAACTCATAGCAGCAGTTGGGGGGGGAGGGGAGGGAAGGAAGGGTGCCAGCCAAGGGAAAACAGTTGCTGCCCTCAGCCAAAAGTCTAGCAGAACATCTCTGCCTTACAGGCCCTGCGGAATTGCATCAGATCCCGCAGGGCCCTGGTGGTATTAAAGAGTTCCACCAGGGCGGGGCCAGTTCCGAGAAGGCCCTGGCCCTGGTCGAGGACAGCCGGACATCCCTAGGGCCGGGGATCACCAGCTGATTGTTATCAGTAGAGTGCAAGGTTCTCCCAGGGACATACCGGAGGAGACAGTCCTGTGGATACCTATCCCATAGATACGTTGGGGAGGAGAGTGAGGACTCGGAGTTGTCAGCTAAGCTGCCATGAGTGT
>NW_015165680.1:0-1299 GCF_001447785.1 Gekko japonicus
TCCTTGGCAAAAAGAAGGGAAAGTCGTGGTATCCCAGATCACCGCAGACTGTGATCTTGGGGTATGTGTAAACATGAGCAACCACTGTGATGTGGCGACAAAAAAGCTAATGCGATCTTGGGGTGTATCAACAGAGACATAACAACCAAATCACAAGATGTCATTGTCCCACTGTACACTGCATTGGTCAGGCCACAACTGGAGTATTGTGTGCAGTTCTGGAAGCCTCACTTTAAAAAGGACGTTGTGGACAGAATGGAGCGTATGAAGAGAAGAGCTATTAGGATGATCAGGGGCCTGGAGACCAAGCCCTATGAGGAAAGGCTGAGGGACTTTGGAATGTTTGGTCTGGAGAAGATGAGTTTGAGGGCGGGATATGATTGCTTTCTTTAAGTCTTTGAAGGGCTGTCAGAGTAGGGCAGGGGGCTGTTTCTGTTGGCAGCAGAGGAGTCAGAATAATGGGTTTAAATTAAGGACAGGAAGGTAACGGTTGGATATTAAGAAAATCCTTTTTACAGTCAGAGTTCTGCAACAGTGGAATCAACTGCTTAGGCAAAGTAGAGGCATGATTGGTTTTCCCTTTACCAGCTACTGTTCCCATCCCTGGGTACGCTTGAGGTGAAGGGGGAACAGAGAAAGAAGGCAACTTTAAATGCATTCTCAAAGCACCCTGCATCAAGCCTATAGATATAATTGGACAAATAAATATCAGTACCTGTTTTTATCCCTTTTGATTTTATTTTTGGCAGTCTCATTTCAATAAAAACGTGTGTAATATTTCTTCATATCCTGCGGCTCTCAAACATCAGATGTTTATTCTATGTGGCTCTTATGTTAAGCAAGTTTGGCCACCCCTGCTCTAGGCTGATCCGGCATTGTGCAAGAGGGTTGGACTGGACGGCTTGTATGGCCCCTTCCAACTCTGTGATTCTATGATTCTCTCCAGTTATGTACATTCAAATCGAGTAAGTGACACAGTAGACCGTTAGTTTACTACTGGGCATTTTGGTTTGCTTTGGAGAGCATGATCATCTAATCCAGTAAAAAAGAAACAGTAACACTTTCATCTATTTAGGCTGAAGATGCATGTTGAGAGGTAATTTGAATAGTCAATACTTTGCTGTCTTTTTGCTGTGATTGTTAGCATTATAAGTTGCTGGGAAATCCAGCAGAATCAATAGGGTTATACTACCCCCTTTTCTATTTTTCAGCAAAAGTTTATATCCCACCTTCCCTGCCAAGGCAGTCTCAATCTATGCTTACATAGAGCATATAAAACAGATAAAACAAATTAAGTAG
>NW_015165681.1:0-1257 GCF_001447785.1 Gekko japonicus
TGCAACTTCCACAACCTAGAGGAAATGCTTCAGGATGGACTTCAGGATGAATGGATCCAAAGGCAGCTCATTGCCAAGTGGGACCCCATGTTCAAGGACGTGCTTGAAGAAGCCCTGTCTGGTAAAGCTGCCAACCAGTTCACTGCAGAGGTCCACCAAGCTCTGAGTCTGCCAGCTTCATGGAGGCCCAACACTGCAGCCCACCACGTGAACACCTCCGACAAGGATGAGAAGATCCTGAAAATACATCAACCAGCCCATCATGGCACTAGAACATCCGCCACAGCTCTGTAGCCCAGAGGTGCTGCCTTTACCCTAGGGTAGCCTCAACAACAGGGGTACCCCACTTTCTAACCTGAGCCAGAGACCCACAAACCCAGACCAAGGAAGGCACTCTTGGTTCTGAACCATAGAGCTAACAAAAACCTTGCAAAAGGGTCTCCATTTTCAGGAGGCATAAAAGGCAGCCATCAGAGGGAAAAAACCTCCAGTCTCCCCCCCCCCCAGGAGAGGTATGCATATGAAACAAGGTAGGTATCTGCATTTCTAAAGGCTATTCAGTTGCCACCTGGCAAATAGTCCTCCTGTCTCTAGAACTTCACCTTACCCTTGTGTGTTCTTTTGCCTCCAAACCTATTTCCTGCTCCATCCCTCAGGATAAACTAGATTATCATTGATAATCCAACCGAAATGTTTAGTGATCCTTCCTGATGCTAATCAGGAATTCATCTCCCACTTTTTTCCTATACTTCGGAACCTTTTCAAACTACTCTGACTGGACCATTAATGGTCACAAAACCCATTCAGCTAGCCACCCAGCACCTGGCTGATTTAATCAAGGCCATTGTTAAGCCTGACCCAGCCCCTCTGGAATGTCATTGGTTATATCCAGGTCTGGCTCCTCCTGATGCCGCACCCCCTGGGACCCAGGATTGGCCCAGGTAATCTTTTGTCATCACCTGGGGAAAGCCCCTCAAGACCTCCCGTGACAAGCCACTGTGTCCCGGGCCATGAAGGAGCTGCTCACCTCCAAGGCAGTCCTGTCCCATTTCAATTAAAAGCTGTTGGTCGTGCTCACTTGTGATTGTCAGCTATGCTGCCATTGTATGGGGGGGGGGCGGAGTCTGTAGGGTGAACATCTTATTCTCCTGGAATATTGGTTTCATTTTTCTCGCTTGGCCTTATCTTGTTATCTTATCCCTGGGAACCTGTAGTCATTACTTTCAGTGCGCAAGGCTTGCACTTCTGATTGGGTTA
>NW_015165682.1:0-514 GCF_001447785.1 Gekko japonicus
CTCCTTGCTTTGCAAAACAGAAAAGAAGGAAAAGAAGACCTTAGGAGGGAGGGAGAAAGGTGGGATAAAAGGGTAGGGAGAGCCTGAGTGGGGGAGGAGAAAGAAGGGGGTTTAAATAGAAGGAAAGCCTAATGAAGGAATGGAAGGAAACACAAACTAATGAAAGCTAGGGAGCTTAATAGTCCTCCTGATCCTCAAATAGCTGTGGCTGCAGCTGAATGAGTGCAGCCAATAACAAGCCCTGCCTGACAAACAAACCCATCTACTTTCTGAAGTGCTTGGCAGGCATCAGCAGAAGTACTGATGGGCCACATGGCACTCATGGGTGCCTCAATGGGCACTCTGATCAGCACCCCATTGGTTCTATTATATTGTTTCTGTATAACAATTTAGGACTACATGAGGAATCGCACATAGTGAGTGACAGAAAAAGACTGGATAAAGCTTTTCAATAGTAAAATTGTTCAGACCTTTGGGGGGGGGGGCGGGGGTTGAAGAAAAATTTTGTTATAAT
>NW_015165682.1:906-1207 GCF_001447785.1 Gekko japonicus
GCTGAAAACTCTGGATTTGCCATCCTTCCTTGCTGTGCTCTGTTGCTTCTTTCCTTTCATAAAGTAGGGAAGGTTTCCTTTGCAGACCCCCCCCCAATTCTTTCCCATCTCAGAGCTCTGGCATTATTCTGTATAGGGGAATGGGGGGTGCTGGAGTGGCTGTTTTACAACCAAATGATACCAGGGAGCAAGAGCCGCCTGTCCACTAAAGATCCCTGAGTTTCAAGTGAATTGGATTTGGGGTCCACTTCTATGTGCCCTTGAACAAGGAACCCCAGCCATTGTACTTGCAAACAAAAAA
>NW_015165683.1:0-1229 GCF_001447785.1 Gekko japonicus
CAAATCCATCGCCTTAAGGTTTCTCCCTAGCACCACAGAAGATGGCCTATTGGCTCCTCTGGATTATCTTGTTAGCAGTTTGGGAAGGTATTTTACGCAAGGAGATAAATATTTTTTCTTCCCTGTAATATGATTGTCATGAGATGTGACCCATCTGTATGGTATATGATTGACTTAATATGGTCTCTAAATATTCCATTTTGTTTTCCAGGGGTCCATATGGAAGTAGTTCTGACCCAAAGGGGTTCAGAGATGAAGAGGCCTGGTGAATCTGTTCAGCTGACATGTGCCACAAGTGGATTTGTGCTAAATGATTATTACACAGCTTGGGTCAGACAAAAACCAGGGAAGGGTCTGGAATGGCTGGTATACTACTGGAGATCTTCTGCAACCAACTACTATTCCCCCACCATCCAAGGACGATTCACAGCCTCCAAGGATAGCTCCAATTTTTACTTGCAAATGAACAGCCTGAAAGTGGAGGACACAGCTGTGTATTACTGTGCAAAACAAGATACACAGTGAGAGAAAAACAGTCAACGGTCCTACACAAACCCTTATGGAGAATGGATTGTGGAAGGCATTTCCTGATGGTGGAGCCAAACACCGCACTAAAGTCAGAACTGTTGAGGAGAACGTCTCTCCTTATTACCAAGGGGCTGATGTGCAGGAGAGAATGCAGAACTTATTTTCATTCATTTCTTCCATATTAAAGAACACTATGTCAAGTGATGACATCAGAGCCCAGCAGTGTGTCAGCAAGCTGCCATGGTGTTCTGTGTTACTTGTCCCTGTACAGTTGTTCCAACCCTTCCCCCTCTCTTGCTAGCATGTATTTTATTCTGCTGTAATGCCTAAGACTGATAACTGGAGGATGTGAGGTGGGAGTACGCTTGAATGCCAGCTTGTTGCTTTTAGTGTATGGGAACTGCACCTGTATTATGTCTAGAGATAACTTGGTTCTCAGGGAACGAGCGCGCAACCGTTTCCTTTCGCCCGCCAGCGGGAAAGTGACCCATTGGTTCTGTGTTTCTTTCAAACCCCTTTATTATGTTTGACCCCACCGTTTGTGCTCAGTTCTAACAAAGAACGTGTTTGAGTGTCTTTCCAAAGCTTTGAAATAAAATCTTGCTTTTAAAAACGTGGATTTATTCTCGATGCTTGGGAACCCAACACAGTGTACACAGCTTTCTATATTATAGGATTGAAAAGTACGTAGATGGAGAGTG
>NW_015165684.1:0-633 GCF_001447785.1 Gekko japonicus
CTTTGGCTTCTTTTCGCTAAGTAAATCTTGCCCTAAACCGAGCTTCCTCTATCACCTGCACTGGGTAACCTCGTTCTCTAAGTAATGTGGTGAGTCTGTCAGACTCTTTTTCGAAATCTTCATTAAAAGTGGAGTTCTTTTTAATTCTGAGGAACTGCCCATATGGTAAATTTGTTTTTAGATGTTGAACATGATGTGACTTATAGTGAAGATAAGAATTCCTGTCAGTATCCTTGTTAAAGGGACATACCGCCAATTGTTTGTTTCTAACAAAAACTGTGGTATCCAAGAAATTAATGCAAAAGACATCCGACTTATATACAAATGTGATGGAATTATGAACAGTGTTTAGCCATTCAACAAATTGTCCCACAGTATTATGGTCATTAATTAACATTAACAAATCATCAATGTATCTCTTAAAGAAAATTATATGGGCAGAAAAGGGATTGTTGGTATTATTTAAAATCCATTTCTCCTCGAAGTCTCCCATGAATAGATTCGCTACACTGGGCGTAAAAGCACTACCCATAGCTACTCCCTTAATCTGCCAATAAAACGTATCACGAAATCTGAAAAAACTTTTTTCAAAAATTATGTCAACTAAGTCTAACAAAAAATGTGTAGGGGGGA
>NW_015165684.1:780-1265 GCF_001447785.1 Gekko japonicus
AGGGCTGAGATAGCTCTGAGAGAATTGCTCCTGATAGAACACCTCCAAGAGAACTGTGACTGACCCAAGATCACCCAGCTGGCTTCATGTGGAGGAGTGGGGAATCGAACCTGGTTCCCCAGATTAGAGTCTGCTGCTCTTAATCACTACATTGGAAATACATCCCTTTGCCTTAGGGCCAAATATTGCAATCTGAAGAACTGGCCATTTATAATATTTTTCTCTGAATAAAACCATGTAAAATTGCTTAGGAATAGAAAACCCTGTCTACAGTCTCAAATACAAATAAGCCTTGCTGCATTAAGTAGGTGGCTGAATTGAGTATAGCCTACTCAGACTGGCAAAGGCTCCCTAGGGCATAAGCAGAGGTCTTTTAGATCACCTACTGCCAAATCCTTCGACTAAAATTGCTGGAGATTGAACCTGGGACCTTATGCATGCCAAGCAGAAACATCTCCTCCTAAAACGCCCTCCAGGCAGTCATT
>NW_015165685.1:0-887 GCF_001447785.1 Gekko japonicus
GAGCATGAGCATTTGGCTTGAGCATGCCAATCTTTGGTCTGGAACGTTCTCACATGCAAGCACAGCTGCTCTGAAGAGGGGCCTCATCCTGCTCATAGCAACCACTTGCACGTGCGCAAGCCGCATCCAGGAACCCGATTCCGCTTTAGAAGCACCTCTCACTGGATTGGGCAAATGCATTCAGAGAGTCAGAAAAGTAGTGCCTTACTGGGCCATACATTACTTCTTTTTTTTCTTTTTTTGAAAGACAGATTGTTAAAGACATGGCGAGTATTATCCTGAAACAGTTAATGGACCCACAGATGGCATGAGATGACTAACGATCAAGGAAGTGGTATGTAATGACGTCCCCGTTTCAGATGGGAGGCTGAGTTGGTCTGCCATAGAAGAGCCAGATTCGAGTTCAGCAGCACCTAAAAGGCTGAAAAGATTCCCAGGGCAGAAGCACTCAAGGGGCAAAACTCTCTTTGACTCTGAAAGTCTCATATCATGGAAATCCTCCTGGTCTTTAAGGTGCTTCGGGACTCAAATCTAGATGATCTCCCATGCAGGCACAGTAACAGTTGACTTGGAAAAACAAAGTCTGAGTCCAGGGGCACCGTTAAGACCAACAAAGTTCTATTCTGGGTATAAGCTTTCATACGCATGCACACAAAAGCTTATGCCCAGATTTAAACTTTGTTGGCCTTAAAGTTTTGCACGCACACAAAAGCTTATACCTGGAATTAAATTTTGTTGGTCTTAAAGGTGTGCACGCACACAAAAGCTTATACCCAGAATTAGACTTTGTTGGTCTTAAAGGTGTGCACGCACACGAAAGCTTATATACCCAGATTTAATGGTGTACATACACACAAAAGCTTATAGCCAGAATTAAACTTTGTTGG
>NW_015165686.1:0-647 GCF_001447785.1 Gekko japonicus
GTCATACTTCTCATGACTACCTATGAAGACAGTTCCAATTTATTTTACATGTGAAGTATTTGCTTCTAGGATCAAGAGTCTGAACTTCCCAATTATTTATTTATGCATTTAAAATATTTCTGTGCTGCTTTCCCACCCAATTCAGTGTCCCCAAGGTGGCGAACTTTGAAACAAAACATTCAAACATTTCAGACACGGAAAAGCATTTAAAATACAAAAATACAACATATTTAAAACAAATAAAAAACACACGAACACACAAGAATATAAACAGAGCTAGTAAAAATTAGTGAGGGAATAGCCCATCCTCAAAAGTCTTCTTCACCTACTGGTGGAAGAGAACAACGGAAAGAGAAAGATGAGTTTCCCTGGGAGGGAGTTCCAAAGTTTTGGTGCAATGATAAAGAAGACCCTTTTTTGGGTTGCCCTCCCATCTAGCCTTCGATCGTGGGGGGCACCCAAAGCAGGGTCTCCAAAGATGAGCAGAGTAATTGGTTAAATTCATAGGAGAGCAGGAGGTCCTACAAGCAGGGGTCATTTCCTGCAGGAGCGCACAGGAGCAGAGCTCAGGCAGTAAAGAGCCCAGGGGGTGGGCACATGCAACAAGCCCCACCCCCTGCTCCCAGTAGCCCTCAGTCAGAGCAAGA
>NW_015165686.1:800-1189 GCF_001447785.1 Gekko japonicus
TGCAAATAAGTTATGCTAATGAGTTATGCCAATTAGCTCCTGCCCCTCTTTTTTTACAAAATGACCCCTGCCTACAAGTATGCTGGCCCCAAGTCATATTGGGCTTTAAAGGTCAATACCAGCACTTTGTATTGGGCCCTGAAGCAAACTGGGGACCAAAGACGATGGAAGAAGGCTAGATGATATGGTCCTTTCAATGCACTCCAGTAAGTGTTCTGGCTCTGGCATGCTGTACTAAATGTAGCTTCTGGACACTCTTCAAGGGCAGCCCCACATAGAGTACATTGCAGTAGTCTTGAATACCAAGGCAAGAACAATAGTAACAAGATCTTTCCTGCCTAGAAATGGCCACAGCTGGCTCACCAGCTGATGCTAGTGAAAGGCACCCC
>NW_015165687.1:0-1293 GCF_001447785.1 Gekko japonicus
TCCATTACATTCTTCAGAGTTTGATGTGTTAGTCCATTACATTCTCCATAATCTGATGTGTTAGTCCCACTGATGTGTTAGTCCGCACTGTGACACCTTAAAAGACTCAGTGTGGCCTAAGCTTTCATGGAATGAGAGTCCAGTTTGCCTCACACACAAGGAGGAGAAAAAGTTATCAAGTGGGGCAGTACAGCCGCAAATTGTGGTTATGTTGCACCCTGGACTTCCTGCATTTCGTGGCCCTTTGAGCCTGCCGTTCATAGTTCTGTATGGTGTACTGGTTAACAGTGCGGACTCTAATCTGGGAGAACCAGGTTTGATTCCCCACTCCTCCACATGCAGCTGTTGGTGAGACCTTCGGTCGGTCACAGTCCTCTCAGAGCTGTCCTGGAAAGAGCAGTTCTCGAAAGAGCTCTCTCAGCCCCACCAGGCTGTTCTCTCAGGAGCAGTCCTCAAAAGAGCTCTCTCAGCCCCACCTGCCTCACAGGGTGTCTGTTGTGGGGAGGGGGAGGGGAAGGAGTTTGTAAGCCGCTCTGAGACACCTTTGGGTAGTGAAGGGCGGGGTATAAATTCAATCTCCTCCGCCTCCACGTGCAGCTGCTGGTGTGACCTTGGGTCAGTCACAAGTTCTCTCAGAGCTCTCTCAGCCCCACCTACCTCCAAGGGTGTCTGTTGTGGGGCGGGGAAGGGAAAAGAGACTAAGCCGCTCTGAGACTCCTTCAGGTAGTGAAGGCTGGGGTATAAATCCAATCTCTTCTTCTTCTTTTATATATATACTGTATGATCTGAAAGCTTTTAATTCACTGATATTGTAGATTTGCACAAGTTATACTGTTTACTTTGGGAGGGAAAAGTATCATTCAGGATGTAGAGGAAAATAGGAATTGCAGAGGGTGGGGGTAGAGAGCACCACGGCAAAGGAGGGGGGGCTTCTCTCGTCTGCACATTGCTCTCCGGACAACCCCCCCAAATTGTTCCGCTTCCCTCAGCATCCGGCAGCTGAAGGAGAGGGTGGCGAACCTGCGTGCGAAACACGACCAGATTTACAACTTCACCCCGCAGGAGATAGAACCGCAGGTGGACTGGTCCGCGGTGATCGACGAGAAGCAGGTAAGTGGCGTTGCCGGCTCTGGGTTGGGAAATACCTGGAGATTTTGTGGGTGGAGCCGGGAGAGCGGGTTTTGGCGAGAGTCGGGTTCATGCCATAGAGTCCACCCTCCAAAGCAGCCATTTTCTCCAGGGGAGCTGACCTATGCTGTCTGGAGACCAGTTGTAATGCCAGGGGATCTCCAG
>NW_015165688.1:0-1222 GCF_001447785.1 Gekko japonicus
GTCTTCCATTCCTGTTCGAATTGTGAGTATCCCATTTTTTTTTCTCCTAAAAACTCTGCTTTAAAAAAAAAAACCCTGAAAAAAGATCTTTCCCAGTGTTGGAATGATATTTTTCATAAATGGGAAAGTACGCCTTGCGTTAGAATGAAATGTCCCCCCTCCTCTGCATTTTCACAGTGAACTGCTGTGTTGTCATTGCTGACACCAAAACCTAAGGTTTTTTTTAAAAAATGAGTTGGGGCAACATCGTATTGGTGTTACTACATGATGAAAATATGGGTGATTTCTCTCTCCGTTAGCATTTGTTAAGTTCCTGAAGTGCTCTCTCCCTTTCCCTCAAACACTGAGAGCCCCATTAGTCTTTTCTATGAAGATAACTACAATGGGACACCCAGTACCTTCCAGCAATTAGCATTACAAAGGATCCAAATGTAATGTTATTTCTGAGCAGTGCTATGCAGGCAACTCAAGGAGGCAGAAAATCATCACAGCAGCATGACAATAGGGAGGGGTGCGCAATTCACATTGGGTGTGAAAGGGAAGCCACAGCTGCTATAATTATAATTATTTATGAATTTATGACTGTTCCCTGGAAGGCCAGATAATGAAACTGAAGCTCAAATACTTTGGCCACCAAATGAGAAGGGAGCACTCACTGGAGAAGACCCTGATGCTGAGAAAGATTGAAGGTCAAAGAAGACGGGGACGGCAAAGGATGAGATGGTTAGACAGTGTCATAGATGCAACGAACATGAAATTGAGCAAACTTCAGAGGACGACGGAAGACCGGAAGGCCTGGCGTGATCTGGTCCATGGGGTCGTGAAGAGTCGGACTCAACTGTGCGACTGAACAACAACAACAAATGAATTGCCACAGTCAGATATTTGACTGGTAGACAGTGCTTCGCAATTCGAGATCTAGCCAAGTTCTTGAGAACATCAGAGGTAACTGCACAGGATTCTTGCTGCTCCAAGCAACACTGTCTTCTGGCGCTGAGCTGGTGTTAGTTGCTCAGTGCCCAGAATGTCCAGGTGTATCTTGAGACCTCTAGGCACTGCTCCAAGGGCTCCAATGACAACTAGATGATGTTGACGACAGCAACAACAAATTGCCACAGTCAGATATTTGACTGGTAGATGGTGTTCTGCAACTTGACATCTAGCCAAGTTCTTGGGAACTGCAGGTGTATCATTGCATCTTGGGAATTGCAGATGTATCTTT
>NW_015165689.1:0-1219 GCF_001447785.1 Gekko japonicus
GCTCTAGATGTTCAAGATGATATTTCACAAGCTGACAGCCAATCGGAAGTCATGCTGGGCAAAAGCCCCACCCTCTTTATTGGGAAACTTGGCTCAGAATCTCCTAGCATTTGATTGGTCCCCCCCCCCCGCACCGTCACGCCAGCCATTGTGGTGTGGTGCCCTTTTACCCATTCCCAAAAAGTCCAACCGTGCCCAACGTGATCAACAAGGTCGCCATAAAAGATGCTCTCTTCCCTAACTTTATCCCTTTAGAAGCCTCACATCAAACCTTCCCACTCAGAAAGAGCCCTCAAGGCAGCTTGCAAGATATAATTCAGTTCTAACAGGCAGCATAAAAACCAGAACATGGAGGACAGAACTAATTCAAACAAACCAGAAACGTGAAAACCATGACATCAAAAACTCTGGAATAATTTTTTTAAAGTGTTTAGCACAGGACTGGAACCACGTGTCTCTGGAAAGGTTATTTCACACTAAGGTGCCACAACAGAGGAGGCCCTGCTAGATGTTGAACGACAGATGGACGTGAGTAGGATTAGGAGCCCTGTATTTGATGTAAGTACACCTAACAAGATAGTTGTGAGATCTTACATCAAATATTTAAGATACCAGCAATCATAGAAGAATTTTTACCCTATTAAGATACAACGCCTTACCCTCAGCCATAATGGAGGCCAGATTTACTAGATCATTGAGGAAAAGTTGTATATGTGGGATGGGATCTGATGAAACATTGGAACATGTAATTTTCGATTGTCTTATATATCGTAATATCAGGGAAGTTTTGATCAAGCCTATAGTTAACTCCTTTCCAGGTCGTAATAGAAAGATACTTTTGTCAATTATGCTGGCAGGAGATAATCAAAAGCTGACTAGGATGGTTGCCAAATTTGGTTGGTTGGCATACCAAACTAGGAAAGAGATAAAGTACAGATAGGCCTAAACCTAACTTTTGATCATAATTTTGATTCTATTATATCTGTATTTTAAAGTTTAAATCCTTATTTATAATTTTAGATGCCATTATATTTTATAATTTTACTGCTCCCTTAACTGTATTTACTTGTCTATGACCGTAATAAACTTGATTGATTGAGGAGGCCCTGTCGCCAGCACCCACCTGACCAACCTCTGAAGAAGGTTTCGGAGACGGAACGAGGCAGTATGGGTCGGTGGTACGCCTTACCAGAGCTTGGGGATACAGGCTCAGGAGAAA
>NW_015165690.1:0-1233 GCF_001447785.1 Gekko japonicus
CCCATCTGATCGCTCTCCACCGTTTTAGAACCACTTCCATTCAGAAGCCCGGCATTTTTTTTAAGTTGGTGAGATGCGATTGGGCGAAGCTTCGCCCCGGCGTTTGTTTAAAAAAAAAGAAAAAGGTCCTTAGTTTAAGGTGTTAGAGGAGTCTGGGACCTCAGGGAGGCCAGTTTGGTCTTTAAACTTTAAAGGTACGTCCTCTCTTCAGGGCATGCTTTTCGGGACGGGGTGTTTTGCGCATGCGCGAAGATTGCCATTCTGTGGACGGCTGCCTATGCAGGTGTGTGAATGAGCATACAGCGATGGGCTCTGCAGATCGGAGGTAAGTGTGATCACATTTCAGCCGGCATAAACTTGCAATGGTTGGAACCGGTGCAGTTTCTGCCGGCTGAAACGCCCCGTCTGAATGCACCCTGAGACTCCTTTGAGTAGTGAAGGGCGGGGTATAAATCCAATCTCTTCTTCTTCTTCTCTAAGTACCCAAACCTTCTGCCAAATCCATCTCCAGTATCCATGGTCTGTATAAGGGTGTTCTGTAGCTTTCATGACTGAGAATCTAAATTCTCCCTTAGAGCAGTTTTAATATATTTAAGACAATGGGGTTTCTCTTCTCTCTGTAGAAGTACTTTTCTGACTACTGCCTGTCAGAAAACACTGACTCCCAAATGTCTCTTCCCTCAGAAGCCAAACCCTCTGGCTACTGATCCAGATGTTTTTTTCAGACCAAAACCAAAAGAGTCTCAAAAGGTGAAAAACCAAACAGTGAAAAACCACTTTTCCCTCCAGGTCAACTGTGTTATTTCCTCTCTCAGCTGATGTTGGCAAATCAGAGAGTGAGTAGAGCAGCTCTTCTTTCTCATGAACTCCCTGACTCTCTGATACAAGCAGCATTTTTTTAAAGCGTGCTTTTCTGTGCAATCCATCACCATCTCCAAGCTTGGAAATTCCTGGAGATTTGAGGATGGAGCTTGGTGAGGGGGGAGGAAGCTCAGCAGTGAAATGCCTTACAGTCCACCTTCCAAGCCAGCTATTTTCTCCAGAAGAACTGATTGTCGTAGTCTGGAGATCAGTTGTAATTCCAGATCTCCTGGCCCCACCTGGAAGTTGGTAACCCTACACATCATTGTGTAGGGTTATGTTTCTTTTTGATTTACAGCAAGAGGGTGAAATCCCCAGCATCCAATCACAAGGAGAGAAGGGGGAATGGAGCACAAGAGAATCAGCCTCTGG
>NW_015165691.1:0-1215 GCF_001447785.1 Gekko japonicus
CCGTGTCTTATATATAGCTAGCAAAGATGCTATTAATATGACAGATTGTGTGGTCGTATTCAGGGCTTTTTTTTGTAGAAAAAGCCCAGCAGGAACTCATTAGCATAATAGGCCACACCCAACAGCAGAAACACATTAGCATATTAGGCCATACCCCTGACAGCACAGCTCATAACCATATTAGGCCACACCCCACGTTACCAGAAGTGTGGTCATCCAACCACACCCACCTTTTGCTTCTTATTCTGTTTACTTTGTTGTCAAAACCCAGGACTTTTTTGGTCGCAGGAACCTCTTTGCATGTTAGGCCACACACCCCTAATGTAGCCAGTCCTAATGAGTGTCTGCTGTTGGGTGTGGCCTATTATGCTAATGAGTTCCTGCTGGGTGTGGCCAACTCAGGAGCCAGCCAGAACTCCGTTCCTGTGCGTTCCTGCCCAAAAATAGCCCTGGTTGTATTAGCCTTGTTTCCCCACGTTCTGAACGTCTTACTACTCCATCCCCTTAATCTTTTTGCACTCTCTTCCTCTGTCTGATCAACTCTGCTCCAGTTTCATCCGGGACTCTCACTCCAGGAGATGCATAACACAAGCCAGGCTGGGGTCCCCCCAACCTGACTCACGTTACATAAATGACCAGGGACTTACCTTAAAAATTTGCTTGGGGGCCCAACACCATATGAGAGCATAGCATGGACTCAGTCACTGGAAGAAACAGACCGGCCTGTGGCTGTTTTTTACTAGGAAAATGGCACAAGATGGATGGGAGGGAAGGCGGCAGTGAAACTGGGCCTCCAAGCAAATTTTTAAGGTAAGTCCCTGGTCATTTATGTAATGTGAGTCAGGTCAGGGGTGTGTGTGTTACATGTTTCATGTAATGAGAGCCTGGGGCTTCTCATTGGGATGAGAGTCCTTTTTTGTTTCCTATTGGTTCAGATGCTCTGATGTCATAGCAGGGCCTTGGGAGACTTGGGCAAAGCAGCCGTAAAGGGAGGCTTGAGAATGGGAACCCTGGCCCCTGTGAGCTGCTTCGTTCCAATTTGACAGCTGCCTGTGCCTGCATGCCATGAGTTTTCAAAACATTCAGTCGAGCAACTTTTGATCCTTTTGATAAAAAGGGCCAGAAGGCACTTGCTGTTGCAATAGGTTGTGGGTCAATAAACGTGATAAATATTGATACATTTTTGTAGCTCATAAGAACATAAGAGAAGCCAAT
>NW_015165692.1:0-1208 GCF_001447785.1 Gekko japonicus
GGGGGCAAAAAGATTTTCCTGCACACTTGCAGCAATCCCCAGGTGTGCAGAAAAACCTGAAAAGTTAAAACTATACGGGAGATACTTAAATCCCCCCAAAAGTAAAAGAGCGTTTCCTGCGCATGTGCAGAGAACGCTCTGGCCGTGGGGGGGAGGCTTGGCTGGGCTGGGTGCTGGGGGGCACCCAGGCCTAAAAAAAAGGGGGGCGGGTTTTGGGGGGGGGGAGGGGGGCAGGGGAGAAGGCTCATGTCACCTTCTCCTCCGGGGGGAATACTCCCCCCCCCACGAGTATTGCAGGTCCCTCTTCTTGTCACTTGTAATTGCTGTCTTCCAATACACACCCAAAGTAGACAAAGCATCTTACTTTAAATCCAGCATTACATTTTTTAAGGCAATCAGCAGCCCACTGAGATTTTACACTGTTATTGTGCTACCATACTTCAAACACAAGTTTTAAAACTTTGGGGCCAAATAGGGCCATCCCTCCAATCGGGGTGGGTTTTTCTCACTTTTGGGGGGCTCAATCCTCGGCCAGCCAGCTGACCAGCGGGGGGAGCCCCACCCCTGAAGAGCCATGGCACGCCCGACATGATGACATCTACTGGAGGTGACACTATCACGTTAGGCATATCATGTGGGGGACTCCTCCTCCCAAGTGGAAGGGAGGGAATGAGCCAGAGCTTGCTTCATGGCCAGGCTGCCTCAATTGCATAGGACACAAAGGCAAGTCTTTCTTCCCCTCAATAGACTGAGCCTCTTCCTCTTCCTCCTGCCTTGCTTTGCTCAGCTGCCTCAATTGTATGGGAGAAATACAAAGCACCTTTAAGACCAATGAAGTTTTATTCAAGGTATGAGCTTTTGTGTGCCTTGCTACAGTGTGTGTCTTGTTGGGCTTGTTCTGCCAGGGCTCTCCTGGGTGCAAATGGGTTCCCACCCCCTTTATCACTGTATTCATGCTCTCCTGATCCAGTCTTTCTCAGTAGGAAAGCCATGTGGACAAGCCAGTGAGGTGGATTAGGCTGAGAGTGTGTGTCCAGACCAAGTTCACCCAGTACATTTCCTTTGTAGATTGGGATTTTTGAACCTAGACTTCCCAGATACTAAGCTGATAACTGACCACTATACATTGCTGTCTCTGTTCTTGCACTGCCTCACAGGAGTTGTAGTTATTTCTGGGGAAGACTATAGTTTTATAGATAAACACATAG
>NW_015165693.1:0-1218 GCF_001447785.1 Gekko japonicus
TTTGGCCACCGTGTGACACGGAGTGCTGGTCTGAATGGGCCACTGTCCTGATACAACATGGCTCCTCTTATGTTCTTCTGTTCTCTCATGCCAGTCACGAAAAGACAGACCCTTCTTGTCTGTGATGCCTCCTGGCTTCTCGCGAGTAAACCTTTGCCTTATTTGAAACCCCACAGGCATCAGGGTCAGGGAAGTATGATTCCATTTGTTTTTGACGCTGCTATTCCCACGATCATCCTAAAACTGGTGGCCTGTTTTCCAGTGCCTGGCCTTGATTCCTGATGAAATATGCCTGCCACAAAAAGACAGACAGAAAGACACATCCTTTTGACCTTTCTTAATACAGATGAGACCCCACCCACTCACTCTCCTTGCCACCCCCATAACGCGCTGCGCGCACGGTAGTCTTTCACAAGGGAGGGACCCCTGCACCCTCCACTGGTTAACACCGTATGTTCTGTTTTGCCATATTTTTCTTCTATAATGGTAAGTGTTTTCACTACAATTCCTTCCTCAAGATCTTCCTTTGCTGCTTCCTCTGTAGTAAGAATTCAGTCCCAGTCATGCTCAAGAAGAGCTCTTCACTGGCCAATTTCTCATGGTCCAGATGACCTTCAGGAAGCCTCATCCGCTTCCTAGTTCGAACCCCGGGCTCCACGGTCCTAGTCCAGCATTCCAACAACTGCCCCACACAAGCCCTGACAGACCAGGGAAGTGGTTAAACCCCCTGTGCTTTTTCACAGAGTGGATATTTTCCACCCTTCTGTCTCTGCTGCTGGCACTTTCCTGGCTTCTCATGAGTAAACCTTTGGCTCCATTACAAATAGTGGAGGGATGTCATTATTACTGTATTTCCAGTTCTACACTGTTGTTTGTGTGGTAGAAGCCTTCCCCTCGGTCATGTGATATTCTTAGGGTAGCAAGTGGAAAGGGTTTGGGGTTCTGCTGTGAGGTAAGCTTTGCATTGAGCCTGAAGAGGACAGAGGTCACTGAAGCAGGGGTTTCATAAAACAAGGAAGAAGATTTATGCATACACACAGGAGGCTGCCCCACAAGGCAGCAAATGAAACAGGAAGCCTTCTCTTCCATGTTATTATTTTTTATTGTTATTTATTTATTTAATTTATACCCTGCCCTTTCTGTGAAGTAGGCTCAGGGCGGCTTACACAATTTTATACATAAATAGCAGTTAAAATCCACATAAAATAATCTAAAAAC
>NW_015165694.1:0-234 GCF_001447785.1 Gekko japonicus
GGGCAGCCATGAAGGAGCGAGAAAAGATCTTTAAGAGCAAGGTGACCAAGATCAAGTTAATTCCTGCCCCATTACTACCAATGCTCCCTCTAACCCGCGGAGTCTTGTGGGCTAAAATCCTACTTTGTGAGCTGCTGGCATGAAAGTTGCAAGCGAGCGATTTGGCCGCTGCATAAATGAGTTTGCTCTGGAGCCCTCCTTCCCGAGCGGAGACAAAAATGTGTGAGCCGGAGG
>NW_015165694.1:999-1214 GCF_001447785.1 Gekko japonicus
GTTTTCGCCCTTCACCCCCCCCCCCCCCCCAGGATTCCTTCCTAAAAAGCAACAATAATCGCTAATCAGAAAACTGGTGTGAGAGGTTTTATGCCCAAGCTGGCGCGGGACTGCTCTCTGTGAAGAAACTTTGCCACAAACACTCCAGCAGCTGATATGACAAGTCCCCAACCTCTCCTCCTGACGATGATTAAGAGAAAACTAATAATACTAAT
>NW_015165695.1:0-214 GCF_001447785.1 Gekko japonicus
GCAAGGAGATGCCAGTGTCCTAATCCCTGATGGAACAGTCTCTATACTTCTGAAGGGGAATGATGTTCTGGTCTGATACATTTAAAGGTAGACTCTATTCCAGAACCTTTCTACTGTGTAAGAATTTCCTGGTGGTGGTGCTCATGTTCCACAATGGGGGCAGCTGAGCAAAATACCGGGCTCAAACCACAACTACCAGAAAAAGACGACAGAG
>NW_015165695.1:641-1212 GCF_001447785.1 Gekko japonicus
ATCCCTGTTGGAACAGTCCCTATTCTTCTGAAGGGGACTGGTGTTCTGGTCTGATACATTTAAAGGTAGGCTCTACTCCAGAATCTTTCTACTGTGTAAGAATTTCCTGGTGGTGGTGCTCATGTTCCACAATGGGGGCAGCTGAGCAAAATACACGGCTCAAACCACAACTACCAGAAAAAGTAGAAAGAAAAATCTATTTTTACCACAGGCAGCCATTGTCTAGGAACTCCATACTGAGTGGAGAAACTAATTTAACAGACAAATTACCTTATCCTTTCCCGAACCCATCTGCCTCTCTTCACTCAATTAAGCCTTGGAATATTATTGAAAGAATACAACTGTGCCTTCCATATGAATGAAAAAGAGTCATCCTTTTAAAGACACTGGTCCCCTTGTCTTAGTAACCTCTCTTCTAAGAGCTGGAGGATCTCCAGGACATCAGGGGGTGGTCCTTCCCTGTCCTCATGTCTGACATACTTTTAACTCAAGTCAACATGGCACTTTGAGGGGAGGGGCTGTGGCTTAGTGGAAGAGTGTCGGCTTGGCATGCAGAATATCCCAGGTTCAA
>NW_015165696.1:0-1187 GCF_001447785.1 Gekko japonicus
GTCAAAGTCTGATTGATTTTCTGCATTTGTGCAAGCAGAGGGCGCAGAAGATCACTCTCCTGTTGAGTGACAGCTGGCTCCAGGGGGCGGGAGCCAGAACCGGAAGTTCCTCCGAGCTTCTTTGCCGGCTTCTCCTGAAACTTTTTCTGCCCCGACATCTTTGTTTTATTGTTTACCTTTTAAAAGTTCGTGCCGCGCAGCCAAATAAAGAATCTTCCTGCCTCTCTTTTAACAATTCACCAAAAGGTAACACTG
Source organism: Gekko japonicus (assembly GCF_001447785.1). Lineage (NCBI taxonomy): Eukaryota > Metazoa > Chordata > Lepidosauria > Squamata > Gekkonidae > Gekko > Gekko japonicus. The sequence goes on from NW_015165696.1 coordinate 256, forward strand.
CTCTTTACAAATTCCACTCCCCCCCTCTTCTGCTAGCTCAGTCTTTGTTATGCCGAGGGGGGGAATTTCCCCCTCCTCCCTTGCGCTTTTTCGCTGGGGGGGGGGAGTACGCTTCGCTCCATTTCCCGTTTCCGACCAACAACTCACAGTTTTTGCCGAAAATCTTCCTTTTAAACGCTTGTTCGCTTCATCACCTGGTGACGACCGGCGGCTCTGCTAGTCCCCATGCGGGGCACTGCCGCGGCTAGGGGGGGGGGGGGGGGGGGGGAGCCACAATTTCCGACCATCCGATCGGGAAAGAGGCACATCCCCTAAGCGCCCTGGATTGGAACCTCTGCCTGAGGTTCCTTAGGGTCTCCGCTTGTGCGGATCCCCCCCCTTGGTTGCGCATGGGCGAATCAACTCTGGGAGCTTCCCGAAGATGCGACCGCCATTCACAGAGTCCAAACCGGAAGCCGTGTTGCAGAAGTTTCTGATAGGCATAAGGTAAAATCTACTTCACACAATTTGCCATCTGTTGTTTTCCTGCATTCCACATCACGTTCGGGTTGGGAGTGTGCAATCCAAGACAGAATGCATTGATTCCAGCCCATGTGTCACCAGCAGACACTTACTATGCACATAGTTACATATGCAAGGGCCTTCTTGGTTGCAGCACCAAAACTATGGAATTCCCTCCTCAGGGATATTCCATCCTCCCCTTCTGTCATTGTCTTTTGACAGCAGGTGAAGACTTTTCTGGTGACGCAGCCACGCTGTGCTTCGGGGGGCGGGGTTCCCCCTGGGGCCCGATTCCACGGCGGCAGTCGGGCCTCAAAAGTGGGGTTTTACTTGCCCCCCGCCCCCACTTGGCAGCCCTACTAACCTAGGAACCCACAGCCAAAAGCAAACATTACACCTCCCCCCTAGTTCTGTGTGTGTGTGTGTGTGTG
>NW_015165697.1:0-236 GCF_001447785.1 Gekko japonicus
TGTCAACTGGATGAAATGGAACTGCTAGAACTCCTATGCTGACAACTCCTTTGCTGTCGTAGAGAGCAAGGAAGTCCTGGATCCCCATTAAATACACACACATCTCCCTTATAAATAAAAGCCGAATGGTGGTGGCACTTCTCTAGAACATTCCACACGCTCCAAAATCAGTTCGCTCTCTGATCTGTCATTCAGAGGGTCTCCCTATCCACTGGCTGCTTTGCCTGAGTCCTGCC
>NW_015165697.1:398-1195 GCF_001447785.1 Gekko japonicus
CCTTCTGGGGAACCATTGTTGCCAATCTCCAGGTGAGGGCTGGAGATCACTCAGAATTACAACTGCTTTCCAGATGGCAGAGATCAGTTCCCCTTGAGAAGATGGTGGGCTCTGTATCCTTATATGCTGCTGAGGTGGCACCTGTATGACAGCCAATGTGACGTAGCAGTCAGGGCTTCAGAGCATGGGAGAAGTTGCAGGTGTGTGGGGGGTGGAAAGCTGAAAAGTGAGGGGGAACTAAAGGTAGGTTGATGATTGGCTGGGAAGGAGATAGGGTTGCCAACTCCAGGTGGGAAATTCCTGGAGATGTGAGGGATGGAGCCTGGAGAGGGTGAGGTTTCAGGAGGCGTGGGACCTCGGACAGGTACAAAGCCATAGACTCCACCCTCCAAACCAACTATTCCCTTCTGGGGAACCATCGTTGCCAATCTCCAGGTGAGGGCTGGAGATCAGTCAAAATTACAACTGTTCTTTAGGTAGCAGAGATCAGTTCCTCTGGAGAAAATGGTGGACTCAGTGTCATTATACCCTGCTGAGGTCGCCACAGCAAATTGACACTGAGTGTCCAAGAGCCTCTTTCTAGAGGCCGTTGTATTTATTTCCACAACAGGCCCTTTTCCTAGTTACCTATAATGTTATTGTTTGTGTGTCTTTCAGGATAATATTTCTTGGGTAAACATTCCAATTACAGGATGTGCTCATCTGTGTCAAAATATATGTTTTTGTAGTCAATAAAACCAAATTACTATTACAGTAGTGGTAAAGACAACCATTTTTCCTGCAGCCACCATGTTGGA
>NW_015165698.1:0-1189 GCF_001447785.1 Gekko japonicus
GGCCAGTTGATGTGATTGTTCCCAGGGGATGGGTCCGACCGAATACAGCTCACTGAGTTTTCTGGAGCTGCAGATTAGTTACATTCAGAACAACAGGATGTTCTTTGTGGGAAAGATTCAGGTGGGTCGCTGTGTTGGTCTGAAGCAACAGAACAAAGTTTGAGTCCAGGGACATCTTGAAGACCAACAAAGTTTTATTCTGGGTATCAGCTTCTATGTGCATGAACACTTCTTCAAATATATTGAAACAAACTTTACATATAGATAGAGAGAATGTGTGGGGGGTTAGTTGTCAGGAAGGGCTAGTTAGAGTCAAGATGCTTGAGTAACTGTGTGATAGGTATAGGTAAGTTTGGTTTAAAGCAGTTGGTAGGACTTGTGAATAGCAGCAAATTAGCATATAAATAAAAGAGTTAACTAACTGGTTAGACCTCACCTACTGTGTTCAGTTTGGGGCACCACAATTTAAGAAGGATGTAGACAAGCTGGAATGCGTCCAGAGAAGGGCAACGAAGAGGGTGAGGGGTCTGGAGACCAAGTCCTATGAGGAAAGGCTGAAGGAGCTGGCTATGTTTAGCCTGGAGAGGTGATACGATAACCACCTTCAAGAACTTGAAGGACTGTCATATAGAGAGGATGGTGCAGAGTTGTTTTCTGTTGCCCCAGAAGGTCGGACCAGAACCAATGGGTTGAAATTAAGTCAGAAGAGTTTTTGGCTAAACATCAGGAAGAACTTTCTGACAGAGCGAAAAATTCCTCAGTGGAACAGGCTTCCTCAGGAGGTGGTGGGCTCTCCTTCTTTGGAGGTTTTCAAACAGAGGCTAGATGGCCATCTGACAGCAATGCTGATCCTGTGAACTTAGGCAGATCATAAGAGGGAGGGCAGGAAGGGTTGCCTCAGTGCTTAGTTCTTGTGGCCCTTTCTTACACGCCCAGGGAAATGCTGATTGCCACTTTGGGGTACGGAAGCCATTTTTCTCCAGGCCAGTTGGACCCAGGATCCTGGAGGTTTTTTGTCATCTGGGCATGGAACAGTGGTTACTGGGGGTGTGGGGTGGAGGTATTTGTGAATTTCCTGCCTTGTGCAGGGGGTTGGACTAGATAACCCTGGAGATCCCTTCCAACTCAATGATTTTATGATTCTAAACAGATGTGAGTACTGTTTGAGTCCAGTGACACCTTTAAGACC
>NW_015165699.1:0-847 GCF_001447785.1 Gekko japonicus
AGAAGGAATGGGAAGTCTTTTCACTGTCTATATTAAATGTAGCCTGAAAAAAAATTTTTTTTTCTTCTAGGAACAAAAATAATGGGTTGACTGTAGTCAAAATGGTTGTTATTTTCAGGATGCACATCTTGGCTTTAAGACACTGTACAGACTAATGCCATTAGGTTGGACACTAAATAAACCACAGATATTTTTGTAGTATTACTGATCAGGCAAAACAATTCAAGGACTTACTTGTGTAAGATCAGGAATGTCTCCTTTGTCAATCCCAACTTGCTGTAGATTAAAAAAGAGAATTTCAGAAAGGGTCCCTCATATGTTTTAAGTCCTGCAAATGGAGTCATTATGTTTACTTAAGAAAATTACATTGGATTTTGCTGCAATTTTCAGCAATGTGCTTTACAGCAGGTTTACTGTAGTTTTGCAGCACTTTGAGATTATTGCAGCTGTCAGCCTAGAAGTAGAGCACTCCTTTCAGAATCAAAGATTCAGGAGAGGAGTAAACAAGGCCAAAGTGACAAGGTGAGATAATGTAACCTATCTTATTTGATTGCACCAGTCTATATTCCAGATAGTTTGTAGCTAATCACAGAAGTATTACAAACTGTGTCTCCTGCACCCTTAAAACTACACTGCATCTGAAGCAGGGTTACCAGGTCCCATCTTCTCCCCAATGGGAGGTTTTGGGGGGCATTCTGGGAGGGGGCGGGGCTGTCCCTGACGCGATGACATCATGCAAAGTGATGTCATCGCTTCCCTTTAAATGGATGGGGGGAAAGCAGGTGCCCCACATGCCTACCCTGCAAACTGTGAATTTGCGATTTGTGGGGCAGGAGCCAGCAGCACC
>NW_015165699.1:867-1172 GCF_001447785.1 Gekko japonicus
CACGTTCACCTGCCCTGCAAGCCATGAATTTGCCCCAAAAATCGGGGGATCCCATGCCCGCTCCTGGGGACTGGCATCCCTAATCTGAAGTCTTTAGTCCCAACATAATGAAAAATTGTTCCAACTACATTGGTATGTAGTATTTTCTTGCACAGTGACACTGCATATCTTTATGAGCAACATTTCCTCTCATAGCATATTTTCCAACACTGAACATACCATTCTAAGTGTTATTTGGACATATACCCTTTACTCCACTCAACTGCACTATGTGACATAACTTTCCTCCTCCCTCTGTTGACAAA
>NW_015165700.1:0-1178 GCF_001447785.1 Gekko japonicus
TTAGCAAAGGTGTGAGACAGGGCTGTGGGATGGCTCCATCGCCAATTAACCTGTACATCAACGACATTACAGAGACTCTCTCAGGTTCACATTTCTTCCCTCCATCACTCGGCTCCACCCCCAAAATCTCCAGGTATTCTCCAACCCAGTGCTGGCAACTGTAGTTGACAGATCCAGGTTGGGAAACTCCTGGAGATTTGCAGGCTGGAACTTGGGAAGACAGGGACTTCAGTGGGGTACAATGCCACAGACTCTGCCCTCCAAAGCATCCATTTTCTGCAGGGGAACTGATCTCTGTAGTCTGGGGATGGGTTGTAATTCCGGGGGATCCCCAGGTCCCACCTGGAGGTTGGCATCCCTAGTCAGTATTACTCTTTGTCTTGCCCGGGGGCTGTATTCATGTGGGGGATTTTGATCCCTTGTTTTCGGATCCATTTCTAGTACTCAAGATTGTTGCCATTTTTTAATGGCCCCCGTAGGGGATTTTTTATTTGCATTTACTAAAAACTACAACGAAATTGGGGAGGGAATCTACACACTATAGGAGAAAGAAAAGAAAACCCACTAAAAACCCAAGGGTTGGAGGTCACATAAAGCTTGTAAAAAATTGCTTAACAATAGTAAAAAGCTTTCTTTAACATTGAGAGTGATCAGTCCTCATCATAGCTTGTGAAAAGATCCCAACAAATCTGACTATATGAATAGTAGTCCAGGAGAATCGCTATTTAACTTAGACACAAATTACAGAGAACAATGGCTTCTCATTTAACCATTATTTTCCCCTCCACCATTAAAAGCAAATTAACAATAAATCTCCCTCAGTAGATATTACACAATCTCATTTTCTCTTCCATTGCTGTTTTCCTCTTTCTTCTTCCCTGTGGCACCATCTTGCTGTATCAGGAACTGATCTCAAAACGAAGTCTCTTCTCCTTTTTCCAGGACTGTTCCACTTAAATTCTTGCCTTCAATAATAGGGGTCGTTGGAATTTGCTTTTCACTGCCCGACTTGAAGAGAGTCTCGTCACCTTATTGCCCAGCAGACTTAATCAGGATATAACCATGGAGGATACTCCTTCGCTTTAAGACCATTGCCATTTCTCATCAGACGGTAATAAATGCCATCTCAAGACAGGTGGTGGTCCGGAAGTCTACAGGCTTAAACTCCCTTGTCTGTG
>NW_015165701.1:0-1188 GCF_001447785.1 Gekko japonicus
CTGGACCAGGATTGCTGGATAAAGGCGGCCGGGCGGGGGGAGGCAAGCTCTTCATGGCCCACCTCAGTGGCAACGCCTTGCCCGTCCCCCTTCCTCTTTGCTCAATGGGAGGTGAACTTGGAGGGGTCGTTTGGGTGCCGTCCAACGTTCCCTCTAAGCTGTGGGGGTCACCTGAGCAAAAATCCTACTTTGTCAGCTCCTGGCATTGAAGTTGCGAGCGAGCGATTTGGCTCCCGAATAAACTAATTTGCTCTGGATCCCGTCTTTCCTGAGCTAAGACAAAAAGGTGTGAGCTGGAGGCTACAGGGAACACTGGTGCCATGGGGGGGGGGGAGAAGGTCTTTTGTCATTCATGCTACAAAGGTGTGACTCAGAGGTCCCTCTCTCCCCACCTGGATCGGAGTGCAAATGAGCTTGCCCTCCGGAGGGCGCTTTCCCGGGTGGGGGCCCCTGGAATCACAATGGAGGGTATTTCCCACTATCAGAGGAAACCATCTCTCCTTTTGGCCATTTCACTCTGGGTGGGGGGGGGGATCTAAAGGGAGCGGAAATGTTCCCTCCGTGGAATTATGAGTTCTAGGAAACCTTTGCATGAGTTTTTTCATTCCCTGTTGTTCTTCCTGTGCTTTTGAAAGTATATCCCGCCCTCTAAATGGCTCGTGTCAATTTCTCCCGCCCTCCAAAAGGTTCATGTCAATTCAGGTCAAATAAATAGATGAGCTGAATGAGGTGTTTCGAAAGTGCAGGAAAGGGCAACTCGAATGATAAAAGGGTTGGAACACTTTCCCTATGAGGAAAGGTTAAGGTGCTTAGGGCTCTTTAGCTTGGAGAAACGACAACTGAGGGGTGACATGATTGAGGTTTATAAGATTATGCATGGGAAAGAGCAGGTAGAGAAAGAGGTACTTTTCTCCCTTTCTCACAATACAAGAACTCGTGGGCACTCAATGAAATTGCTGAGTGGTCGGGTTAGAGCAGATAAAAGGAAGTACTTCTTCACCCAAAGAGGGATTAACACTTGGAATTCACTGCCACAGGAAGTGGTGGGTGCTACAAGCATGGACGGCTTCAAAAGGGAATTAGATAAGCATATGGAGCAGAGGTCCATCAGTGGCTATTAGCCACAAGGTATAGCTAGGGGCATAGGTTTATGCCACCTAGGTGGCCGGCTACAGCTAGGGTTACTGA
>NW_015165702.1:0-1187 GCF_001447785.1 Gekko japonicus
CGCCCATCCCGCGAGCGGGCTCAGGATGGAGCTGTGGTGGCTCAATGTGGTCAATGATGGAGCTGTGGTGGCTCAAGTGGTTAAGACGCTGAACTGCAGGCTGTGGAAGGTCAGTAGTTCAGTAGTTCGAGACCCGAGTGTGCCGCATGATGGAGTGAGCTCCCGTCTCTAGTTCCAGCTCCTGCCAACCTAGCAGTTCAAAAGCAAGACATTGCAAGTAGATAAATAGGTACCACTTAGGTGGGAAGGTAACAGCGTTCCGTGGGCCTTGGTGTTTAGTCATGCCGGCCACATGACCACGGAAACGTCTTCAGACAGCGCTGGCTCTTCGGCTTTGAAACGGAGATGAGCACTGCAACCCTAGAGTCGGATTCAACTGGCTTTCGAGTAAGGGAAGCTTTACCTTTACCTATGGAAGGATGACTTTCATGTCGCAAGGATGTTGTGGGGTCACAGAGCGAGACACACCCACCCCTTCCGTACACACCCTGAATCGCTATCAGAGCTGGGCCATTTAGAAGAGAGGAAGGAAAATTTAATTGTCTCCATAAGTCTGAATGGCTGGGATTTCTTTACCCAGGAGAAAATGAATGGTGGAGAAAGAGGCTGCTGGGATGGGCTAAGGGAGGGTTACCAGCTCTGGTCTGGATAATACCTGGAGATTGGGGGGGTGGAGCCTGTAAAGGGTGGGGTTTGGGAGAGGGGAGGAATCTCATCAGGGTACAATGCCACAGAATCTGTATGCCAAAGCAGCCGTTTTCTTCAGGGGGATTGATCTCACTGTAGTCTGGGGATCAATTATAATACTGGGAGATCTCCAGATCCCACCTGGAGGTTGGCAACCTAGTCTAAGGGACTCCCTGCATCTTAACATTTAGCACTTGTGTGGCATTTCTAGGCATTCTTGTACATTGTCTTATAATACTTACGACAACCCTGTGACGTTAAGTCAACGTTGCCCCCAAACTGCAGTTGGGAGCTGAGACTTGAGAGTGACTGGTTTTTCCAGAGGCCTAGTCACTTCAGGGAGCGTTCTGATTTATTTACTTACTTGATTTATAGATCACCTTTCCTACGGGATTACTCAGTAAATCGACACAGTCGTAAGGATGAAGCACCTCTTACCTCATAGCCTGTTCTGTTAACCACGGCAGTGCACTAGCTCTCCTCTCGCTCAAGGGACAGTG
>NW_015165703.1:0-761 GCF_001447785.1 Gekko japonicus
TCTTTCACATCATCACCTACTGTCCGGTCTTTTTAAATGTAAATGCCAAGGACTGATCCTGGGACCTTTTTTCTGCAAAGCAGTGGCTCTTCCACTGAGCCCTGGCCCCTCCCTCATGCAAACACCAGATTTTAATACCGTCTGTATATTTATGCATAGAATGTTTGGAGCATGTTAGCTGGAGCTTCTTCGTAATTTTGGATATTTTCAAGGCATTCATTTGTATCTAAGTAGCTTCTGTGTTGCAGCTTTTCTCTGCTGTGTGTTGCATGATCTGCTGTGCTAATCCTTGTTCGTTTGATTCTTGCAGACATTTAGTTTTACATCCTGAACAAAGATCCAGCTGGTCAGCCGTGTTGGTCTGAAGCAGCAGAACAAATTTAGACTCCAGTGGCCCTTTTAAGACCAACAAAGTTTTATTCAAGGTATGAGCTTTCGTGTGCAAGGCACTCTTTCTCAAAGACACTTTTTCAAGTGTGAAAAAGTATGCGTGCAAACGAAAGCTCATGCCTTTGTTGGTCTTAAAGGTGCCGCTGGACTCTCAATTCATCCTGAACAAAGTATATCCCCTTTACAAAGATCTCTTCAGAGTTAAGCATCAAATCCATCATATTTTAAGAGACTAAAAAAAAAAAACCCCTTAGTTTAAACAGTGTAGGTGTGAAGATCTCTGCAAACTAAAAAACTTGCTCACAGCTAAAAAAAGTGAAATCTGAAATGTGACACAAAAAATTGACTTCCACAAGCAAGACTTATTTATG
>NW_015165703.1:776-1180 GCF_001447785.1 Gekko japonicus
TGGCACCCATAAAGCTTTTCTGCATCCTCATTTTCCTCGCTTATAAGTTCCCATTGCTTGGAGGCTGTCTGTTCCACATGTGTTTTTGCTCCCTCTAGTGGTCGATTCGATATTACATTGTTTTATGTCTGGCATATTGCCCTGCAGATTTCAATTGCAGATTTTTGTGCTGGACATAAAGTGACAGAGGGTGGACTCTTTGGCATTGTACCACACCGAGGTCCCTGTCCTCCCCAGGCTCCACCCCCAAATCTCCAGGAATTTCCAAACCTGAAGCTGGCAACCCTACCTCCTCATCCCCTTCCAATGGTCAGGGGGGATATGGCAATCCTTATAGGAAGAATTGATGGCTGGAGAATTTATCATCGCACTATGACTTCTGATTAAGGTTGAATCAGATGGAT
>NW_015165704.1:0-202 GCF_001447785.1 Gekko japonicus
ATATACACAACCAACAATACAAGAGAAGCCGACTACAAAATTAAGAACAACTCTTAAGGCTGTTTCCGCGCAGTTTTCCCCCTGCAGGGATCACAGGAAGCTCCAGTTTAAATGGTAACATGCACCTTCCAAGGCCTTCCAAGGGTTCCCCATTTTTTAACTGAGAAAGGGAGGGGAAATGGAGGGTTGCTAGGACATGGGG
>NW_015165704.1:243-1133 GCF_001447785.1 Gekko japonicus
TTGCATGATCTCCATTGTGTCTGTGCAAATGCATATGAGCAAGGAAAATGAGGGTGGCAGTCAGTAGCGTGTGGATGGCATTCCAGCCTGCTTGGGGGAGGGGGGGGATGTATGTTTGAATCCTCATGTGGAAGTGGCCCATGCCTGTCCAGCAGCAACATTTGTGGGTTTGCCCAAGTAAAATGATGGAAAGTTTTGAAAAATGTAAAGACAGCCTCATCAAAGTGAATGTGCCTTTCTAAAATTACATTTAATTTTATATACTTACCTTGTACTTTATATATCTCATGGCACTCTGACCCTGTAGGTACACATTTTTCTCTTCCTAACTTTATACACAGAGGCCCACCTCGTGAAGCCCCATTACATGCATTTGACGAAAGGGGCTCCTCTTAACTCACAAATATTTACGTTAGAATGAGATGTCAGTCTTTAAGGTAGCGCAGACTCCTGCTTATTATCCGAGCAGGCTAAACGAAAGAAAGAAGCCTGCATCACCTTAAAAGGCATAAATCCTCGTGGGCTGCATCTGATGGAGCGGTCTTAAGCCTATGAAAGCGGATGTTGCAAGAAATTTCCAAGCCTGCAACGTTCCACCAGCCTTAGTTTTGCAGACGAACTCGGCTACCTCATTAGTATCATAATAGGATAAGACCTTCCCCCGTGGCCAGGATTTTAGGACTTCTTACTGTAAACCGAGCTTTGGGGGCCTACCTCCCCTCCGACACACGCCAGGCGCACAAAAGAAGGGGAGATCCCCCAGATCCTCGCTGATCCCCGCGACCAGAACTGAGAAACTTGGGCCCACTCGGAGATCTCCGGAATCCGCTGGGCTCCCCTATGCTAGTCCCTCGCGCCGACGCTCCTCCCCGGGGGTGTTCCCGGCACCA
>NW_015165705.1:0-802 GCF_001447785.1 Gekko japonicus
TGTAGTGGGTTAGCCGCATGGACAAAGGAAAAAGACTGGCATAGCACACTTTATTGGTACACAACACGAACTGCGCTAACGGCCGGCAGGCAAACTATATACACTCTTGGGGACACGCCCCTGGGCGCCGCTGGAATCTCCCGCCACGGTGCCCATTGGTTCCCCAGAGGAGGGACTAGGAGCCTAGTCCCTATTGTTATCCCAGAGTCAAGCTCTGGGATATTCGCTGGCCCCTGGTGGCGGTCAGTGGACACAACATCCCTCCCCCCATAGTTCGGAACCACCTTAAGTCACGTAGTCCTTTAAATAAGACGGGGACCGCCGTTCTCTCGTGGACCATTGGGGAGCTGGTACTGGGACCTCTGGGGCCCCGTCTGCTGCATTGGGGTGTGCTGCCGTTGGGGGTCCCTCTGGGCCTTTAGCGCTGGTAGCCGTGGCCCCTTCTGCAGCCGCCGGAGGCCCTGGGATACTGTTCGGATGCTCTTCCGGGGAAGAGTTCTGCTCGGTGGATTCCTGTGCGCCCCTCTCGAGGGCTGACCGTAGTTCCGGACCCTCCTCGCTCAGGTGTTCAGGGAGCATGCGCCGCCGGAGCTGATCAATGTGCCTCTGCAGTACCTCATACATGATGGTGCCCATTGGACGAATGATGCAGCCCGCTAGCCATGCTAGGCCCCTGCCATAGTTCCTGGCAAAGACAGGGTCCTCTGGGAAGAACCCACGAGGCGCTTACCGCTGATCGGGCATGTTCCGGGGCTCTGGAGCCTGATCTGGGTGCAGGCGGTCCAGTAGGGTTCTTGGTCTC
>NW_015165705.1:1037-1142 GCF_001447785.1 Gekko japonicus
GCGGGAACCCCTCCGACGTGAACGCCGTCCCATTGTCCGAGACGATGATGTCTGGCAGGCCGTGTGTGGCGAAGACCTGTCGGAGGGCGCGGATGGTGGCCTTCG
>NW_015165706.1:0-920 GCF_001447785.1 Gekko japonicus
GAAACATCGTAAAATATATGGAGAAAGACACAGCAAAACACAAACAATCTTCAGTAAAAAAGTTAAAGAAAGAAACAAGCAGGTCAGAATCTCCCCCAAATAACATAAAATCGGGCCCGGCAGATCGGCTCCCTGACAAAATGGCGACCGCCATCTCTGAGGCGGACAAAATTACGCCAATAACAGCGGCTGACTTGAAAGAAGCCTTAACAACGATGGAACAAACCTTTTTTACTCATGTCAACTCTATGTTTAAACCGCTATACGATCGTCTTGAAACCAATGAAAAAAACATAAAGGAAACACAGCAATCCGCGGAACTGGCGGTACAAAATAGCATGACTAATCTTACTAACATAAGGCAAATGCAGCAAGCTGAGGAAATCTTAGCTGAAAAAACCATGAAGCTGGACTTGGCGTTACGTCAAAATAATTTAAAATTGAGAGGACTAGGAGAAGACGTAGAAAAAACGGGCGATCTGGCGTTCCACCTTTCTACATGGCTGGCACAAGTGGTTGGCACTGAGGGAGATCAATCTTCTATCATTACAAAAGCTTACCGTCTAGGTCCGACAACCCTGCTGAAAACAAGATCTTCCAGGGACGTGATGATAACCCTCATTGACAGCAGATTCCGAAAGAGGATTCTTTCGCATGCACGGAAAAATGGACATATAGAATATCATAAACAGAAAATTGAAGTTTACCCGGACCTCCCCCGGGAGGCTCTACAGAAGCGGAGAGAGTTAAAACAGATCACAGGCAGCTTACGTGAAGCAGACTTAAAATACATTTGGATAACTCCGCTTGTGCTTCAGTTTACATTTCGAGGAAAATCGCATAAAATATCTGATAAGGAAGAAGGAGCAGAACTGTTAGATCGCCTGAACATCGGTCCTACCATGGATTTTGCTAATCAA
>NW_015165706.1:936-1127 GCF_001447785.1 Gekko japonicus
GGCATTCCTTTACGTCGCCCTCAACATCCGATGCAGATGACACTGAGAACTGAAGTTTTGCAGCAGGATCCCTCATGGTTGCTATTGCAGCTAGATGATAACACTGACCATCAAAATATTGATCCCTTATATTCTCTCGAGTCCAAGTATCGTTTTGTTCTTGCATGAAACAAAATCTAGTAACATGTTAT
>NW_015165707.1:0-310 GCF_001447785.1 Gekko japonicus
GGTGTAGCAGGAGTGTTCTGGAACTGGGAAGAAAGTCCCCAGAGGTGAATGAGATGGAGCTGATCTGGTGATAGCTACACACATTCCAGAAATATTTAAATGCGAGACCACAGAAGGGAATGACAGCCCCTGGGAGGAGCAGGAGTGTTCAGGGAATGGTATGGGAGACCATGGAGTGGATTGACAGCCCCAGGGTGTAGCAGCAGTTTTTCTGCGACTAGAATGACAGGCCCCAGATTGGAATGACAGCCCCTGGATGTTTCAGGAGTGGTCTTGGACTGGAATGACTGTACTAGGGAGCGGTACGAGT
>NW_015165707.1:460-1120 GCF_001447785.1 Gekko japonicus
AAGTGGAATGACAGCTCCTGGGTGTATTCTGGGAATGGAATGACAGGCTCAAGGTGGATTGACAGTCCCTGGAAGTAGCAGGAGGCTTATGGGCCTGGAATGACAGGCCCCAGAGTGGAAGGAGAGACCCTGGGTGTAGAGAAAGTTCTGTGCAACTGGATTTGTAAACTGTAGAGTGAAATACTTTAAATATTTCTGGAATGTTAGTAGTTATCACCAGATCAGCTCCATTTCATTCTACTCCATGGTCTCTCATTCCAGTTCCAGAACACTCCTGTTACACCCTGGGGCTGTCATTCCACTCCATGGTCTCTCATTCAAGTCGCAGAACAGTCCTGCTACACTCAGGGGTTGTCATTCCTCTCCATGGTCTCTCATTCAAGTTCCAGAACAGTCCTGCTTCACCTGGGGCTGTCATTCCACTCTGGGGCCTTTCATTCCAGTCCCTCAACACTCCTGCTCCACCCAGGAGCTGTCATTCCAATGACGCCACCACCGCCGCCGCCCATGTCTTCATCTGCCCACCCCGAGGAGCCGCTCTCACCCCCTGACCTTGAGTCCTGTGCGCTGGAGGGAAGGAGGGAGGCAGTGGCGGGAAGGCGGCAGAGGCTAGGCTGCCCACCATGTTCTCAAGAGCAGAGGTCCATGAGTGGCTATTAG
>NW_015165708.1:0-1117 GCF_001447785.1 Gekko japonicus
TGGAAGAGCTGTCTTGGCTTGCTCTTGCTCTTGCTCTCTCCTGGGGACCTGACTTTTGAAATGAAGAGCTGCTTTCTGAACTTTTTGCCGGTTGCCAACCTTGTGTTATTGTGGAGCTGTATCCCTGAACAGATCTGGACTACATACCTGTACAAGATGGGATTTCCCTTCGAAATCCCTTGGTGCCTACCTGTACTGTCATGCAATGTACAATTTTGGACTATTGATACTTAGTAACTATGATTATTAATGTGTAATAAGGGCAAATAGCCATAGGTTTTTGTTATTTTTGTATCCTCTAGTAGTCTCTTGCTAGGCTTTACACTGAATAAAGTTCATTCATATTAGTAATTGTCTCTGATGCTGTAATTGAACTCCAAATATTGCTTGAAATCAATTAATGCTTATTATGAAACCAGACAGTAGGCCTGCACAAGCAAGCTAAAATTAAGAATAGGGACTTCTGGTCATGAATCTTATAAATCCAGAGGTGCTTGGCTACCTATAAAAATATAGTATTTGAACCTAAATGCTTAAACAAACTGGCTTGAAGAAAGAGGAGACCCTCTGGAGAGAGAACCAACTGTTGGCTGGGGTGGGGTACCTTTTAGACCACAGGATAGGCTATCTCAACAGACCTTCTACAGGGAGAGGTTAACCGTTAGCTAAGAAGCAGACGCACTATAGGGGTGGGGTAACTTTTGGACTACAGGATATGCTATCTCAACAAACTCTCTGGAGGGAGACGTAGAAGCACTATAGGGGTGGGGTAACTTTTGGACTACAGGATATGCTATCTCAACAGACCATCAAGAGGGAGAGTTATAGGCGTAACGGCATGTGAAGCCTCTAGGCGAACGGGATAAGAAGTCACCAGCCAATGGGGGCCAAGACAGGGGATTTTTTAATTTTCCACACCCCGCCAGGACAGTATATATATCTGCTGATTAACTCAATTCGGGGTGTTCAGTTCTCTGAGCTGGGCACCCAGCTTGCAAGCTGTATATCCAATAAAAAGAACTGGTATGCAGAGGTGTTGTGTCTCTGAATGTGGAGGTTCCCTTTAGTCACTATGATTGCTTCACATTGATGGACCTATCCTCCACGAATCTGTCTA
>NW_015165709.1:0-1109 GCF_001447785.1 Gekko japonicus
GCTCCATAGCACAGTCATTGAGAGTGTGTCAGACTCCACAGCTGGCAATCAAGTACACTCTTGTAAAAAGGTTTTACTTTATTGAAGCCATAATGTACTGGAACATAGCCACTGTTTAGAATACCGATATGGGCTGTGCAAGGTATAATAAAGCAAGTTCATAATTCTAGTAGCCAATGGATAATATTCCTGTGCGAGTGGTTGTAGGGTCTTGCGCTCGCCAAAACCCTGAGAACAAACGTTCCCTACAAAGATAAACTATTCTAGTATTCCCACACTACTACTCATAACAATTAAGCAAAGCGTCTTGCTCTTCCCCACCTATTGGCCTTGGCCCGATAGCGTTACTTCAAAGCTAGCGTACATAGAAAGGAATGCATGAAGAGGCGAAGAAGAGAGTCTGGTCAGACATGGAGGGGGAGGGGAAAGGGGTTGCGAGGTAACCACTACTTCTATTAACCTCTGGCAGCTTGCTGACAGAGTGTCTAGAAACTGAATCTCTTTTTCCCGACTTGAACACATATTGACCAATGTGTGGGTAGTTAAAATCACCTATTACGACACAGGTTTTTTGTCTAGTCGCTATCTTTAATTCATTCATCATTTTATAATCCTCCTCTATCTTTTGATCTGGCGGAGGATAACAAACTCCCAGTGTTAAGTTTCCTTTTGGGCCCACTATTTCAACCCATAGCATTTCCAGAAGCGATTTCAACCCACAGCATTTCCATCTAGTCCAGCATCCTGTCTCACACAGTGGCCGGCCAGTTCCCCTGGAGGGTGAACAACAGGGCACAGAGGCTGAGGCCTTCCCCTGGTGTTCCATCTGTCTTTCCACGTCATCTCAGCCATGCTGCCCGTCCCTCTATCATGTGGCAGGGAGTTCCACTGGCTGTGTGAAGAACTGCTGTGAACCCCATCAGCAGACCAGTCGAATGCTGCCCAAACCACTGGGCTGTCCTTTGCAACCTGTCCGGCCCACCGCCTGAGACCCCCGGGCGGGTGTGGGGGAAAGGCTGGGGGGTTGGCGGGCCCTTTAAAAGGCGGGCGAGGTGTCACCCCACCAGGCTGCACCAGCCGCTCCCACATGACATCTCCTTTGCCTCAGG
>NW_015165710.1:0-373 GCF_001447785.1 Gekko japonicus
AAGGCGGCCTCTGGTTGTTCCCAGAAGAGCTTTCCCGAGCACATCATCCCCGCCGTAGAGTTACAAGGACAACGCCCCCGCCACCCACCCCCACACGCGCGTGTCTTCGCAAGGGCTGCCCTAACTTGGAACTCGTACTGCCTTATCAGGCAAAGGGATCTGGGACTGTCCCAGAAGAGGGAGCTGTGCAGGGGCAGCCTGTTCGTCTGTCTGCAGAGGCTCAGTGGTTAAGATGCTTAGCTGCAGACTGGGAAGTCTGTAGTTTGGCAGTTCGAGACCCAAGACCCACATGAGGGAGTGAGCTCCCGTCTCTGGCCCCAGCTCCTGCCAGCCTAGCAGTTCGAAAGCAAGTAGGTGAATTTCTTTGGTGGGA
>NW_015165710.1:741-1104 GCF_001447785.1 Gekko japonicus
ACTATGGCTTGCCCAAGGTCATCCAGCAGCAGAATCAAACCCGGTCCTCACAGATTAGAGTCCATGCATTTAACTACTACACCAAACTGGCTCTCTTTGAAAACAGCTTGGAAACAGAGATGAACATCGCCTTCCTAGAGTCGGATTCGACTGGCTTTCGAGCAAGGGAACCCTTTACCTTTTAGCAGCAGAAAAGAGCAAGAGTCTAGTAGCACCTTGAAGACTAGCAAAATGTGTGGCAGGGGGTGAGCTTTCAGGAGAAAAGAGCAAGTGTCCAGTAGCACCATGAAAACTGACAAGATTTCTGGCAGGGTAGGAACTTTTGTGAGTCATCACAGCGCACTTCTTCAGATGTGACTCATG
>NW_015165711.1:0-1092 GCF_001447785.1 Gekko japonicus
CGACTGTGCGACTGAACAACAACATGTGCATACATATGCTTGTAAGAAACAGCCAATGTGCATTCACTTGACAAATGAAACTGGGGACCAGTGCCTGGATAATTGTGGGGTTTAAATCACATGATGTGTTGAATGTAACATAAGAATTACTCAATGCATGAATAAAGAAAAATAAAGTATACACGGATTTTATGTGCATTCACTGTCACTTGTGAACAGGGCTCGGATGTTCACATGATGAATCTATTATATGCAAATTTTGACCAGCGATATCTGTGAATTTCTGAACTTACTTTGTGTCATCCTTACATCTACAAATCTTCATCTGAATCCAATCAGCAGCCCCATTTACCTAAATGTATTAATATCTTCCAGATCTTTTATTGAAAGCATGCTGTTTGAGATATGGCTAAGCATTATCTAAAGCTTCTGACAGCCATGGATGTAACCCTGTTTGCATTAAGTGCTAGTATGCCAGCTGATTTACTTACATGGTACTAAATCTGCTTAAATTCAAATGTATAGGCTACAACAGTTGTTAGATCAGATTGGGAGGATGCTTATTGTTTATGAAAAATTACCTTTTGACTTACTAGAGGCTAGAGCCGGGATGGAATCTTCAATTGCTATCCTAATGAATTACACAGGTTCCTTCAACACACACACACACACAGAGGCTGAGTTCAGACTGGCAATTTGAAGCGCTAGGGAGTCATGGCAAAGAAGACCCGGAACAGACCGGGAATGGCTTGTTCGTGGTATTCCCGTTCACACTGCAGCGAATAAAGCGGGAGGAGGATACCATGGAGGAAGCACAAGGGAGCGTTCGTACTGTCGGCCCACCCTGGTGGGCTGTTAACGGCTGTTTCTGCACTCCGCTGCATGTGCCTATGTGCATGGGCGCATGGGCGCCTGCCGCGGAAACAGCCAGTGCCTATTATCAATTACTCCAGGTTGTTCCCGCCTTAGCAGCACTTGCGTTCACATGTCAGGGAACCAGAATCAACCTGCTCTACACACGGTTTGCTACCACTTTTACCTGGTACTTTTTAAACTCGTGAGCGAAGCGGCACAAGACGGCTTGAGTACGGC
>NW_015165712.1:0-368 GCF_001447785.1 Gekko japonicus
GGAACCTTTACCTTTACCTTTATGCTGGTGCTTAAGGTACAGTTACAGGAGGGGAAGACATGGCTGTGCGCTTGCTAGAGATGGCTCCACCTGCCCCAAGTTTCCTCCAGAAGCACAGCGAGCCACCTCTGTGCTTCCTTCATAATTCCTGCCACCACCAAGTGACATCAGGGTCTCCTTCAGCCCTGCATGTCTCCCATGATTGCCAGGGTGGCCCTGAAGTGCCATTGCTGAGTCAGGAAGTGGGGAGGAGTCCTCTGGCAGATGCTCTGGAGAGCAGCTGCGTAGTAACGCTAATTTCCTGCCCTTCCTTGGAAATTTGTATGATTTTCTCTTTGCGATTCTCTGATTTGATCCTGCACACTGGT
>NW_015165712.1:411-968 GCF_001447785.1 Gekko japonicus
TCCACTCTGTCCTCCAAGTGGATCGATCCCAAGAGATTCTTAAGTTCGGTGTTTTGCAGAAGATCTATGCGGCTCAGCCACCATTTTAATGTTAGGCTTCCAGAGACTGCCAAAATGGTCCCCCCTGTGCTCACTAAAGCATTAAGGGAGGCAGTATCCACCAGTGTTTTATATGGGCCATAGTGTGTTCTGGTGGCACGTCCATCTGTGGCAGCTCCTAATCGAAGGCCTGGTGGAAGAGCTCCCTTTTACAGGACCTGTAAAACTGTAAAAGGTCCCGCAGGGCCCTGATGTTATCCGGGAGCTCATTCCACCAGTGTGGAGTCACCACTGAAAAGGCCCTGGCTCTAGTAGCGGACAACCTGGCGTGTCTCGGGCCAGGGAGAGCCAGGCGACTCTGTGTCCCTGCCCTCAGTGCTCTCTGGGGCACATGTGGGGAAAGGCGGTCCCTCAAGTAGGCAGGCCCCTGACCATATAGGGCTTTAAAGGTCAAAACTTTTGGCAGCCAATGCGATGCCTTCAGCACAGCTGGATGTGGTCTTGTATATATAGAGAGA
>NW_015165713.1:0-1062 GCF_001447785.1 Gekko japonicus
CTGGAGGGCCAATGACAGGGCATAGAAGCGAAGACCTTCTCCTGATGTTGCCTCCGGGCTCAGGGATTCAGAGGCTGACTGCTTCTGAACGTGGAGGTTCCCTTTAATCACCATGGCTAGTAGCCACTGACAGACCTATTCTCGATGAATCTGTCTAATCCCCTTTTAAAGCTGTCTATGCCTGTGGCCATCACTACATCCGCTGGCAGCAAATTCCACGTTTTAGTCACTCTTGGTGTAAAAAAGTATTTCCTTTTATTCTGCCTTTTGTGGTAAATACGTTCTCACAGTAGCTAACAAAAAGTCATTCTAAAAGTGTAACAAAGTACTCAGTTGATGCCTTATAGTGGATGGGCAAATTGACAAGGGAGGGGTTCCCCCCCCCCCTTGATTAACTGGCATGAACTCACAAAAAGCCCTAAAAGACATATATGGTGGGTATAAGTTGCTAACTGGCTGGGGAGAGAAAAACGCCCTGTTCTTTAATAGAAGTTTAATGGGATGTTATTTACCAGGGGAGTGCTTACTGCCATTCTGTGAAAAGCTTCAGGGCTAAACTACATGAGAGGCCGCTGCCACCATTTTAAAGTCACTGAATAATCTTGTGAGGACCTGATCCGGATTGGGTTCGTAACACAGTGCTCTCGTATCCACCTATGCCTGAAACAGTTTACTGGGGGGAGCCATTTTGGCACTTGCTAAGGGGCGGGGGGACAAGAACCTCTCCGCCCATTGTGGTGTGGCTCTCAACATTTTTAAATTACCCTAAAATGGTGCCGGTGACCCTGAAAGGACTCGAATTTTGTTCTATCCATATTGAATCATTGTTCAGTGCTGTTAACTTGGTGTCCTGGCTTGGATGGCCCAGGTTAGCCCAGTTTCGTCAGTTCCCGGAGGTCTGGTGCAGTGGTTAAGTGCGCGGACTCTAATCTGGGAGAACCGGGTTTGATTCCCCACTCCTCCACTTGCAGCTGCTGGTGTGACCTTGGGCAAGCCGTAGTTCTGTCAGAGGTGTTCTTGAAAACAGGACTTACTGTCAGAGCTCTCTCAGAGCCCCACCTA
>NW_015165714.1:0-1070 GCF_001447785.1 Gekko japonicus
CGATGCCATGGAGTCCACCCTCCAAAGCAAACTTTTTTTTCTCTCCAGGGGAACTGATCCATGTCCTCTGGATATCACCCCTGCCTCCGGCCCACATCGCCTTGATGCTCCTTCCATGGTATGGGTCTCTGACTTGATTTTTCCGACTTCCGTGTCGCTCTTCAGTAATGGGCAAGACAGGACAGAGACTTCCTCGGGACGAGTGTGTTTTCTCACCCCTCGACAGGGCTATTTTGGGGCAGGAACGCACAGGAACGGAGTTCCGGCTGGCTCCTGAGTTGGCCACACCCAGCAGGAAAAGGTTTGAGCCTGGCCAGCCCGGGCAAGTCCGGGCGTGTCAGGCTGAATACATTACAGTGGCCTAACATGCAAAGACGTTCCTGCTACAAAGAAAGCCCAGGGTTTTGACAACAAACAGAGTAAACAGCATAAGAAGCAAAAGGTGGGTGTGGCAACATGGGGGTGTGGCCTAATACGCTAATGAGTTTCTGCCATTGGGTGTGGCCTATTATGCTAATGAGTTCCTGCTGGGCTTTTTCTACAAAAAAAAGCCCTGCCCCTCGATATGCGCAGCCCAGATTATGGCTGACTTTGCGCAGAGGAATTTCACGCTGTCTCTAAAGAAGCCAAGACCTATTCAGGAAAAAGGGGAGGGGAAGCAATAGTGATAAAATTCCTCACCAACAAAGGGTTTTTCTCCCTGCTTGCTAGGGTAGCACACAAAAATGGCTTCTCAGGGTCCCACCTATTATAAGTGCCCCATTGTTTCCCTCTAATATGAGCGATGCTGCATAGTGCGCTGTGTATACATTCAGCCCCTCTAATGAGCTGGAGATGGAGGAGACGAGCGAACGCTCTGCAGGCTTTCTTTTTAACTCCCTCCACCTCACCGAAGTTGGGTTTGGTGGCTGGGAGCTGGTTACCTAGGGAACAGGTAGTGGATGCAACTGGAGGTGCCTCTGGGGTTATCTGGAGGGTTATGTGCGGAAGATGCTGGCATGTGGCATCATCTGGTGAAAACGAGCAGAAATTCAGGCTGCAGGGAGATTTTTGTTGTTGTTCAGTCGCAC
>NW_015165715.1:0-521 GCF_001447785.1 Gekko japonicus
GATGTGAAGTTCCAGTATTCAGTTGAAGCCCACCATTGGCTATTGGCTATGGATGCAGTATGTAAGCTCTCTATGTCTGTGCACTGGGAAACAGGGTTTTAAACAGTTCAGCGTTATAATGGAAATTATCCCTGTGATTGCATTAGGACTGTACCTGCTTAGTGCCACTCAACCAATCAAAAGTTCTCAGAGCTGAGCTATGGCTTCCAGCAACCAACCATCATATTTTCTGGCTAGTGCTGTGGGGTGATCTGGAAGCTGAGTGACCGACTATAGTGGCAGCACTATGAATTCCCTCTAGGGATGTGAAGGCCCAGAAAAATTCGGGGGGGCGGGAAACCGGGTTTTTTCCGGGGGGGTTCCCTGAAGCCTTTTTTGTTTTTTTCCCCAAAAAAATTGGAAAAATTGAAAAAAGAAAAGAAATTGATTATGGAACATTTTATGTTAACATGATGAATAAAATATTTTAAGACAGGGTGTTCAAATATTTTCCAAATCATTTCTAAAAAATACGTATGGTA
>NW_015165715.1:562-1056 GCF_001447785.1 Gekko japonicus
AGGGACAAGCAAGTCCTAGGTTACCAACTGAACTCTCCAATGCAAGAACAAGATGCATTTCTTCCTTTAGGAGGTGCTATTGTCACAAGAAAAGAAAAAAGTTTCAGTTTTGTTTTCGCATGTGGGTGGGTATTCTGTTTGTAATAATTGTTTGGATATACTATATTGTGATACTTTCATGCCAAGTAAAAATGTCCATAATTTTATGTTCATAAAGTAACAGAATGACTTAAAATCTGGAAAAGAAAAATGAAGTGCTAATGTAGCATTTTTTTCAATTTTTCTGAAAATTTCCGTTTCCCCCCGAAAAAAAACGGGGGGAAACGGGTTTTTTCCCCAAGCTTCAAAATTTCTGGAAATTTTACATCTCTAATTCCCTCCTTTTGAAAGAACTCTCCCTGAGGCGGAGAGTTCCCCCGTCCCCTAGCAAAATGGGGAGTGGGCTCTGTTTTCATGTTAGCCTGATGGGCACAAAAAGGTCTCACCTTCTGCCC
>NW_015165716.1:0-962 GCF_001447785.1 Gekko japonicus
AATAGATGGGGAGAGAGGAAGGAAGGAAAGAAGGAGAGAGATGGAAATGGAAGCTGGCCTCCCCCTCCCCGACCTCCCTGCATGGCTGCGCAAGGCAAACCTCGCGGGGCGTGGGGAAAGAACAGCTGCATGAGGCTGCAGGAAGGGTGCCTGGCCACCCAGCCACCCCAAGGCCGGTGATCCTCCACAGATGCCGGCCTCCCCCCCCCAATCCCAAGGCAAGCCCAGACCAGATGTAGCCTCCATAGCCCACGGCGGAAATGCCTCCGGCTGGCTACAAAAGCCACAGCCAGGCTACAAAGGCCACAGCCAGCCTGGGCGCTCTCTGCCCACCCCCGAAAAAACCCTCTACTTTCAAAATGGGGTGGGGGTGCAGGGGTGTGTGGCAAGGCTTGCGAGCCACAGTTTGGCTACCCATGACTTAGAGGGGACCCTGGCTGGCACTGGTTGCCCCCCTGGGGTGGCTCAGTCCCTCCTGGGAAATTTGAGGGGGGAAGCAAGCCCCCGTGTAGTCTACGCCTATGAGCCCATCCACTAGGTGGCCCTAAGCAATAGCCTCAGGGGCCAGCTGTGTGTGTGGGGGGGGGTACCAGTCAGCTCTATCGCCCTCCCAGCCTCTACTCTGTCTCCGTTCCTAGCCTGGCTGCCCACCAGGACATCTTAGCATAGGGAAACTCAAAAAGGAAAAAACGCATACCTCTTCCTCGAGATCTAAAACGTACCACTGGGATGTTAAAGAGAAAGTACTCCATAGTTTTAGATTTCTTGTTTTCATTAGACTACCTTCTTCTCCATCAACACCTTTCTTCAGACCCTCTGCCATCTGTTCAACCATGAATGGCTTTCCCTCTCTACATTCTGAACCATACCTGACAAAGGGAGGCTTGACTCTTGAAACCTTATACTCAGAAATTCTTGTTGGTCTTCAGGTTCTACTGACTCAAAATCTCTTTCTTTCAGCA
>NW_015165716.1:991-1055 GCF_001447785.1 Gekko japonicus
GAGACAACGATCATTGGTGGAGAATGTGGGTGCATACTCAGATTTGCAAGAGGAATTTGAATAT
>NW_015165717.1:0-433 GCF_001447785.1 Gekko japonicus
ATTGCGCATGGCCGGATGTCTGAACACGGAGGAGCGCACACAGAACGTATTTGGCAGTGTGAACCTGCAGATCTGTTCTGCCGCTTCGGAGACGGCTTTTTAAAAGGATGGCCTATGTGCGCATGCATGTGCATGCGCACTATGCACACACATGGTTTTTGGATTTTTTTGCAGTTCGCTCCGTGGCTGAGGCACCACAATTATGTGGATGCTTTACCACGGGATGTCTCCGTGGGTAACCCACAGCAAGTTCTGCTGTGTGGCTGATATATCCCACTACACTTTAACCCGGTTCAATTAGAGGCGGCACCATACCGCGCCAAGCCACCAGTGTGATCACAGCCTATGTGATCGGTCCCAAGTCCAGATTGGCTGCAAGCTCACTGCACCGCAAAGTGTGTTGAAAGGACTTTCAAAAGGCAAAACCTTCATC
>NW_015165717.1:449-1022 GCF_001447785.1 Gekko japonicus
CTGGGAGGTGGACTTCATTTCCGTGGGTAAAGGAGCCTTCTCGTGAGACGCTTGCCTTCCACTGGCGGGAAGCGTCCCCGCTAGCGGAAGAGGTCTGTGGCAGCCAACCCCGGATGTGTTAGTACTTTACATCCGACTGACACCAGTTTGTGTCCCTTCGCGCAACATTGTGAGTAGCTGTTCTAACCATGGTATGTAGTAGGCACTGGAGGATCATAAAGATGGACTTGTTTTCATGCTACAATAAAGGAGAGCATGCCAAATACATTTTTTAATGTAAATGTATAGTTGATTTCCCCCTGTGGCATAACTGTGGGGCAAACCAGAAGGTACCAGGTTTCAAGCTAAACCTCTGAGGACCCTTTGAAAGAAGTCATCCTGAAACCACAAGGGAAACTGTGTGTGTGTATGTGGGGGGCTCTTCGTAGGTTCAGTTCCATTGAATCCCAGTCCCAAGGGTTGGGGCAGATTACAGCAGTTGTCGAAAGCTGAGAAAGTTATCATCCCAGCTTCAATAGATGTGTTCTGTATTGGGATTGAATCGTCCTTGACTGAATCACCCCAGAGACTGGC
>NW_015165718.1:0-479 GCF_001447785.1 Gekko japonicus
CTCCCGTTCCTAGATCTCTGTTTTGGAGCTGTTCCCACCCATCCATACTGCTGGAGAAGACTCTCGAGAGTCCCCCTTGGACTGCCAGGAAATCGAATCAGTCCATCCTAAAAAGAACCAACCCTGACTGTTCCCTGGAAGGCCAGAGACTGAAGCTGAAGCTCAAATCCTTTGGCCACCCAATGAGAAGGGAGCAGGGGTTGTTTCCTGCAGCAGCGCACAGGAGCGGAGCTCCGGCAGTAAAGAGCCCAGGAGGCGGGCACATGCAACAAGCCCCACCCCCTGCTCCCAGCAGCTCTCAGTCAGAGCAAGAAGCAGCCAGGTAAGCTGCAGAGCCCCGGCCCCCCGGCCCAAAACAGTCCATTGGCACCTTTAAGGCCAAGTTTTATTCAGGTACAAGCTCTCCCTCCTCTGCGAGGACAGATCTGCACGTCCCCCCCCCCAAAAGTAGCAAATCCAAAGAGGTCAGAGGGGCCCTG
>NW_015165718.1:546-1043 GCF_001447785.1 Gekko japonicus
AATGAGCTCCTGCACCTCTTTTTCTACAAAATGACCCCTGGAAGGGAGCCCTTGCTGGAGAAGACCCCCGATGCTGGGAAAGACCGAAGGTCAAAGAAGAAGGGGACTGCAAAGGATGAGATGGTCGGACAGTGTTATCGAGGCAACGGACATGAAGTTGAGCAGACTCCGGAGGATGGCGGAAGACAGGAGGGCCTGGCGTGATCTGGTCCATGGGGTCGCGAAGAGCCGGACTTGACTGCGCGACCGAACAACCCTGTCACCCTGCATTCCCCAATGCTGCCACAAGGTGTCACCACAGGACTTGGGCTGGGAAGGGGGGGATTTGGACATTTACCCCCACAAAGATCCAGAGCTGCTGAGACCTCCTCGTGGGCCCCTGGAACAAAGACTCCATCTGGGCCCCCATGACCCCGAATCCAAACTAAATATCAGAACAAAACAAATAACAAGCACAGACAGCTCCACAAGGGGATTGGATGAACATCTGGAGCAGA
>NW_015165719.1:0-304 GCF_001447785.1 Gekko japonicus
CCCAGGTGAATCCTGAGCTTTGCCCCCCCATCTATCAATCAGTCTATCATCCAATCAATCGACCTATCTATCAACCATCAACCTATCTATCAACCTATCTATCAACCTAGCTACCTATCATCCATCCGTCCATCCATCCGTCCGTCCATCCATCCATCCGTCCGTCCGTCCATCCACCCATCCACCCATCCACCCATTCGTCCGTCCATCCATCCATCCATCTATCCATCCATCCATCCGTCCATCCGTCCATCCGTCCGTCCGTCCATCCATCCATCCACCCATCCATCCATCCATCCATCCA
>NW_015165719.1:711-1015 GCF_001447785.1 Gekko japonicus
TGGGACACAAATCAGAAAACACATGTTGTAAGAACATAAGAAGATCCCTGCTGGATCAGACCAGGGGTCAATCTTGTCCAGCATCCTGTCTCACACAGTGGCCAACTAGATGCTACGGAGGGCTAACAACAGGGCAGAGAGGCCGAGGCCTTCCCCTGATAAGAACATCAGAAGAGCCCTGCTGGGTCAGACCAGTGGTCCATCCAGTCCAGCATCCTGTCTCACACAGTGGCCAACTAGATAGTATGGAGGACCAACAACAGAGCATAGAGTTCGCAGGGGTAATTTCCTACAGGAGCGCACA
>NW_015165720.1:0-1001 GCF_001447785.1 Gekko japonicus
CAATGCACCGCATTTCATTTATATGGATACGGTTTGTATTTGTTGACGTGTGTTTAAAATGGGGGCGCTCGATGGGAGAAGAATCTGTGCAAGGGGACGGAGTGTGATGTGAAAATAAAGCATCACAGGTTCTGTTTGTGCTAGAGGGATAAAAATAACGCGGAGCAGGGATTTGGGGGTCGAAAGAGCAGGGAAGAGAAATGCAAAACCACCTCTCCTGCACACAGACTTTCTTACTGTGTCTTACTGTTGGAGTGTGTGACTCAGCATATCTGAACATTGGATGGAGGGAGCTATATTACTCTAAGGGTGGATAGGTGGTATCTCCTTGAATGGGGTGCCTCTCTTTGTCTTAACCTGGGAACTGCCCGCTGGCCCCTCTCTCCCTTTGTCCCTCTCACTCTCTGCACATGGCCTTCTGTGCAGGTCTCTCCTGTAGAGACAATGCCCTCATACTCCCACAGACGTGACGCCGGACGAGATGGCCATTTGTGATAGGGAAAGTACTCTTTAGAGAGCCAGTTTGATGTAGTGGTTAAGAGTGTGGACTGTAATCTGGGAGAACTGGGTTTGATTCCCCACTCCTCTATATGCAGCTGGTGGTGGGACCTTGGGTCCTTTACAAGTTCTTTCAGAGCTGTTCTCTTAAAGGCAGTTCTCTCAGAGCTCTCTCGGCCCCACCTACCTCACAGGGAGGGGAAGGGAAAGGGATTGTAAGTCACTCTGAGACTCCTTCGAGTAGGGAAGGGTGGGCTATAAATCCAACCTCCTCCTCCTCCTCCTCTTCTTCTAGATTAGGCTTCTCTTTCTCTCCTTTGACTATAACCTGAATGTGAACTACCTTTTTTTGCAATATACTTCTTGGGAGATTTATTTACCACACTCTATATCACACTTCTGTGACTGGGCAAAACTCTGCTATATTAACCTTGAGTTACCATATTTTGGAAGAAAAGAAAAATAGAGAAATATTTAACAATTCCAATTTAGCTTTCTGCATG
>NW_015165721.1:0-559 GCF_001447785.1 Gekko japonicus
TTCTTTGGCATCTGCAGCTTTTGTCAAGATTAAGGCCCTTAGATTTCCTTTACACTGATGGGATGGAGAAGCCATCTTCATATTGCTTCAACATTAGCTGCGGTACTAATGCTGCCTGATTTTATTATTGCCAAAGTAATCTATTTTTTTTCCAGATATTGCTGATGGACTTCAATGCAATTTACTTCTTTAAGTGCATCCGTATTTCAGTTTGTTAAAATTCAGGACATCTGAGTTTTTAGGGGATAGTTCCATTGGAGAAATGAAAGGGAAACATGCCTAATTAAAGTTGCCAGATTACTCAGCAAGTGAAATGGAAACCATTCTCTTATAAAATTATGCAGCCATTTTTGATGGGGTCAATGCAAAACATGGTCTGGAATTATGTAGAACCCTTGTATCATTGACAAACAGCATCACTGACCTCTCCGAGACTGTCATTTTTGTAGGTGAGGGCAATTTTATATCTATGTACTGATCTATCTGTCTGTCTTTGTGTGTCCATCCATCCGTCCATCCATCCCCAGAATTTCAGATTCTTACTAATGGGGGGGGGGGG
>NW_015165721.1:658-999 GCF_001447785.1 Gekko japonicus
GGTCCGGTGAGATCACTCCCGGAAACTCCGCCTATCTTCCGTCCCTCTAGCGTGCCTAATGGTCCGTGTGACTGCAGCCTAAAGTTGCCAGATTACTCGGCAAGTGAAATGGAAACCATTCTCTTATAAAATTATGCAGCCATTTTTGATAGGGTCAATGCAAAACATGGTCTGGAATTATGTAGAACCCTTGTATCATTGACAAACAGCATCACTGACCTCTCCGAGACTGTCATTTTTGTAGGTGAGGGCAATTTTATATCTATGTACTGATCTATCTGTCTGTCTTTGTGTGTCCATCCATCCGTCCATCCATCCCCAGAATTTCAGATTCTTACTAA
>NW_015165722.1:0-649 GCF_001447785.1 Gekko japonicus
TGCGACTGAACAACAACAAAAGTCCTTTGGTTCAGGGTCCAGAGCAGTCAGGAGAGAAGGGTTAAGAAGGGTTTGTTGTAAAGCAGCAACACTAGATGGTATCCAAATAGTTGAGGAAATGTCAAGGCAAAAGCCCCAAATGTTTCCATTTATAAGAGATGATAATAAAACAAACAAAAAACTATATTAGGTAAATGTCCCAAGGCTCCATGTTTGCGACTAGCTCGTGGGCATCATGCATTAAAAATAAATGAAGAAGAAGAAGAAGAAGAAGATGATGATATTGGAGTTATAACCCGCCCTTCACTCAGAGTCTCAGATCAGTTTACAATCTCCTTTCCTTTCCCCTCCCCACAATAGACACCCTGTGAGGTAGGTGGGGCTGAGAGAGCTCTTTCCAGAACTGTCCTTGAGAGAACAGCTCTAACAGAACTATGGCTTGCCCAAGGTCATCCAGCAGCTGCAAGCGGATAAGTGGGGAATCAAACCTGGTTCTCCCAGATTAGAGTCTGCACACTTAACCACTACACCAAATTAAGGTTGCCAGGTGGAAAAAGTGCCCTGTCCCTTTAACAGAGGCTTAATGTGTGGAAATGGGCTGCTGAAGCTTTTCATGGCATGGAGATAAGTCACATCACTTGATGTAATG
>NW_015165722.1:726-992 GCF_001447785.1 Gekko japonicus
TGATGTCACCTTGGGTCAGTCACAAGTTCTCGAGGAGCTGTTCTCTTAAGGGCAGTTCTTGAGAGAGGGCGCTGTCAGCCCCACCTACCTCACAGGGTGTCTGTTGTGGGGAGGGGAAGGGAAGGGAAGGGGATTGTAAACCACTCTGAGACTCCTTCAGGTAGTGAAGGGCGGGGTATAAATCCAATCTCCTCCTCATCTTCTTCTTCTCATTAAGCCTCTATTTAAGGGACATTTTTTTCTTCAGCCTTGTTGGCATCCCTATG
>NW_015165723.1:0-1002 GCF_001447785.1 Gekko japonicus
AGCTTAGAGGAAACACTGGTTGCAACTTGAAACTATATTTCACTCTGAACCTCCAGGTGGCACCTGGAGATTTCCCGCTGTTACAATTGATCTCCAGGTGGCCAAGAGCAGTTCCTCTGGAGAAACTGGCTGCTGTGGAGGGTGGGCGCTATGGCATTGTGCCCTGCTGAGGTCCCTCCTCTTCCCAAACTCCGCCCTCCCCAGGCTCCACCCCCTAAATCTCCATGGGTGATTTCCCACAAGCGCCGCTCCGTGCGTGTCAATTTCACACGAGCTGCTGCGCGGCTGCATTTTGCCCCGCAGCTTTGTGCGATTTTCCCCACATCTACTCAATCCTGGTTTTTTGAGGATTGAGTAGACGCGGGGGGAAATTGAACGAAGCGTCGGGGCAAAATGAGGCCACGCAGCAGCTTGTGTGAAATTGACACGTACCATCGGGGCAAAAGGGAGGAGTGAGCGCGGAGCAGCGCTTGTGGGAAATCACTCCATGTATTTCCCAATCCAGAGCTGGCAACCCCAACCAGAACCATTTAAGCAAATCCAATTTAATTTGTAGCATGTCCCATTTTCCGTCTGAAGGTTGCAGCTGGTGGGGGAGGGAGATCCAGCGCCACGCCCCCCCCCCTTGGCGGAGCTGTGGCTGCTGTGTGTGTCATCCAGATTGGGGTAAGGGCATGGAATTTGTCTGAAGGGTGCCAGGCTTCCTGCCCCAGCTCCGGCTTCAGCTATGGAGGAGACAGAGGTACGGTTTCCAGCTCCAGGTGGGGAAATACCTGGAGATTTTGGCAGTGAAGCCTGAGGAGGGTGGGCTTTAGGGAGGTGAGGGACTTCAGTGGGGTAGAATGCCATAGACGCCACCTTCCAACAGCCACATACTCTGGGCAAACTGATTTTTGTCACCTGGAGATCAGTTGTAATCCCAGGAGATCCCCAGGTACCACCTTGCAGTTGGCAACTCTGAAAGCTTAAATCAAGAAAAAGAAGGAGAAGGAGGAGGAGGAG
>NW_015165724.1:0-992 GCF_001447785.1 Gekko japonicus
CTGGTGCACGGCCTCGGAATGCATTTGGAGTACTAGGAGAGTGAGGAATCTGTGGAGGGCGGTCAGGAGACATAAATAAGAGGCAAAGTTTCAGGGAGCGCCAGTCAACTTCGCGTGGCGTCCTGCCTCATGCAATGCTGATCAGGGGAAGTTCATTTTTTAAAAAAAAGAAAAGTTTGCCGGGAATTTCCCCAGTGAGTTGTTTCTCATTTTTGTACAGTTCTCATCTCGGGCTTCTGCTCAACAGTTCCCAGTTCCATCATCCCCAAGGACGGCTCGTCCCGGAGGAGCTCGGCAACACCTGTCTCATTCTAAAGTGCCACGCGGATATCGATCTGTCGCCTCCTGCATAACTGAATGCCAAATTGCTTTCCTCCCCCTCCGTTGCGGTCAAGGCTGAACTAAAAACAGTCTAAACTAACGAGGAGAACGATAAAAACTCTATCGGGCATGTCTTAGGAGGGGCCTTGGCTCACTCGGAGACTTATCTGTTTGCCATGCAGAAGATCCTAGGTTCGGTCTCCAGCAGTGATCCCTCTAAGCTGAGTTAGTGTGAGCTAGCTCATAGTTCTTTAGCCCCCCGGCTTGCACATTTTTGCCTTAGCTCAGGAAAGGTGGCTCCAGAGAAAACTAATTTATACAGTACTCAAATTGCTCACTCACAACTTTCATGTCAGCAGCTCACAAAGTAGAATTTTTGTTCATAGGACTCCACAGCTTAGAGGGAGCATTGGTCTCCAGCATCTCATGGAATCATAGGGAATCAGCCAGTATCATAACGCCCCTGTATAAATCAATGGTGCAACCTCATTTGGAGTACTGTGTACAGTGCTGGTCACCACACCTCAAAAAGGATATTATAGCATTGGGAAAAGTGCAGAAAAGGACAACTAGGTACCCGGTCACATGGGCCGCATATCGCGGGGGGAGGCGTGGCTGTTTGCCCCGCAGAGAAATTACGCACAACTGCGCGATCAAGCATCCCCTCGCGG
>NW_015165725.1:0-643 GCF_001447785.1 Gekko japonicus
CCAGGTGACGCGCACGCCGGGGCGGAGTTGGCAGCCCCAGGGAGGGGTGATGTCCCCACAATACTGTTTGAAATGGCCTCCACAGTGATCTACTCCAGGCATCAGCGGTGAGGGATTAGAATGTTCGGCAGGGGGAGCTTCTAACTGGCTCTGTCAGTAAAAGGCAGGGGGAGGGTGAAGGGCCCTTTCCAGGCATATTTTGGCCTTTGAGGGGGGGGGAGCCTTGTGGCCAGGCCTGACAAGGGTTGGCAGTGCCGGGCTGGGGAATTCCTAGGGATTTTGTGGTGGACTCTAAGGAGAGCTGGGTTTAGGGAGGGGAGAGGCTGGGTATAATGCCATAGAGTCCACCCTCCAAAGCAGCCATTTTCTCCAGGGAGACAGATCACTGCTGTCTAGAGTTCAGTTGTAATTCTGGGGGGTCTCCGGGTCCCACTGGAGGTTGGCAACCCTAGGCCTTGCAGCAGTCTAGGGCTGCCAGGTCTCCTGGCCACTGACGGGATGGGAGGATAAGGTTGCCAGATCCAGATTCCTGGAGATTTGGGGGTGGACCCTGGGGGGGACAGGGACCTCAGTGAGGTACAGTGCCATAGAGTCGACCCTCCAAAGCATCCATTTTCTCCATGGGAAGTTATCTCTGTAGTCT
>NW_015165725.1:674-983 GCF_001447785.1 Gekko japonicus
GAGTTTAGCAGTAATTCCAGGGGATCCCCAGGTCCCACCTGGAGGTTGGCATCCCTAAGCAGCACCCTCTGGTTGACTTGATACCACCTGATTTGCATGACTCAGCTAGGCCTGGCTGCTTGCTACTCTTCAACAGCAGCCACCCTATGAAAGCCAGTGTGGTACAGCAGTTAGAGCTTTAAAATAGGGTCTGCAAGACCCTGATTCAGATCCCCATCTTGCAGTGGAAGCTGACTGGGTGATTTTGAACCAGTCATATATTTTTCAGCCTAACCAACCTCACAGAATTGTTGTGCAAATAAAAAAGGA
>NW_015165726.1:0-975 GCF_001447785.1 Gekko japonicus
TCGGATTGGCTTAGATCTTCTTCTTGCATGAGGAGTGGCTATTTTCATTCATTTCTCCTTCAGGGGGCTCCCGACTACGGAGATCGCGGGCATAGAGTGTGTCAGAGCAATGCTGGAGGCTGAGGACAGTTTGGCAATTTGGGTGGTGTACTGACCGCCTAGCGCACCGGCCAATAGCCTGCTGTCCCTGCTGGAGGCCGTATCAGGCTGGGCGTTGGAGCACCCTCGGCTGTTGGTCGTGGGTGATTTCAACGTCCATGCCGAGGACGCGACCTCCAGCCGGGCTGTGGACCTGGTGTCGTCCATGGCGGCACTGGGACTCTCTCAGGTTATCACGGCCCCCACGCATCGGGCTGGTCATACGCTCGACTTGATCTTCGCGGCTGGGGTAATGGTGGACCGGATTACTGCAATAGTGGTACCATGGTCGGACTACCAGGCCCTGAAGGCTCGTCTGAATGTGCCACCCCGACTTCGCTTAGGAGGCGAGCGATTTTTGCTCGCCCCCGAGGCCAAATGGACCCTATGTGGCTTCAGATGGCGTTGCAGGAGCCGAAGCCCCCTGGCAGCTCGTTGGATGAGCTAGTGGAGGGGCAAGGACTGGCAAGACTGGCTCTCCGTGGCCATTGACGAGATTGCTCCCAGGCGTCCTCTCCGGACTCGTGCGAGGTGGGCGCCCTGGTATACTCAGGAGCTGCGCCAGCTGAAGCGAGACCTGAGACGACTAGAGAGACGGTGGCGCTGCTCTTGCAATGAGGTGTCAAGAGCATCTTATAGGACGTTTATGAAGGCCTATGAGATGGCAGTCAAGGCCGCAAAGAGGGAGCTATCTCACGCCCGGCACAATTATTTAGTACGATTTGGTCATTGACAACTCTGCCACAGGGCAGGCAAAATGTGAGGGAATTGGACATCAGCTGTGAGGCATTTGTAAGCTATTTTGCAAAGAAAGTCTTGGTGCTCCGCCGTGACCTC
>NW_015165727.1:0-967 GCF_001447785.1 Gekko japonicus
ACAAGTCATTGCTTACTTATGGCAACCTCGTAGGATTTTCATGCAAGAGACTTCAGGGCAAGAAACATTCAGACATTGCCTTCTTCTTCATAGGGACCGTGGAATTCCTTGGAGGTCTCCCATCCAAATATTAACCAGGGCTGACTCTGCTTAGCTTCTGAGATCTCCCAAAATCAGGTGAAAAGGACTAGAAGCCAATCCTGTTAACAGGAATTTGTCAGTGTGGTTTGAACTGACGACGGATCTGCCACATCTCCTGTAGTTCTACCATGGGTTCTGTGGAAACAGCAATATCCTTGATTTTCTTTGATTTTTCTCTCTCTCTAGGTGGGGTATCTATCATTGTCTGTCTGTCGGTCTGTCTGTTGGTCTCTCTCTCTCTCTCTCTCTCTCTCTCTCTCTCTCTCTCTCTCTCTCTCCATCTCTATCTACATATCTACCTATCACACCTTAAGCAGAAATTAGAACAGAAGAAAATATTTTAAAAGACCTTGCTCTGTATTATTTCTCTTATATTTGATTATTACGCCTATGAATTCTGCCACTGAGAGGGTGACACGATCATTGGTATCCGATGGTAGCCACGACACCTGGGTTCGCACATTTAGCAGTTCCATATCTTTAAGTGAAGGGATGACTAAGTTAGCCCTCAACTCGTTGAATATAGGGCACTCCATAATCATATGTTCAATGGTTTCGATTGTATGATATGAGCATCTGCATGTTCCTTTAGAGTGTGATACTGCCGAGGGAAGAATAGGTGGGGTATGATGATTACCTAGAGAAGTATGGTGCTCCTTTGAGAAATTTTGGTAGTCCTCTTGGAATGCTTATGTTCCCCTTATCCCCCCCCCCAATGTTTTATCTAAGCAAGAATCTCTTCATGTATCTCTTTATTTTTGTGTTTAATATTTTTAAAATATATATATAATTTTTATATAACAATACAAGGTAAGCACAATAGATG
>NW_015165728.1:0-474 GCF_001447785.1 Gekko japonicus
GTGCCACTGGACTCTAAATTTATTCATAACTCCAATAGTAACTCTTCAGCATCTCAGGCAAAAGCTGTTTGACAGGACACCTTTTTAAATGAACGTATCATTTAAAAACAGGGCTTTTTGTAGAAAAAGCCCGGCAGGAACTCATTAGCATAACAGGCCACACCCAACAGCAGACTCATATTAGAATATTAGGCCACACCCTTGACAGCACAGCATATTAGCATATTTGGCCGCACCCCCATGTTACCAGGAGTGTGGTCATCCAGCCACAACCACCTTTTGCTTCTTATTCTGTTTACCTTGTTTGTTGTCAAAACCCAGAGGGGTTTTTTTGTATCAGGAGCTCCTTTGCATGTTAGGCCACACACCCCTAATGTAGCCAGTCCTAATGAGCTTCTGCTGTTGGGTGTGGCCTATTATGCTAATGAGTTCCTACTGGGTGTGGCCAATTCAGGAGCCAGCCGGAACTCCGTT
>NW_015165728.1:503-965 GCF_001447785.1 Gekko japonicus
CGCCCTGTTTAAAAATATTTCCTTGCATACACACAGGTTATCTTCAGTCGTTCAGTGAAGACCTTTGTGCTATGGTGTTGGCAGCTGCTGCTGCTGCTGAAACGGTTTCTTATAAATCTGCACAGCCCATCAGATCTCCAGTGGTCGACACGCACCCTTTCAAGGCAAAAGACCCAACTGGCACTGCCCACTTGCTAAAGACTATTGGCGGGAGCCAGGAGAGGTATACGCTGTCTCCGTGGCCCTCGTGGGCACCGCGTTGGGAACCCTGTTTTAGAGGATAGGGTGAAACAGACTCACTAGTGCCCTGCATGGAATGTATACAGTCCAGATGCTTTGCAATACAGAGAGAGTCTCCATGTCTGATGTGTGTTCCTTGTAGGTCAATGAGAAAACAGTTCCTTGAAGGCAGGCGTTTGGAAAGCCATGCATCGTTCCCCGTTTGGTGTAGTGGTTAAGAGC
>NW_015165729.1:0-963 GCF_001447785.1 Gekko japonicus
GGATATACAATCCAATTCCTGGGCAGAGGCCCGTCTGCTGCACCTCACTGTTGTCTTGTGTCAGCTGAGAGTGTGCCCTAGAACATGCCCAGCTGTGACTGCGCTTTGGAGGGAAGGGTGGTAGCAATGTTTTTGTGAAACCCACAGCCGCCTTGCTGTTCAAAAAGCAGGTTGGCATGGCAGCCAGGAGTGCCTTCCGTCAGCTGCATCTGATTTGTCAGTTTTCACATTGCCTAGACTCAGCTGATCTGGCCATGCTGTTAGACAGAACTACTGTTCTGGGGACTTCCGGTTGATGGCGGCACGCTTGCGGACTCACCTCCTGGACCTCCCGGGGGTGTCTCCGTGCTCTGGGGGAATGAGGGGGTGAGCAGGCTCGTAAACCCCCCCAGGGGCCCGGCGAAGGGACCCTGGCCAAGGAGCTCTGAGGGGTAGCCTCTTCGATGGCAGAATGCCAGAGAATTGAGGTGCCCCTTTGCTCCAGTGGTTTTTCCAGCCGAGAGATCGAATGGTACAAGTGAAGCTAAGCAGGTCAAGCACAGGAGATCGTGCGTTAAAATGATGAAAGAAACAGGGTCGGAAAACCAACTATGAATGTGAGTCAACTGGGAAACGATTTTTGAAAGAAAAGACGCTCCCTACCCTATTCTGCGGAACGGGAAAAGCGAGCGGGGGGGGACGCCTCCCATGTGCATAGACTGTTGAGCGAAACGGGGGGAGCAGAAGAGAAACACGATTGCAATAACGCGATCGATAGCCCAGAAGTACTTACCCAATCGAGCTAAGCAGTTAAGCGCATATTCAGAGACTTTAAAAAACTTTCCGAAAGTAAACAAACGGGGAAAAAGAGGGGGGGGAAGAGGGACAAAGACAAAGAAAGACTTTTGAAAACGAAACCAGAGTCCCGAAAGCCAGAAACGACCAGTGAGACAGTAAAGGCTGTAGCTGAGTTCATGCACCCTC
>NW_015165730.1:0-966 GCF_001447785.1 Gekko japonicus
GGATTATTTAGCTTGTGTGACCGCAGCCTAAGAGTACGTAAAGATACTGAATTCTTCAGGTTTGCCTGCTGAGCGTGAAAAAGCAGCCTACACAGCTCTTGTGAGGTCTGATCAGGAGAAACCTGCAAGGGGGGCTTTTCCCACAACAGGCTGATGAGGATCCGCACCTCCCAGATCATAAGAACATAAGAGATGCCAATGTTGGATCAGGCCAAAGGCCCATCTAGTCCAACACTCTGTATCACACAGTGGCCAAAAATACCAGGTGCAATCAGGAGGTCCACCAGTGGGGCCAGGACACTAGAAGCCCTCCCACTGTAGCCCCCCCCAGCACCAAGAATACAGTGCATCCCTTGCCCCAGCCTGAGAGTCCCTATCTATACCTTGTGGCTAATCGCCACTGATGGACCCCTGCTCCATATGCTTATCTAACTCCCTTTTGAAACCGTCCATGCTTGTAGCCGCCACCACTTCCTGTGGCAGTGAATTCCATGTGTTAATCACTCTTTGTGTGAAGAAGTACTTCCTTTTATCCGTTCTAACCCGACCGCTCAGATCAAACCACTGCTGTGAAATGCGCAAGAGCCAGAGCCGGTAAAAAAACAACAACAACGGTAACCCTGCTGCTTGGTGCTCCGACAGACAGGAGATTTTCAAGATCTGAGGGAAGGGAGAAAAGGATCTCCATCTGCTTGTGTTTTGTCTGTCACTTCCAGGAGATTATCCAACTCTTGAGCAGCAAAAACACACCAAAAAAAATCATTTGGCTCCCTCTGCAAAAAGAAGTGGTCGGCTTCCTCATCGCAGTGAGGTGTGCAAAACAGCAGCAGGCTCTGTGGAACAGGGATATTTAGAAACCCATGCTCACAAACTAGCTATAAGACTGGAAGGGACAGAAACGTCAAGGGTGATGAATGAGAGGGCAGTGGGCCAGATAAGGGCGGGATTTGGGAAAACACCGAAAAA
>NW_015165731.1:0-959 GCF_001447785.1 Gekko japonicus
GGTCTCCAGAGAACAGATATTAGTTCCTCTGGAGGAAATGGCCTCTGTGGAAGTTAGTCTGTATGGTATTCTACCCTATTGCAGTCCCTCGCCCCCCCATCCCCCCCATCCCTAGGCTCCAACACCCACCCCCACTTTTCTCCAGATGAGACTCAATAGGGTTGCCAACTCTCGCTTAAGGAATCTCTGGAGATTCGGGGGCAGTGCCTGGGGAAGGTGTATTTGGGGGAGGGGGCTGGGAGCTCAGTGGGGATGTAATTCCGTTGAATCCACCTGCCGAATCTGCCATTTGCTGACCTCTCTAGCCTGCGGGTTCGTCATCATTCCGGGAGAACTCCAGGTATCATCTGTAGGTTGGTTACCCTGGAGAGATATTTTCCGTCCAGGAATAAGTTTCAGAGGGTAACCTTGTTGATCTGAAGTAGAAGCGCTAGGTTTGCATCCAGAAGCACCTTAGAGACCAACAAGAATTCCCGGGCATGAGGTTTCAACAGTCAAAGCTCTCTCATACCCAGGGGTCATTTCCTGCAGGAGCGCACAGCAGTAAAGAGCCCAGGGGGCGGGCACATGCAACAAGCCCCACCCCCTGCTCCCAGCAGCCCTCAGTCAGAGCAAGAAGCAGCCAGGTGAGTTGCAGAGCTCCCCGCAGCCCCCCAGTCCAAAACAGTCTAGTGGCATCTTTAAGACCAAGTCTTATTTAGGTACAAGCTCTCCCTCTGCTGCGAGGACAGATCGGCACGTTCCCCCCCCCCAATAGCTAGCAATCCAAAACAGTCCAGTGGAGCCTGAGCGGTGGGTGTTGCCTTCTGACACACTTCCAGTGATGTCAGGGGGTGTGGCATATGCAAATAAGTTATGTTAATGAGTTATGCTAATGAGCTCCTAAACCTCTTTTCTATGAAATGACCCCTGCTCATACCTGATCATATCTGACAGTCAAAGAGCCAGTTTGGTGTAGT
>NW_015165732.1:0-926 GCF_001447785.1 Gekko japonicus
GCTTGTCAGATCAGACAATACTGAGTCATATGCAACAATGGTCTGAGCTGGTTGAAGTTATCTTCATCTAACGTTTGGATACACGGAGAAACATGTGTGCACCACTTTCATCTTTGACTTATAGGTAAAGGTTTCCCTTGCTTGAAAGTCAGTTGAATCGGACTCTAGGGGGCAGTGCTCATCTCTGTTTCCAAGCCGAAGGGCCAGCTCTTTCAAAGACTTTTCCATGGTCATGTGGCTGGCATGACTAAATGCCAAGGGGCATGGAACGCTGTTACCTTCCCACCGAAGCGGTACCTATTTATCTACTTGCAATTCCTTGCTTTGGAGCCGCTTAGGAAGCAAAAAAAATATCATTGGGAAGTCTTGATACCACTCTTCTGTAAATAATACTGATGTCATAATAATTGTCGTCAAGGCGCAACTGACTTATGGCAACCCCTCATGGGGAGACTAACGGAGGTGGTGGTTTCCCATTGTCTTCCTCTGCATAACGACTCTAGTCTTCCTCGCTGGTCTCCCATCCTAGTACCAACCATGGCTGACACTGCTTAACTTCTGAGCTACGATGACCTCATTGTAGTCGGAATTATTCGGGCTTCTAACACGGACACGGACCCCTTTAAATGTTGCTCTAGCTACAGGGGGGAGGGGAGGCACAATAACCTTTAAATGATCCAACCACATAGGAGATTTGGGGAATAGCCTGGTAGGCTGGAGTTTGGGGAGGAAAGTGGGCTTAGGAGGGATATGGTGTCATACAGCCCACCCTCTGAAGCGGTTATTTTCTCCAGGAGAACTGTTCTCCATAGTCTAGAGATCAGCTGTAATTCCTGGATAACTTCAGGCCCCCATCTGGAGATCGGCAGCACTACAAACCAGAAGAGCATCGCCAGGGTCTCAGCCAGTTTGGTGTCGTGGTTAAG
>NW_015165733.1:0-707 GCF_001447785.1 Gekko japonicus
CCTCCGGGGATTTAAAAAAGAAGAAGAGAGAAACAACAAACACGCAACCAAAGAAACAAGCCCCCCAAACAATTTATCTTTGAAGAACATAATTTTTATATTGGTATCCTCATCTTACTTCTCTGAGCTGTAAGGAGCTCCAGTACTACCACCTGGGCTGGCTCCCTTGGAAAGAGAGTTAGAACGTCCTATTTCCATGATGTTTTGTGCTTTCATGCCAATAAAGGTTGTGTGTTGTGTGTGTATTTAAAATTCACCTTACAATATTAACATTAGACTAAGAAGCAACCTAAAAACAACAAAATAAGAACTGAGTTAATGCAGCAGTACAGTAGCCTCTACTTTGAGCCATTGGAAAAGATACAACGGAAATGCTTTAAATAATAAAACGTTCTGGATAGGAGGGAAACAACTCTCTGTTCCTTCACTTACTCCACATCAGGCACAATAATGTTATGAAGCTCCACTATGTCCTCGATGTTAGTATTTATGTGTTTAAAGAAAACAAGCTCCATTATTCGTTAGCAGAAGTTTGAATTTTGGTGACTTAACTCTTTTTGTGCGGCGTACGAGGAACTGAGAGCAGTTAACATGTCTACAATTTAGAAGAATTAAATAATAATATATTTAGAAAAATCCCCCCATCACATCCCCTTCTCCCCCCCCCAAAAAAAAAACAACAACCCTAAGAACCCCCCTCCCCTCGG
>NW_015165733.1:770-927 GCF_001447785.1 Gekko japonicus
CCCCACGGCTAAACGATTGGGGATCTCGGACGACCCGCCCAGCCATTGGTCAGACGAGCCGCCAGTCGGAACACGGAGGGCGAGAGTTGCATCATCCTTGCGGTACACCGCTTTTTGATTGGTTGGGGCCGGTTTCGCAATCGCAAACATCCCCCCC
>NW_015165734.1:0-467 GCF_001447785.1 Gekko japonicus
GAAAATGTCCAGGTTCACAAAATTGCAGGACCATGCTACAAGGAATGGGTCTAGAAGGAACAGAGCCAGTTTCATGTAGCGCGGGGGTGGCCAAACTGCAGCTCGGGAGCCGCATGCGGCTCTTTCACACAGTCTAAAGGTAAAGGTAAAGGTCTCCCTTCCTCGAAAGCCAGTCGAGTCCGACTCTAGGGTTGCGGTGCTCATCTCCGTTTCCAAGCCGAAGAGCCAGCGCTGTCCGAAGACGTTTCCATGGTCATGTGGCCGGCATGACTAAACACCAAGGCGCACGGAACGCTGTCCCCTTCCCACCGAAGCGGCACCTATTTATCTCCTTGCAATTTCTTCCTTTCGAACTGCTAGCTTGGCAGGAGCTGGAACTAGAGACGGGGGCGCACGCCGTCTTGCGGCAACTGGGTCTCGAACTGCTGAACTACCGACCTTCCGCAGCCTGCAGTTCAGCGTCTTAA
>NW_015165734.1:669-934 GCF_001447785.1 Gekko japonicus
TCAGCCCCATCTACCTCTCAGGGGGTCTGTTGTGGGGAGAGGAAGGGAAGGAGATTGTAAGCCGCTCTGAGACTCCTTTGGGTAGTGAAGGGTGGGGTATAAATCCAATCTCCTCCTCCTCTTCTTCTTCTTCCTCCTCTTCTTCTTCTTCCTCTCAGCTCTCCTCTCCCTCCTCCTTTTTCTCCTCTTCCTCCTCCTCCTCCTCTTCCCCCTCAGCTTTTTTTTGAAAAGGGGAGGTTCTAAAAGAAGAAGAAGAGAAGAGATT
>NW_015165735.1:0-935 GCF_001447785.1 Gekko japonicus
ATCTTGGTCGTCTGGAGATCAGTTGCAATCGCTCGAAATCAGCAGGTGTCCCCTAGAGGTTGGGCAACCCGGTTTCAGGCCAAGCTCACAAGCTTCTTGGAGGAATCTGGTGGTCTGCTCTTGAAAACAGAACCTGGCATTAGGAGGCCTCGTGATGGTTGGACCTCACATTCTTATGCCAGGCGTCAACATCACCGGAAGGCCTTGGTCTCTGTGCCCTGTTGTTGGAACTGGTTGGCCGCTGCACGAGAGAGGACCCCGGTCTGGTCTGGATCACTGGCCTGATCCAGCAGGGCTCTTCTTAACACTTGGAACTCACTGCCACAGGAAGTGGTGGCGGCTACAAGCATGGACAGCTACAAAAGGGAATTAGATAAGCATATGGAGCAGAGGTCCATCAGTGGCTGTTAGCCACAAGGTATAGATAGGGACTCTGGTGCAAGTCATCCTCTGTCATCTTGGTGCTTGGGGGGGGGGGTCAACAGTGGGAGGGCTTCTAATGTCCTGGCCCCACTGGGGGACTCCTGATGGCAGCTGGTATTTCTGGCCACTGTGTGATACAGGGTGTTGGACTGGACGGGCCTTTGGCCTGATCCAACACTGGCTTCTCTTATGTTCTTATGTTCTTCTGTTCTCAAGACTTGGCGAGATCGTTCTGACATATTCATTTCCCCCGCTCATCACTCTAATGCTTTGCCTCACTTCTGTGTCAAATTTCTGGCTGGTTCCACGCTTCTACAATCCAAACCCTATGGCACTGTTTATTGGAGGTCACATCCCATTGATTGTATTGACGTAGTCTGTGTAGGGGAGGGGCCGTGGCTCACTGGCAGAGCCTCTACTTGGCATGCAGAAGGTCCCAGGTTCAGTCCCCGGCATCTCCAGTTAAAAAAACCCAGTCAGGAGATGACCAAGGTTCCCTCTAAGCTGTGGAG
>NW_015165736.1:0-378 GCF_001447785.1 Gekko japonicus
GTCTTGCTGAGGATTTCCTCCCCCCTCTTCCTGTTCAGAGAGCACTGAAGCTGAGTTGTGGGCAGAGGCATACATCGACCAATAGTTGGAAGGCAGAGAGCCCTGTCCCCTGGAGCCATCAACTACCACCTGTGCCAGTCGCATAAAGGATTAGATCTATGGACCGATC
Source organism: Gekko japonicus (assembly GCF_001447785.1). Lineage (NCBI taxonomy): Eukaryota > Metazoa > Chordata > Lepidosauria > Squamata > Gekkonidae > Gekko > Gekko japonicus. The sequence goes on from NW_015165736.1 coordinate 170, forward strand.
ACCAGATCACGCTATTGATTGATGGCACCCGTCGTTTAATAATAGGTCTAACGGGGGTCATTTCGTAGGAAAAAAAAGGTGCAGGGGCTCATTAGCACAACCCATTAGCACAACTCATTTGCATATGCCACACCCCCTGACGTCGCCGGAAGTGTGTCAGAAGGCAACACCCACCGCTCAGGCTCCACTGGACTGTTTTGGATTGCTAG
>NW_015165736.1:563-918 GCF_001447785.1 Gekko japonicus
GGGGGGGGCTTGTTGCATGTGCCTGCCCCCTGGGCTCTTTACTGCCGGAGCTCCGCTCCTGTGCGCTCCTGCAGGAAATGACCTGTCTACTAATAGTATTATTTAATGTTTATAGCACCTTATAATGTTGGAATGTTTTTAGATGATTTTAAGATTGTTTAAATTGTTATTGATGTGTTTTATACCGCAGGGTATAAATTTGACAAATAAATAAATATGAGCCATACGACAAGGGCTCAAGGGCTTGTGTTTCTTCGACCCTGACTCATAGCTTAAGTTGCCAACCTCAAGGTGGGGCCTGGAGATCTCTCATAATTAAACCTGATTCCAGAAGACAGAGATCTGTTCCCCTGGA
>NW_015165737.1:0-909 GCF_001447785.1 Gekko japonicus
CGCCCCTGATTCTCCCACACAACAGCAGCGTTTCCAGGAGGTGTGCCGTCCAGACTGAAAAGCGATTGTCACATAACTTGTGCTACATCCATTGGTATTGTCGATATTTGCGCTACAGCTTTAGAACACGTTGAATCACGATTCCGCAAGAAGGGACTGAGGTCCTCTAGTCGAGAATTCTCCGCATCCTCACCAAACTACAGTTCCCAGGATTCTTCTGGTTACGCTGGAATTAAAAGACAATGCATGTTTTTAGTGTCAATCAGGGCTGGGCTGGGGCCATAATTGATGGTAAAAGTACAGGTAAAGGTTCCCTTGCTCGAAAGCCAGTTGAGTCCGACTCTAGGGTTGCAGTGCTCATCTCCGTTTCAAAGCCGAAGAGCCAGCGCTGTTTGAAGAAGTTTCCGTGGTCATGTGGCTGACATGACTAAACACCAAGGCGCACGGAATGCTCTTACCTTCCCACTGAAGTGGTACCTATTTATCTACTTGCAATTTCTTGCTTTCGAACTGCTAGGTTGGCAGGAGCTGGAACTAGAGACGGGAGCTCACTCCGTCATGCGACACACTTTGGTCTCGAACTGCTGAACTACCGAGCTTCCACAGCCTGCAGTTCAGCATCTTAACCACTTGAGCCACCGCAGCTCCTAATTATTTACATAGATGGACCTCTGGTCAATTTCTGGTGGAGCGCCTAGGGTCCACTGGCTGTTGGGATTCTTGCCAAGCGCGTTGGATTAGATCAGAGGTGTCAAACTCATTTGTTACGAGGGCCAGACCTGACATAAATGCCACTTTGTCAGGCTGGGCCACGTGTGCCATAAAACATCATGCCAGGTACTGGACATATAAATGGTATAAAGGAAAGCAGCTTGTAAGTTCTGAGTGGGTGCATCCTCACTGCAAGGC
>NW_015165738.1:0-915 GCF_001447785.1 Gekko japonicus
ATGAAAGGCTACAAATAAGAGGATAAGTCGAGTTCATTATTTAGACCACAAGGTGGAAAAGTTCTCTATTCAAAGATGTACCTTGCTTCTTTTTGCAACAGAAATTTCTGTATACCATGACGATTGCATTTCTGTGGTGTAGATTTGTAAATAACAAAAAAAATAACTTCTTTGTTGTCTGGAGATTAGTTGTAATTCCAGGAGACCTCCAGGCCCCACAAGGATGTTGGCAACCCTGGGCTCCAGCCACACAGCCACAGCTGCTGCTTCTATTTACAAAACACCTGGAAATGTGAACTCAGACCTCCCAGAGTCTCCTTTACTTCATCCAATTTGGTATAGTGGTTAGGAGCAATGCTCCCTCTAAGCTGTGGAGTCTTGTGAGCAAAAATTCTACTTTGTGCACTACTGCCATTAAGGTTGTGAGTGAGCGATGTGGCTACTGCATAAATTAGTTTTCTCTGGAGCCATCCTTCCTGAGCTGAGACAAAAACGTGTGAGCCGGAGGCTAAAAGACCGTGAGCTAGCTCACACTAACTCAGCTTAGAGGGAACACTGGTTAGGAGCGTGGACTCTAATCTGGGAGAACTGGATTTGATTCCCCACTCCTCCACATGCAGTTGGTGGTGTGACCTTTGATCATTCACAAGTTGTCTCGGAGCTGTTCTCTCAAGAGCAGTCCTCGAAAGAGCTCTCTCAGCCCCACCTACCTCACAGGGTGTCTGTTGTGGGGAGGGAAAGGGAAAGGAGAGTGTAAGCCACTCTGAGACTCCTTCCGGTAGTGAAGGGTGGGGTATAAATCCAGTATCTTCTTCTTCATCATCATCCCCAAGTTTCAAGGCTTTGAACCCAAGATCAGCTGCTGGCCACCCTTGATACAAACCTTGCACCATTTATTTATTTATTTATTTATTT
>NW_015165739.1:0-296 GCF_001447785.1 Gekko japonicus
TACGAAAAGTAGGTGCAGGAAATGGTTTTCAAATGCCTTTCATTCCTAGGAAAACGAGACATCACTGCTTTCCTTGTCAGCTCACAGGGCCCTTTCACGTATATCTTAAAAGATATACGCTACACACATTACCCAGTGCTGTACATCTTTTGGTGTAGTGGTTAAGTGTGCAGACTCTAATCTGGGAGAACCGGGTTTGATTCCCCACTCCTCCACTTGCACCTTCTGATGTGACCTTGGGTCAGTCACAAGCTCTGGCACAGCTGTCCTTGAAAAAGAGCAGTTTGTGTCCGAGT
>NW_015165739.1:358-908 GCF_001447785.1 Gekko japonicus
GCTCTGAGACTCCCTTGGGTAGTGAAGGGCGGGGTATAAATCCAAACTCTTTTTCTCATAGGGTGTCTGTTGTGGGGAGGGGAAGGGAAAGGAGTTTGTAAGCCGCTCTGAGACTCCAAGTGAAGGGCGGGGTATAAATCCAATCTCTTCTCTCCTTCTTTTTCTTCTTCTTTGTGTCCACATGGTACAGAGCTGCAATTGGCTCTGGATCGCCTCCAAATGTTTCATAATGTATATATATATTTTAAAAAGTGTACTTGTGCCCGAAATATGCCATTTTAGTGTGTATATGCTGTAGGTCCACTAGCCATGTAACCTGTGAAACAGATCTGCCAGGTATATCCTGTGCCTGGATACCGCTGTGATAGAATGGAGACATGAGCAAAAATCTGCAGACCCTGAAAGCAGCTTTGCCAGCTTTCTTATGGATCTCAGCCAAGGTTGTAGGCTAAGAGATGGAGGCCATAAGACCCCCTGGAATATTGCAGAAGTTTTCAGGATTTCACCATCTTTTATAGGAGGTTTGACAGTCCTGCTTGTGTTACTCTCA
>NW_015165740.1:0-568 GCF_001447785.1 Gekko japonicus
ACACAGAGGCAGGCAATGCCAAACCGCCTGTGTACAGCTCTGTCCTTGAAAAACCCACAAAGGGTTGCCCTACATCAGTCGTGACTTGATGGCCACTCCCGCCCCCCAAAGGAGCAGGTGGCTGCCTCCTCCCTTGCAAAGTGACTCCCCAGCAGTGTTCCCTCTAAGCTGAGTTAGTGTGAGCCAGCTCAGTTTTCTCAGCCTCCTGCGCACACATTGTTACCTTCACTCAGGAAGGAGGGCTCCGGAGCAAACTAACTGATGCAGCAGCCAAATCACCTGCTCACAACTTGAATGCCGGTCGCTCAGAAAGTAGGATTTTTGCTCACAGGATGCTTAAAGGGAGAGGCTGGAGAAGACTCTTGAGAGTCCCTTGGACTGCAAGGAGATCAAATCAGTCAATCCTAAAAGAAATCAACCCTGACTGTTCCCTGGAAGGCCAGATAATGAAACTGAAGCTCAAATACTTTGGCCACCAAATGAGAAGGGAGCACTCACTGGAGAAGACCCTGATGCTGGGAAAGATTGAAGGTCAAAGAAGACGGGGACGGCAAAGGATGAGATGGTT
>NW_015165740.1:600-905 GCF_001447785.1 Gekko japonicus
AGTGTCATCGATGCAACGAACATGAAGTTGAGCAAACTTCAGAGGACGGCGGAAGACCGGAAGGCCTGGCGGGATCTGGTCCATGGGGTCGCGAAGAGTCGGACTCGACTGTGCGACTGAACAACAACAAAAATGTTTTTTCTCCTCCACTCTGGACCCAGTTACTGCAAACGCAATTTTTACCGGTGGCTGGATCGCTATGGAGGAAACAGCTGAGCAAAGCCCCCTCCACCGTTAATTGGCTGGGCACTCCGACAGCCTCTCCCAAGCAGTCTAGGAAGTGGTGCTGGGCAAACCTCAGGGGA
>NW_015165741.1:0-891 GCF_001447785.1 Gekko japonicus
GGAGGAGGAGGCCCCTGTGCGGTGTGTGTCTCTCTCTGTGTGTGGGGTTGTCTCACCTTGAGGATGCCGCTCAAGTATCCCTGCACAAACTCGGCAGGGTCCCTTTTCTGGGGCTGCCGGGCAGGTGCTGGGGCCGGAGTTGCGGAGAGAAGAGGACACGAGGGGGGGGGGAGAATACAGAGCGGGGCTCCCGTTTCCTTCTGCCGCCAAAGGGCTCCTCCCCTTCAGCCCTTTCAGTTTGGCTTCCAGACGGGATCTCCGTTTCCAGAGGCCGCTTGAGTGGCCTTGAGGGGCGCTCTCCGCCCGGGGGTCGGCAGGGGGCAGACTTGTCTGCCCGTCTCACTGGACCTCTGGGTGTCTTTGGGTCCAATAGACCTCTCTACTCTCTGTGGCCCTTCAGATGGGGCCTGGTGGGTGTGGGTTACTTCCGTCCGTCAGACTCCAGGTTCTCGAGGCTTCTCTGCGGTGTGGTCCTCTTTGCTCTCTTTGCACCACCACCCCCCGCTTCCATTGTAACGGCTGACTCAGAGAACTGCACATTCGGGCCCGGCGTGGGAGTTTGCATCAGGCCCTGGAGGATTTCAGGGGCTCCAAGGGGGAGCTCCATCAAGAGACGTGGAGAGAGGTCCCCGGTGGGTCTCTGCCCGAAGTCCGCAGCAGCATCATGCCCAGTGGTTCCCCAGCACAGCCAGCTGACCCAGCTATACAGACAGGCGAGAAAGGATGGCTGGCGCTGGAAGGAGGAGGAGGAGTCCGGCTGGGTGGGGACAGGGCTGCTCAAGCACCACTGCTCGTCCCCTCCCCGTCCCTGTGGCCATGCCCAGATCCGCAGCACTGCTGCTGTCCTGGCCGCACTTGGAGAGGAGGGAGGGAGGGAGGGAAGAGCTCCCT
>NW_015165742.1:0-341 GCF_001447785.1 Gekko japonicus
GTAGTAAAGACTTTCTGAACTGTACCATTCTAGGCCTTCTGTTACTTTCCATGGGGTGTCTGTCCTGGATGAATCACAAGCTAAAATTAAGATTGCTGGGGAAAACTTCAACAACCTCAGATATGCAGATGATGGCAGAAAGTGAAGAGCATCTAAAGAGTTTCTTGGTCATGGTGAAAGTGGAGAGCGTAAAAGTTGGCTTGAAATTCAACATTAAAAAACTAAGATCATGGCATCCGGTCCCATCACTCCTTGGCCAATAGAAGGAGAAGTCATTGAAGCAGTGACAGAATTCATGTACCTGGGATCCAAGATCACTGCAGATAGTGTCTGCAGCCATG
>NW_015165742.1:364-900 GCF_001447785.1 Gekko japonicus
AATGGCAAACCTAGACAGCATAATAAAAAGTAGAGACATCACTCTGCCAACAAAAGTCTGTATGGTCAAAGCAATGGTATTCCCAGTAGTAATGTATGGCTGTGAGAGTTGGACCATAAGGAAGGCTGAGCACTGAAGAATAGATTCTTTCAAATTATGGTGCTGGAGAAGACTCTTGAGAGTCCCTTAGACTGCAAGAAGATCAAATCAGTCAATCCTAAAAGAAATCATCCCTGACTATTCCCTGGAAGGCCAGATATTGAAGCTGAAGCTCAAATAATTTGGCTACCAAATGAGAAGGGGACATTCACTGGAGAAAACCCTAATGCTGGGAAATATTGAAGGTAACCGAAGAAGAGGACAGCAAAGGATGAGATGGGTAGACAGTGTCATCGATGCAACGAACATGAAGTTGAGCAAATACCGGAGGACAATGGAGGACAGAAGGGCCTGACATGATGTGGCCCATGGGGTTGCGAAGAGTCGGACTTGGGTGTGCAACTGCACAACAACAACAAACACCATTCTAGGATGTA
>NW_015165743.1:0-204 GCF_001447785.1 Gekko japonicus
AGAATGCTGCACAAATCAGTAATGGGTTCCAGGAAATAATATCCCTCTCAGGAATGTACAAGACGGAATGGCATGGAAAATATGGAGGGTGGCAGAAAGCCCACACAATTTTCATAACAGTCTTTCATGATTTATAAAGGTAAAGGTAAAGGTTCCCTTGCTCGAAAGCCAGTCGAATCCGACTCTAGGGTTGCGGTGCTCATC
>NW_015165743.1:592-898 GCF_001447785.1 Gekko japonicus
GAGATAGAAGGAAGAGAAGATAAAACTGTCCTAGAGATGCGAGATGGAAAGAAAACAATAATATGGTAAAGTAAAACCAATGCAAACATTTACTTTCAAGGAAGAAAAGGGGAAATATTTAAAAAGAACATCAAGGAAATAATGTGAAATAAAAGGTTGGGTTTTTAAAAAAAGATTATATATGCTTCTGCCACACTGCTGATGGCCAGGAGGGGCCTGAGCGTCTTCCTCACTGCAGTGCCCTGACTAGAAGCCACCTGAGTGGCTTGGCCAGCCCACCAGCCCTGCATTTACCTTCATGGTTGG
>NW_015165744.1:0-495 GCF_001447785.1 Gekko japonicus
GTAGTGTTATCAGTCCCAAGATCAGGCCTATCCCGACCAACTCCTAACGGCAATGTACAGCAGGTTTGCTGGACAAACTTATGCTCAGGTTACAGCTGTATTTGCATTTGTGTTCTGAGTTCTGGTTTTGATGACATAAATCATCTTGAATGCAGGACAAGATGAGGAAAAGTTGCATGCAGAAATGGAAAGAAGAGACGTCTGTTATGTTATGCAATGAAGAGGAGAAGAAGAAGAAGAGATTGGATGGATACCCCGCCCTTCACTACCCAAAGGAGTCTCAGAGTGGCTTACGAACTCCTTTCCTTCCCCTCCCCACAACAGACACCCTGTGAGGTAAAAGAAGAAGAAGAGATTGGATTTATACCCCGCCCTTCACTACCCAAAGAAGTCTCAGAGCGGCTTACAAACTCCTCTCCCTCCCCCTCCCCACAACAGACACCCTGTGAGGTAAAAGAAGAAGAAGAAGAGAAGAGATTGGATTTATACCCCGCC
>NW_015165744.1:684-896 GCF_001447785.1 Gekko japonicus
AGTGGGGAATCAAACCCGGTTCTCCCAGATTAGAGTCCGCGCACTTAACCACAGCACCAAACTGAGGGCCAGCATGGTGCAGTGGTTGAGAGTGCAGGGGACTCTAATCTGAAGAGCTGGGTTTGATTCCGCACTCCTCCTCCACATGAAGCCTGCTGGGTGACCCAGGGCCAGTTCGAATTCTCTCAGAGTTCTCAGAACTCTCTCAGCTC
>NW_015165745.1:0-278 GCF_001447785.1 Gekko japonicus
GGGAATGACAGGAGCCTGCAAGTGGCCACGCTGACTGCCGAATCCAATTCTCCAAAGAGCGCACGGGCAGCGCGACTCCCAACATTTGCACCTTTGCCAAAAGGCTACCGAATCTTACTTCTCTTTTTTTTTTTGGTAAAAGAATTTTTTATTTTCATGGAAATAACCTCTTACAGTTAAAAAAAAAAACTATTATCATTCTTAAACCAATACCTATATTCCCATATCCCCCCTCCCTCCTGGTGGCTTCCCGCAATGTTTCCCCCTTTGACCCTCCA
>NW_015165745.1:311-891 GCF_001447785.1 Gekko japonicus
CTCAATATTGTTCTAAACATAGTAAATTGTGCTTCACATCCCAGCTTTTTTCTAGGTAAAGTTTAAAGTCATTCCATTCTTCAAAAAAGTCAAGATCTTCCGTTATTCAGTTTCTTCGTAATTTTGTCCATCTCTGCCATGAACAGAATTTTTCGTATCCATTCTTCTATTTCTGGTGTTCTTTCTTGTTTCCAACACTGCATACACCATTCTTGCAGTTGTGATCATATACCATAACATAGTCTTTTTAGTTACATTCAGCTCTTCCATTCTAAGTCCTAAGAGCAGAATTTCTGGTGCTTTTTTAAAGGAACATTTCAAAAAATTTTGCATTTCGCTGTGGACCTTAGTCAAAAAATCCATAGCTTTCTCGCATGTCCACCACATATGATAAAATGAACCTCCGAATCTTACTTCTCTTGATGCTCAAAGTGGGCTACCTTTTAGCACAAAGAACAACACTTAGAAACACAGCACCCATCACTGTCATGACTCCTTACCTGTGTCACTGATGCCTGCTCTCTCTCCTCCCAGTGGGGACCCAACGTGGGTGACATTATTCCCCTCTCCTCCATTTTAT
>NW_015165746.1:0-230 GCF_001447785.1 Gekko japonicus
ACCCTAAAAGGAAGTTGTGCACTGTTTAGGAAAAAATAAGCAGGTTCGGGGCTTTTTTGGTAGAAAAAGCCCAGCAGGAACTCATTAGCATAATAGGCCACACCCGACAGCAAAGCTCATTAGCACATTAGGCCACACCCCCCGTTACCAGAAGTGTGGTCATCCAGCCACACCCACCTTTTGCTTCTTATTCTGTTGACCTTGTTTGTTGTCAAAACCCAGGGCTTTTT
>NW_015165746.1:352-888 GCF_001447785.1 Gekko japonicus
CCCTCTGTAGCCAGGCACGCAGAGGTTTTGGCTGGAGTGGGCGTGGCCAACTCTGAAGCCAGCCGGAACTCCGTTCCTGTGCGTTCCTGCCCAACAATAGCCCCGATGTAGGTTTATTAAGGAAGAACTGTTACAGAACACAGAAAGAGCCTTAACTATCTAGTCTAGCTTCTGAAGGAGGATCAAAGAGCAACAGAACACGCAGGAAGTCTCAGCAGGGCCAATGAGGAGACAGCAAGGACACAGTCTGAAAAAGGGGGAAGTCCCTAGTCTAGCTATGCTAGCTAAAGGTCCTTCAGCTTGTCCCCTGTAGGATGATCTTCATATCTTCTTCATAAGGCTGCACTACAGTCCTTGCATAGTCCAACGAAGCTGAGGGCTTAGCAAGATGTCACTTTGTCTTTGTGTCTGCCCTGGTCGTGTCAGCCAGACATGCCCTGGGCATCCTGTGTTGGCAACCGAAGTTTGACATTGCCAACCTCCAGGTGGGGCCTGGAAACTCCCCACAATTAGAACTGATCTTCAGATGACAGAGA
>NW_015165747.1:0-402 GCF_001447785.1 Gekko japonicus
AATTAATTAATTGGAAGGGGACAAAGCACAATGACAGAACGATCTCTGCTGGCCAAAGATCCCAAGTCCAGTCTTGGGAATCTCCATTTAACGGCTCCTATCCCATGCGGAAACATTCTCTGCACGAGACCAGAGAACCGCTGTCCACAAACAGGGTCAGTCTAGAAGGATCTTTACTCTGACAGGACAAAGGAACTGCTTATATTCTAAAGAGGAGCTGCGGTGGCTCAAGTGGTTAAGATGCTGAACTGCAGGCTGTGGAAGGTCGGTCGTTCAGCAGTTCGAGACCCGAGTGTGCCGCATGGCGGAGTGAGCTCCTGCCTCTAGTTCCAGCTCCTGCCAACCTAGCAGTTTGAAAGCAAGAAATTGCAAGTAGATAAAGAGGTCCCACTTCGGTGGGAA
>NW_015165747.1:475-878 GCF_001447785.1 Gekko japonicus
AACAGCGTTCCGTGCACCTTGGTGTTTAGTCATGCCGGCCACATGACCACAGAAACGTCTTCAGACAGCGCTGGCTCTTCGGCTTTGAAACGGAGATGAGCACCGCAACCCTAGAGTCGGATTCGACTGGCTTTCGAGCAAGGGAACCTTTACCTTTATCTCATGCGGAAACATTTTCTGCACGAGACCAGAGAACCGCTGTCCACAAAAAGGGTCTAGAAGGATCTTTACTCTGACAGGACATAGGAACCGCTTATATTCTAAAGATGACAGTTGAAATAAAATCAAGAAACGTGGGTCAAAGGTTCCTAAATATGACAGCGACTAAACCGTTTGGATTCCTTCTACAAGATGATTTGGGAGGGAAGGTGATGGATGGGATCTGAACTGGCAGAGATTGACC
>NW_015165748.1:0-871 GCF_001447785.1 Gekko japonicus
AAATCCAATCTCTTCTTTTTCTTCTTTCTACAAAAGTGAGGCTATAACAAGAAAATAATTCTGTAACAGAAAGTATAGCTTTCTACAAAAGTGAGGCTATAGCAAGGAAAAAAAATCTGTAACAGAAGGTGTCAAGATGTCTCAGCTTTAACTGTCTTAATGCTATATTTACCATGTTTTCCCTCATCTCACACCTAATCACCTCAGGGTTGATTATTTTTTCATTGTGAGCACAGGCACTCTGAGCAGCTATTTTCATAAACTTGTATGAATTCAGATAGGATTTAAAGTAAATAAGAGCTTTTTATCATGTACAAAATGATTGTCCAGTGGTCAGGCAGTGCTCCCTCTAAGCTGTGGAGTCCTGTGAGCAAAAATTCTACTTTTTGAGCTACTGGCATTAAAGTTGTGAACAAGTGATTTGGCTACTGCATAAATTAGTTTACTCTGGAGCCATCCTTCCTGAGCTAAGACAAAAATGTGTGAGCCGGAGGCTAAAAAATTGTGAGCTATCTCACACTAACTCAGCTTAGAGGGAACACTGGTGTACAGCAGCCACTTTTATTTTGTACAGAACAAAATATTGCTTCTAAAGTATTCCAGGATTGGTTGTGTTTCACTGGTGATGTCTCTTGTGCACGTAATAATGTTCAAGCTGTCTTCCAATTTTGGTATGCATTCCATTAATAACAATATTCCCACTTCTGGGGCTAATGAGACTGAAGTGTTTCAAGCATAACCTAGAAGTAATCCTAACGATGTGTCAGAAATAAGTTTTAATTAATTAATTACATGGGTTTTGTGGGGTTTTTTTTTTTAGTAAAGAGTTGATTTTACAGCAGTGATGTTTTGTCACCACAGGTGAGCTAGT
>NW_015165749.1:0-358 GCF_001447785.1 Gekko japonicus
GTGCCCGAGACTTCACTGCGTGAGGCCCTGCTAGCTGCAGAACGGATCTCCGGAGGGAACCGTGGAGTGGCTTGCCAGAACTCCTTGCTTCGGCCTGCCTCCGTGCAACCTGAGATCTTGTCCTGCACCCAGTTAAGTCTCCATCATGCACATCCGATGCTCCCTCTCAGCTGTGGAGTCCTGTGAGCAAAAATTCTACTTGGTGAGCTCCTGGCATGAAAGTGGTGAGCGAGCGGATTTGGCTGCTGCATCAATCAGTTTGCTCTGGAGCCCTCCTTCCTGAGCGGAGACAAAAAATGTGTGAGCTAGAGGCTAAGAAACTGTGAGCCAGCTCACACCAACTCAGCTCAGAGGGAAC
>NW_015165749.1:392-876 GCF_001447785.1 Gekko japonicus
CTCTATTCCCCAAAGCCCAACCCCCCCCCCCCCCCCCAGCGTGCTTTATCACTTCTGGTGAACCTGGAAGCTGGCGGATGCTTCCTGCCTGGAGGACATTCCTCTAGTCCCGTGCTGAGGCCCGTCTGTCTGTCGGCGTACCTTAATTAACTTTTCCAAAGATCTGGCCTTGAGTTTGGAGAAGGGCACAGAGGAAGCACCACGCCAGTGGCTGGAAACCACGAGACGGGCCTGGCTAATGGCAGGCAGGTGGGACATCGGATTCTCTATTCATTTCTTATTCTTAAAAAGCAGACAGAAAACTTTACGGAAGGCTTAACAGTCGTTTAGCCAACTGGCTATCCTGAAATAACACTGCACATCGCCAGTCCTTCAGTGCCAGGGGTTCCTCTTAAAACAATTAGGGAAGTGAGAGATGTGGCAATTTAATAAGCGAAGTTATCACTGGTGGGAAGAGAGGAGGAGGAGGAAGAGGAAGAAGAAG
>NW_015165750.1:0-875 GCF_001447785.1 Gekko japonicus
ACAGAGCAAAACCTTTGTGAGGGAACCTGATGTTGGTCAGAATTAACCCATTTAAATCATATTAGGCAGCAGTGTGAGAGACCCTTTCCTCTTAAAGCAATAGAAAAGAACAAGAGACCAGGAGCACCTCAAAGACTAATAAAATTTGTGGCGGGGGGGGGTTCTCGTCCTAATCATGGCTCACTCACTATCCAATGAAGTGAGCAGTGACTCCCCTGCCACAAGTGTCCTTAGTCTTGAAAGTGCTCCTGGACATTTGCTTTTTTTCTCCTGCTACAGACAGACTAACAGGGCCACCCATCTGGATCTCTCTCTTAAAGCAAGATTTGGTTGATTTAGAGCATTGCCTCCTGGAAGCCACTTTAAGTTAGCCAGACAGAACGGAGGTCAAACCCGCTAGTAATAGGAGGTGGGAAGTGTTAAAGGTGCTCTTGGGTGCCAGCAGACCCCTCTCTTCCTTTCAGAGCAACCCCAGCGATGAAAGCCTGTTCATCCAGAGTCCCTCTCAAGCAGCCTGGATTAAGTGGTTCAGGTTCCTTCCGTGTGGACCATCCTGCTTCCCAAACTGCTGTGACACTGGTGGTGGTGGGGGGAGCTTCTGCGCAGTACTGTCCCCAGGTTGGCTGCAGGTGTTCCGCCGCCTGCTTTGGGATACATTTTTTCTTGAAAGGAAAGCAGGACAGAGAAAAATGCGGAGGGGATGCGCTCACTCCCTTCCCACCCCGTCTCCCGTGACTCTCTGCTGCACAGAAACCACACTGAGATTAAAAGGGGGGGAAGCAAAGGGGAGGGAGGGCAGGAGGGAGAACCGCCCTGCGCCGCCAGCCCGGGGGCGACTTCCAAGATTTAACCCACTCTTCCTCTGGCCCAAACAA
>NW_015165751.1:0-875 GCF_001447785.1 Gekko japonicus
AAGCAACAGAGTCCAGTTTAGGTTCCCAATGAGGTTTAGGGCAGGTACAAGAACAGCTGCTGCATCAGTCCACCAAACCCCAGGCCCCCCCCCCCTCCCTTCTGCTGCCGGTTTTCTATCCCACCCTACGACATCTCCTGACACACGGGCAGTCCTCCTGACTCTGCTGTTTATAGCCAAGAATGCTGCACCTGGTCCAGTGAGGCTAGGGTTGCCAAACCCCCCCCCCCGGTTTGCCAGGGGTCCCCCGTTTTGGGGGGAAGCCCCACCCCCACGACCCACAGCCAACCACCCATCTCTCTCCCTTTAAGTGTGTGGAACCCGTGTTTCCTCCCAAGCCCAATCTCCGCAAGCTTGCGGGGAAATGCCAGCCTCGTGCTCTTAAAAGGGAAATGCGGCTGCTCTTAAAGGGGAAACGCCGGCTCCTGCATTTAAAAGGGAAACGCTGGCTCCTTTAAGTGCAGGGAACTGCCGTTTCTGGAGATCTGGCACACGGGAGGGTGGGGGGTGGCGGACGTCCCCAACTTGACGTCATCACGTCGGGGATGCCCTGCCCCCTCCAGAAACACCCCCAAAGTCCCCCGCTGGGGGTGGAAGATGGACTTGGCAACCCTAAGTGAGGCAGGGGCGCCATGGTGAGGCGATCACCTCTCTTTTGAGAATATTCCTTGGGACATCCCTCATTCTGGTGTAGGGCTGCCAGCCCCCCAATGGGGGCGAGGTTTCCCCAGTTTTGAGGGGCCCAATCCGCCGCCAGCCAGCCGGCCAGGCAGGGAAACCCCGCCCCCAAAGAACCCCAACGTGCCCGGCACAATGAAGTCACCCAGTTGTGACATCATTGTCCCGGTTCCGGGGTCCCGGGACTTAACCCACAC
>NW_015165752.1:0-860 GCF_001447785.1 Gekko japonicus
CAGCAGTGGTCTCAAACTCAGCTGACACAGAGAGGGGGGGGCTACAATAAAGTTTTAGGAGGTCTCCTCTGCTTTCTGGATGCAGAAAGGGCGATATTGAGACGTTTGTGGGCAAAGGTGCCAGTGTGGTATAGTGGTTAGACTAGGATCTGGGACACTGGGATTAAAATCCCTGATCTGCCATGGAAGCTTGCTGGGTGATCTTGGCTGGTCACTCTCTCTGAGTACAGCCTTTCTCACAGGGTGGTTGTTGTGAGGATAAAATGGATGTGGGAGATTGTAAACTGCTTCAGGTTCTCATTGGGGAGAAAAGCAGACTATGGCACCAGTCACATGGGCCAGGTAACGCGGGGGGAGGTGTGGCTGTTTGCCCCGGAGCAAAATTAAGTGCAGTAGCCTGATCACACAGTCCCCCAAGTATCCATGCTTAGGCTGTTAGCTGGCAATCACACGGTGATGCTGCAGCGTGGAAAAGAAGTGGTGCAGCGCGGTCACACAAGCGTTTCGTGTTTGTGCACATGCGCAGTTCCACGGAGCAGCACTGCTTTCAGTTTCATATTTGTGCACATGCGCTTACGAAAAACATCCGGTTTGCGATGGGACGTGGATGGGTGCTGGATGCCACGGGATACTAGTGCCCCCGCAATCAGACACCCGCCTGTGCCGCACGTTTTCCAGATACTAGTGCACTTGCCTTGGTACTTTTTAACTTCGCATCTTCAGCGGGACGCCACGGGTTGGCCACGGGTACGCTACACTTCACAGATGTTGTGGTGTGATCGTGCCCTGAAAATCCACCTGACATTCATGCCTTTCGCATGGCCAAATCTTTGTGTGGCCTATAAATATCTAAATTAAAA
>NW_015165753.1:0-857 GCF_001447785.1 Gekko japonicus
AAGATCTAATACAAAACACAACAAAAGAAGGGAAGATACCAGCATCATGGAACGAAGCTATAACAACATTAATACGCAAACCAAAATCAGATGATAAAGACATCAAAAATTATTGGCCTCTCTCGATTACAAAATACTTGCTAAAAGATTGGCGGCGAGGTTTTAAAAAGTATTAGCGCAAATTATACATCAAGACCAGGCGGGTTTCCTACCTAAAAGACAAATAAATCATAACATCAGAACTATTATTAATGTACTAGAATATTATGAAACACATCCGGAGAAGCAGTTAGCATTGGTATTTGTTGACGCGGAAAAGGCATTTGATAATGTGTCATGGGAATACATAATCCAGAAATTAAGAGCATGGGATTGTGGCAGTGATTTCTTAACAATGATCTCGGCAATATATAAAGAGCAACATGCAAAAATTATAATAAATGGGGAACTGACAGGAAATATAGAAATCCAAAAGGGAACCAGACAGGGATGTCCATTGTCCCCGTTATTATTTATATTTGTTTTAGAAACACTAAATGATGTAGTAAGGGAAAATAAGTTAATAAAGGGTTTGAAAGTTAAAAATGAAGAATTTAAATTGCATGCTTTTGCGGACGATCTTGTTTTTATACTGGAAGAACCAGAAATACCAATAGTGCTGTTACTGAATACAATACAAAAATATGGGGAAGTAGCGGGATTCAAACTGAATTAAAAAAACAAATATAATGACTAAAAACTGTGACGCAAGAAGAAAAAGAGAACTTATCCAAAAGTGCAAAGCTAGAAATTACTAATAAAGTGGTCTACCTAGGTATTCAGATGACAAACAGGAATAGTGGATTAATGGAAAACAA
>NW_015165754.1:0-617 GCF_001447785.1 Gekko japonicus
CATCACTCACTTTAGAATCGGGAATTTACGCACACAAAAGGTAGTGTTCCCGCACCCTTTATTACAGGCAGTTATTGCTCTTCAGCTGCTGACTTAGGAGCCAGAGTAGAAGGAACAGATTCAGTATGCAAAAAAACTGGAAAATCCACACGCTGATGACAAACTCTCCCCCCCCTCCCTTTACCTGTGAGGAGAGGAAACCATCAGGCAGAGAACAAAGCCCCAGAAATCTGGGTCTCCAAAGATTCTATTTTGAGTTCATGCTCAGAATACGTGAGGCAGGCCCGTCATTTACATCCCAGTCCTCAACCCACGTTAGCTGCTGGTTGTCGATGGATTCAAACCGAGGGGCCCTCCAACCCCTCCCCATTTCCGGATGGAACAAAAGGGGAATATTAATAGATGTGTGGTTGTTTATATTCATAGCATAAGAACATAAGAGAAGCCAATGCTGGATCAGGCCAATGGCCCATCCAGTCCAATACTCTGTGTCACACAGTGGCCAAAAACACCAGGTGCCATCAGGAGGTCCAGCAAAGGGGCCAGGACACCAGAAGCCCTCCCACTGTTTCCCCCCCCAAGCACCAATAATACAGAGCATCCCTTGCCCCAGACCG
>NW_015165754.1:655-854 GCF_001447785.1 Gekko japonicus
CTGCTTAACATAAGAACACAAGAACATAAGAGAAGCCAATGTTGGATCAGGCCAAAGGCCCATCCAGTCCAACACTCTGGGCCACACAGTGGCCAAAATACCAGGTGCCATCAGGAGGTCCACCAGTGGGGCCAGGACACTAGAAGCCGTCCCCCCCAATCACCAAGACTTAACAGAGCATCCCTTGCCCCAGACTGAG
>NW_015165755.1:0-260 GCF_001447785.1 Gekko japonicus
AACCACTTGAGCCACCGCAGCTCTGTACCGTGCAAAAAAAGACACAGCACCTAACATGGCTGTTTGCATGACACAGACTCCAAAAGAATGGCAGCCGCAGAGACGCGGAAGGCAGGCAGCATATATTTTGTTACACCCACTGGAAGGGTGGAAGCAGGCGCAAGAAGAGGAGACTGGATTTATACCCTGCCCTTCACTACCCAAAGGAGTCTCAGAGTGGCTTACAATCTCCTTTCTCTTTGCCTCTCCACACCACACAC
>NW_015165755.1:285-854 GCF_001447785.1 Gekko japonicus
GGTGGGTGGGGCTGAGAGAGCTCTGACTGAGAACTGCTCTTGAGCGAACAGCTCTAAGAGAACTTGTGACTGACCCAAGGTCACACCAGCTGCTGCACATGGAGGAGTGGGGCATCCAAACCCGGTTCTCCCAGATTAGAGCCCACGCTCTTAACGACTACACCAAACTGGCTCTCAGAAAGGGCCTAGTGGCTTCCCCTATTTTATTCGTTATTATTCACAATGTATTCTTCTCCCCTCTCATGCGATGCTTTACATTTCACTTATAAGCACGCACACAGTGCGGAATTAGCATCTTGGAGTTCTACCCAGGCATGGGCAACCAAGCAGCATCAGCACGGAGCCTGGGGATTAAGTTAAACCTGGCCTTGTGCATCTCCAGGAAGGCAGAAGGCACAGTCACAGTACAGCGATCACTGGGGAGTTCAGAAAAACAAGACAGGTAGCAGCAAAGAAAGGGCACGGCCAACCCCCAGGGGGGCTCCAAAAAGGGTAAGGTGACTGCAAAGGATCCCACAGGTATGTTTTGCTTGCATCTACTGGAATGCTGTCAGAAGGGCACTGCAGAC
>NW_015165756.1:0-871 GCF_001447785.1 Gekko japonicus
ATAATGGAACCAAGCATTTCATAAAGAGAGGACTTGTCTCAAGAAAAATAACAATAAAAAATAAAAAGAGAAATATGTTCATTTTTTGGGATGCTAGCATTGTACGCAGTTACCAGCTTGCCAGTGTGGTGTAGTGGTTAAGTGCGTGGACTCTAATCTGGGAGAACCAGGTTTGATTCCCCACTCCTCCACCTACATCTGCTGGATGACCCTGGGCAAGCCATAGTTCTTTCAGAGCTGTTCTCTCAAGGACAGTTCTGGGAAGAGCTCTCTCAGCCCCACCAACCTCACAGGGTATCTGTTCTGGGGAGGGGAAGGGAAAGGAGTTTGTAAGCTGCTCTGAGACTCCGAGTGAAGGGCAGGGTATAAATCCAATCTCTTCTTCTTCTTCAGCTGGCCTGGAGAAAAAAATGCCCTGCCCCTTTAACAGAGGCTTATTGGGTTTCCATTTTTACCAGGTGGTGCTATTTACCTCCCTACCTTGAAAAACTTCAACTGCCCATTTCCACAAATGAAGGGGACAGGCCATTTTTCTTCAGGTCTCTTGGTAACTCTGTGTCAGAGGGTCTCACCTGCCAACGCCTTTCCTTGCACCCTCCAAGTGTTTTTAGAAAGTGGCAGGGGCCAGGTGGGTTTCAGACTGGCCACTGGAGATTAAATGGCATCCTGTTAGGGTTGCCATCCCCCTGGTCGGGGTGGGGTTTCCCCCGATTTTGGGGGCTCCAATCCACTACTGTCTAGCTGGCCAGCAGGGGAAGCCCCACCCCCAAACAGCCCCCTCCCACTTAGGTGTTGTGATGACATCACCCGGTAGTGATGTCATCATGTTGCCAACATCGGGATGTGATGCTCTAGTTTTTGGGCAAACTCT
>NW_015165757.1:0-846 GCF_001447785.1 Gekko japonicus
CCTTCAGCTACTGATTTCATGGGAAGCCGACGGTAAGTCACAATCTTGATTGATAAAATATGTTGATCAGGTAGCATAATTAACACAATCAGACCGCCGCCGCCGCCACCCCCTCTCCAGTTCTGCTCTGCTTTCTGCAGTGACTTTATGCTGGACTCCAATGAGGTCTCTCCCAGAGGGTTCTCCACTGAGTAGAAAGGGAAAAAATGTGTTTCCTTGGACAGCGGAGAGGGCATACTTGCCGAGAATTATTCGCATCAGCCGGCCGGCTCTTCTCCTGTAGCAGCCAAAGTGAACGAGTGCAGCTGGCAGGTAAGGGCAAGGACAGTGGGAGTTCTGGGGCATGGGCCATGAGTGATGGGGCATCGCCCCTAAATGCCCCGCTACGGCTATGGGCCTGGATCCACCAGTGCATTTCTGTATCCAGAAGGCTTTATACTTGCACAACATACTCTCACCTTCCCCCTACAGCTCACAAATGCCACTCCTGAACAGACAGAGGACCCCAAAGAACAGGATAAGAACACAAGAGAAGCCATGTTGGATCAGGACAAGAGTCCATCCATTCCAACACTGTGTCACACAGTAGCCAAAAACCAGATGCTATCAGGAGGTCCAGCAGTGGGGCCGGGACACTAGAAGCCCTCCCACTCTTGCCCCCCACCCCAGCACCAAGAATACAGTGCATCACTTGCCCCAGACCGAGAGTTCCTGTCTATACCTTGTGGTTAATAGCCACTGACGGACCTCTGCTCCATATGCTTATCCAATCCCCTCTTGAAGCTGTCTATGCTTCTAGCCGCCGCCTCCTCCTGCAGAAGTGAATTCCATGTCTGAATGACTCTT
>NW_015165758.1:0-358 GCF_001447785.1 Gekko japonicus
TTCCTTGGTGGTCTCTCATCCCAGTACCACCTCTGCTTAGTTTTCGAGAGCGGATGAGACTGGGCTGTACCATAACGTTACATATCCGCAGGGGTCATTTCGTAGAAAAAGAGGTGCAGGAGCTCATTAGCATAACTCATTAGCATAACTTATTTGCATATGCCAAACCCCTTGATATCACTGGAAGTGTGTTAGAAGGCAACACCCACCGCTCAGGCTCCACTGGACTGTTTTGGATGGCTAGCTATGGTGGGGGGCATGCAGATCTGTCCTCGCAGAGGAGGGAGAGCTTGTACCTGAATAAAACTTGGTCTTAAAGATGCCACCGGACTGGTTTAGACCGGGGGGCCGGGGGGCG
>NW_015165758.1:539-847 GCF_001447785.1 Gekko japonicus
CGCTAAGCAGGGTCAGTCCTGGTCAGTACTTGGGTGGGAGACCACCAAGGAAGTCCAGGGTTGCTATGCAGAGGCAGGCAATGGCAAAACACTTCTGTTAATCTGTCCTGACCTGGATGACCCAGGCTAGCCTGATCTCATCCGCTCTTGGAAGCTAAGCAGAGTCAGCCCTGATTGGCACTTGGATGGGAGATCACCAAGAAAGACCAGGGTTGCTACGCAGAGGCAGGCAATGGCAAAACACTCCTGTTAATCTGTCCTGACCTTGATGACCCAGAGTAGCCTGATCTCAACAGCTCTTGGACGCT
>NW_015165759.1:0-558 GCF_001447785.1 Gekko japonicus
CCTGCTGGGCTTTTTCTACAAAAAAAACGCTGGATGTACGTATTCATGCACATGAGCAGTTCTAAGGGCATAGATATTACAACCATATTCCTTTATCCCCATCATGGGGCCTATGTGCATCTGGGTGCCCTCGGTGTGTTTCTCGGCACCTGTTTTCTGTCCTGCTTCTTGTGTCCTGCTGACTATAGTTATGTTTCTCTAGGTGTCCCTATTATATTGCTATGGTCTTCTCTGGAAGCTAATTTGATCGGGTTGCCAACTCCAGATTGGGAAATACCTGGAAATTTGCAGAGCGGAGCCAGGGAAGGGCGGGGTTTGGGGAGAATATGGATTTCAGTGGGGTACAGTGCCATGCAGTCCATCTTCCAAAGAGGCCATTTTCTCCGAGCGAACTGATCTCTTTTTTTTTTTTGAAATGTTGAAATTATTTTTTTACTACAGACACTACAAACACTAAGGTAAAGGTGTTCCCTTGCTCAAAAGCCAGTCGAGTCCGACGCTATGGTTGCGGTGCTCATCTCCGTTTCAAAGCCGAAGAGCCAGCGCTGTCCGAAGACG
>NW_015165759.1:727-843 GCF_001447785.1 Gekko japonicus
AGCTGGGGTCTTGAAGTACTGACCTTCCACAGCCTGCAGTTCAGCGTCTTAACCACTTGAGCCACCACAGCTCCACAAACACTATACAAACACTAAACACTATACTAAAATAATAA
>NW_015165760.1:0-843 GCF_001447785.1 Gekko japonicus
AAAAGTGGGGTATAAAAACCAGTTCTTCTCTTCTTTTTATTTATCTTTTTAAAAATTATTAGCTGCCTGTCTTTTTCGTGTGTAAATATAAATCATTTATAAAAGGCATAAAATCTCAGTTGGTGGTGGGAGGTGTTGTTGAGTTGCAGTGGAGTTAATGGTGGCCCAGGAGGGCTTTCAAGGCAAGAGATGATCAGAGATGGTTGGCCATTGCCTTCCTCTGCAGAGCCTTCCTTGGTGGTCTCCCTCCCAAGTACCAACTCTGCATAGCTTCCCCCAGCAAGGAGCTTTCAAGGCCAGGGAGAAGCAGAGGTGGTTGCCCATTGCCTTCCTCTGCAAAGCCTTCCTTGGTGGTCTCCCTCCCAAGTACCAACCCTGCTTAGCTTCCCCCAGCAAGGGACTTTCAAGGCAAGTGAGAAGCAGAGGTGGTTGGCCATGGCCTTCCTCTGCAGAGCCTTCCTTGGTGGTCTCCCATCAAAGTACCGACCCCGCTTAGCTTCCCCCAGCAAGGGGCTCTCAAGGCAAGTGAGAAGCAAAGGTGGTTGGCCATGGCCTTCCTCTGCAGAGCCTTCCTTGGTGGTCTCCCTTCCAAGTATCAACCCTGCTTAGCTTCCCCCAGCAAGGGGCTTTCAAGGCAAGAGATAATCAGAGGTGGTTGGCCATGGCCTTCCTCTGCAAAGCCTTCCTTGGTGGTTTCCCTCCCAAGTACAAACGCTGCTTAGCTTCTCCCAGCAAGGGGCTTTCAAGGCAAGTGAGAAGCAGAGGTGGTTGGCCATGGCCTTCCTCTGCAGAGCCTTATTTGGTGGTCCCCCATGCAAGGACCAACCCTGCTTAGCTTCTGAG
>NW_015165761.1:0-844 GCF_001447785.1 Gekko japonicus
AAAAGTTGCTTTGGTAAAGCGGACAGGGAACGTGACCTCTGCTACTGTGTCGTTACCTACTACTGAAAGTGTGATCTGGGAAAGGCGGCTTCTGCACCACTCAACGCATCGTGTTTAAAAGCTCATGCTTTGCTTCAGCTCTTTTGGAGGTTTCGGTTCACTTTCGATCTCTGTGGCCCAAGCCCTGTTAGGTACGGTTCACTGGATATCCCGTCCTGCTGATTGTTGTTGGGTATTACAAGTTGAAAACACTCAGTATATCTGGGGTTAAATGTTTGTTTATGTTACCCACAGGAAGTCACATGTTTCTCATGTAACCAATGTTCTTTAGATGTAGAAAGCCCGGGAATTTTCTCCCTGATCTAGGAATTTGATTGGGACTAAAGTGTCAAGGTGTATTACCATTTTATGGCTTCTCTTCCCGTCTTTGTTTGAAGAAGAGTAGCCATACTCTCTCTCTTCTAATTTTGTCTTCGTAGAGTAAAGATGTAGCCGATTTAGCTCTGTTGTTATTTTCATCCCAGTTACCCTTCCTCATGCTAGAATTTAGCTAAAACTTTATATTTTAATCACACATGGACTCTAAGCCTGAATTATTTTACTCTGGCACTGCTGGACTATTTTATCTTTGCTAAATACCATCTTTTCAATATCTCACTATCACCCAACAATTGTACTTGGCTTACAAAAGGGGTCCCATGCCTTTTTGAGCCTGCAGGTAAATTTGGAATTCTGATAAGGCGTGGCGGGCGCCGCCACAGCGTGGCTGCCGCAGGAAGCAAAGGCAGCCCCAAAACGACTGCCGCGCCGTCAGGCACACCGTGGGTGCGTTCAGACGGGGCGT
>NW_015165762.1:0-843 GCF_001447785.1 Gekko japonicus
CAGGTGTTTACCAACCTGGATTTGGCAACGCTATCTACCCATCCCCTGCCGGTGGCCAGGGGGGACCTGGCAACCCTAAACAGCATTCAAAATCGGAGGTGTGTATACTATCGCAGGAGCAGGGACACTAAAACCCTTATAGATGTATGTAGTTTCTACAGAAGAGAGAACAATTCTGGGAAAGGGCTCCTTGAATCTACATGGAGAACAGCAGACATACAGCTCAGCCCAGAAAGATGTGACAGTAAGCTTCTTAAAGCACAAATACCAAAATGTGCAGAGGCAAGGACAAAGGGAACTCTGCATCTTGTTGTCTGCATCACACAACCTCTCAACATGCAGGGATTCAGTAACAGTGATGGAACTAGCAAAGGAGGTGGGGGAGTGAGAGAAGTTGCATTTATTTAAAGGTAAAGGTTCCCTTGCTCGAAAGCGAGTCAAATCCGACTCTAGGGTTGCGGTGCTCATCTTCGTTTCCAAGCCGATGAGCCAGTGCTGTCCGAAGACGTTTCCGTGGTCATGTGGCCGGCATGACTAAACACCAAGGCGCACGGAACGCTGTTCCCTTCCCACTGAAGTGGTACCTATTTATCTACTTGCAATTTCTTGCTTTCGAACTGCTAGGTTGGCAGGAGCTGGAGCTAGAGACGGGAGCTCACTCCGTCATGTGGCACCTGGGTCTCGAACTGCTGAACTACTGACCTTCCACAGCCTGCAGTTCAGCGTCTTAACCACTTGAGCCACCGCAGCTCCTGCATTTATTTACCACCACCCATTTTCAGTTTAATTCACTTTTGGTGTCGTGGTTAGAAGCGTGGACTGTAATCTGCGAGAACCGGGTTT
>NW_015165763.1:0-260 GCF_001447785.1 Gekko japonicus
AGATCTGCCACTTCGACCCACATTAAAAAGAAAATAACCACTCCAAAAAACCCAATTTACTCCGGGCTCTTTTTGCGCCTCCCTCCGTCCCAGTGGTATTTCCCAGCGGCTCCCCCCCACCACCACTCACTTCATGGTTTCTTCCACGCTCCGCTGCAGTTCTCACTCTGGTCGTGCCCAGCCCACCTCCGCTTTCTCTTCCTATACACGCCCGTCCCTTTCATGCTCTCGCGCGCCATTGGCCAGCGCACCCCGTCGAC
>NW_015165763.1:464-838 GCF_001447785.1 Gekko japonicus
GCAGTAGGAGGCTTGAAGACGCTAGAGCAGGGCAGGGGTCGGCAACGTGGTGCCCCTGGGCACCATGCTGCCTGCCAAGGGTTTTTATAAAGGGGGTGGGGCCAGCAGAGCTTCTGATCGGACAGATAGTGTGTCAACATGAGTTGGATCTCAGTGGCACCTTTAAGATCCACAAAGATTTCTTCTCGGTATAAGCTTTAGTGGACACACACTCTTCTTTAGATACACAATGTATCTGGGAAAGTGTGCATGCTCACGAAAGCTCACACCCAGACTAAAACTTGGTTGGTCTTAAAGGTGCCACTGGACTCCAGATTAGCGATTTTTAAGAGGTTCAATATGTATAAAGGTAAAGGTGAAGGTTTCCTTGCTCG
>NW_015165764.1:0-840 GCF_001447785.1 Gekko japonicus
AACACATATGCTGCTTTAAATTATATTGTTTAAGGAAGTCAGTGTACTTAGAACACACTGGGAGGTACAAGGCAGAACTGACCTGCATTCGGTTTGTGTGTGTGTGTGTGTGTATACACACACATACATGCAGGGCTCTTTTTGTAGAAAAAGCCCAGCAGGAACTCATTAGCATAATAGACCACACCCAACAGCAGAAACTCATTAGCACATTAGGCCGCACCCCCATGTTACCAGAAGTGTGCTCATCCGGCCACACCCACCTTTTGCTTCTTATTCTGTTTACCTTGTTTGTTGTCAAAACCCAGGGCCTTTTTTGTAGCAGGAACTCCTTTGCATGTTAGGCCACACACCCCTAATGTAGCCAATCCTAATGAGTTCCTGCTGTTGGGTGTGGCCTATTATGCTAATGGGTTCCTGCTGGGTGTGGCCAACTTGGGAGCCAGCCGGAACTCCGTTCCTGTGCGTTCCTGCCCCGAAATAGCCCTGCATACATGTATGTAGTTATGAATTAGTGTCCTCCTGAGCTGGATGGCCCCGTCTAGCCCAATCTCAACAGATCTCAGAAACTATGCAGGGTTGGCCCTGGGTAGTATTTGGATGGGAGACCACCAAGCAAGTTCGGGGCTCCTACACAGAGCCAGGCAATGGCAAACCACCTCTGAATGTCTCTTGCCTTGGAAACCCTGCAGGGTCACCAGAAGTCGGCTGAGACTTGACGGCACTTTCCACCAGAACCAACATTCTTTGTGTTGTACCGTTCAGAGAACATGGCACATCACAGACAGTGTGTGCTGCCAATTGCACACCATTGACAGCTTCCAGGTACTTCCAGATCTT
>NW_015165765.1:0-828 GCF_001447785.1 Gekko japonicus
GCTTAAAATCCTCCAAAGGAGGAGAGCCCCTCCACCTCCTGCAGAAGCCTGGTCCACTGAGGAACCGCTGAGGAAGGTGTGGATACAGACAGAAACTCACAATCACGAAGGTCTGTTCTGCACCTACAGATATGGGCAGGGCTTTTTTTGTAGAAAAAGCCCAGCAGGAACTCATTAGCATAATAGGCCACACCCAACAGCAGAAATGTATTAGCATATTAGGCCACACCCTGAGAACAGCATATTAGCATATTAGGCTGCACCCCCATGTTACCAGAAGTGTGCTCATCCAGCCACACCCACCTTTTGCTTGTTATTCTGATTACCTTGTTTGTTGTCAAAACCCAGGGCTTTTTTTGTAGCAGGAACTCCTTTGCATGTTAGGCCACACACCCCTAATGTAGCCAATCCTAATGAATTTCTGCTGTTGGGTGTGGCCTGTTATGCTAATGAGTTCCAACTCAGGAGCCAGCCAGAACTCCATTCCTGTACGTTCCTGCCCAAAAATAGCCCTGGATATGGGATCAGGGGATCTTAAGGATAAATCTGCCTGCTAGTTACAATCTGCGTCAGAAGCTCTTCTCCGTGTGCCTTGCCTTTTGAGGGCAGTTTCTGTGGAAATGGTGTTTCCTGTGGTGACTAGAGTTGCCAGGCAAGACTGTAGAGTTTCCACCAATTCCTAGAGCTCCCCAATGTCACTTCTGGATTTTGACCAGAAGTGACATAGCAATGTGAGCCCTAATTGATCCGTCACCCTAATTGATCCCCTGACTTCACCGGCAGCCCTAGTGGTATTCCCTTGACTATGGAGTTGTGTTGTGTGTAGGG
>NW_015165766.1:0-817 GCF_001447785.1 Gekko japonicus
CTCCGGAGCAAACTGATTTGTGCAGGAGCGAAATCGCAAAGTAGAATTTCTGCTCTCAAGACTCCACAGCTTAGAGGGAGCGGTGCCCAGAAGGCTGGAATAATGCAACAGAGCGTTACAGGCCGGAATGGGCCACCTGACAGTGTGCAGTTCACCGCCCTGCATGCGTGAAGCATGAGTCGGAGGTGGGAAAAACACAATGCTGTTTCAGACTGAGTCTGTGTAGTGGGAAATTGGAGGAGCTGTAATGAATTCCTTAGGCCAGGAGTGTCAAACTCATTTCTTGTGAGGGCCGGATCTGACATAAATGAGACCTATGTGTGTCATAAAATGTAACACCAGGTAGCGGAGATATAAACTTTATGTAAGGACGCAAACACAAAGATTTTTATTTTTTACTTAAAATAAAAACATCCTTAAAACATTAGCTCTGCGAGTTGCAAACCTACTTTTGATTTATCGACATTGACCACAGAAATCCCACGCTCAGAGTTCTGAGTCTAGAACCCAGGTTAAAATATGAAATGGCTGAGTGATTAAGAGAGTCTGGCGAAGCAAGCGATGATGCAGCAGCAGCAGCAGAACTGGAAGCAGGAGACAGGCAGTTCCACTGCAGGCCTGATAGAAGCCCTCCGGGGGCTTGATCTGGCCCCTGGGCCACATGTTTGACACCCCTGCCTTACGCTGTACTGACCAAGACAATCCTGTTTCACGGGGCCGTCCAGCTGCAGGAAGGGCCAGAAAGCCGACATCTTTATCGAGCGCCTCTTGCTTTTTGTCCTTGCAGCGGAACAAAAAACTGTTTTGAATAATTTTG
>NW_015165767.1:0-817 GCF_001447785.1 Gekko japonicus
TTTGTCTCTTGTCTTGACCTGGATGGCCCGATCTCATCAGAACTAGGAAGTGAAGACTATCAAGGAAGTTCTGGGTTGCTATGCAGAAGCAGGCCATGGCAACCCAATTCAGTTCCTCTTGCCTTGAAAACCCTACGGGGTCACAGCTGTGTAAGAATGCTTTAGGAGCTGCGGTGGCTCAAGTGGTTAAGACACTGAACTGCAGGCTGTGGAAGGTCAGTAGTTCAGCAGTTCGAGACCCAAGTGTGCCGCATGACGGAGTGAGCTCCCCTCTCTACTTCCAGCTCCTGCCAACCTAGCAGTTCGAAAGCAAGAAATTGCAAGTAGATAAATAGGGACCACTTCGGTGGGAAGGGAACAGCATTCCGTGCACCTTGGTGTTTAGTCATGCCGGCCACATGACCACAGAAACGTCTTCGGACAGCGCTGGCTCTTTGGCTTTGAAACGGAGATGAGCACTGCAACCCTAGAGTCGGACTCGACTGGCTTTCTAGCAAGGGAACCTTTACCTTTTTAAGAATGCTTTGGTGTGGTGGCCAAACGAGAAGGGAGCACTCACTGGAGAAGAAGACCCTGATGCTGGGAAAGATTGAAGGTCAAAGAAGACGGGGATGGCAAAGGATGAGATGGTTAGACAGTGTCATAGATGCAATGAACATGAAGTTGAGCAAACTTCAGAGGACGGCGGAAGACCAGAATGCCTGGCGTGATCTGGTCCATGGGGTCGCGAAGAGTCGGACTCGACTGTGCGATTGAACAACAACAAAGAATGCTCTTGGGGAAGGACTCCTTATATCCCCTGAGAAACCGCCACCCA
>NW_015165768.1:0-526 GCF_001447785.1 Gekko japonicus
TCTGATCATTCCCTTTAAATCTGCCAGGCCCTCACCCCTGGTGCAGATCTAAAGATCTGTCCGATCAGGGCCATCGCATTTGCTCCTCTGTCTTATCAAACCTACGCAGGAACAGAAATCCCCGTCTACATTGCATGCGGCTTTCACTTTGATGGATTGTCGGATTTTATGGCAGTGTCCGGACTGCAGGCCGCTTTCACTTCGTTTGACCTCTCGGTTTAATGGTACTGTCTGCATGGATTTATGGTTGTTTTATGGCCATTCAGGGGTGACTATGCAGTCCGTTGGGTGTTGGCCTGGGGTATTTGAATGTGGTTTTGAGCTGCATCTTTTTTCTGTTCCAGTGTGGGTCTGGTAAAACAGCGGAGCAAATACTAGATGCAGAATGGGCCAGAATGTACCCCTAGGAGAGCAGAGGTCACGCCTCTGTGGTGCCCTCTCTCTCTCTCTCTCTCTCTCTCTTTCTGCACAGATCTGTGTAAAGACAGATATGTGCGTTCCCCCCCCCCCCAGCACGCAACCCAAA
>NW_015165768.1:599-821 GCF_001447785.1 Gekko japonicus
GCACGCCCCCCCCCCAATAGCTAGCAATCCAAAGCAGTCCAGTGGAGCCTGAGCGGTGGGTGTTGCCTTCTGACACACTTCCGGTGATGTCAGGGGGTGTGGCATATGCAAATAAGTTATACTAATGAGTTATGCTAATGAGCTCCTGCACCTCTTTTTCTACGAAATGACCCCTGCGTAATTTACATCTCATTTGTGCTCCCAGCATCTTGTGTCCCTGTG
>NW_015165769.1:0-819 GCF_001447785.1 Gekko japonicus
AGTCAATCCATCTCATGTTGGATCTTTCTTTTTTCCTGATGCTTTCAACTTTTCCTTTTGGTGTAGTGGTTAAGAGCATTGGAGAACTGGGTTTGATTCCCTACTCCGCCACATGCAGCTGTTGGTGTGACTTTGGGTCAGTCACAAGTTATTTCAAAGCTATTCTCTCAAGAGCAGTCCTTGAAAGAATTCTCTCAGCCCCTCCTACAGGGTGTCTGCTGTGGAGAGAGGAAGGGAAAGGAGACTGTAAGCCACTCTCAGAGTCTGAGTGCAGGGCATGGGTATAATTCCAATTATTTATTCTTCTTCTCCTTCTTCTCTCTTTCCCAGTGACTCTTGTCTTCTACAGGGTCGCTATAAGCTGACTCCAGAAAGGTGGAATTCTAAAAACAAGATCCGTGACAAAAATAACGAAGAGTCAATAAAGATAAGTTGCAAAAACATTTACTGTAGTAATTTCTGAAGAATTTTTTCTTCTATTAAACATAACAACATAAGAGACGCCAATGTTGGATCAGGCCAAAGGCCCATCTAGTCCAACACTCTGTCACACAGTGGCCAAAAATACCAGGTGCCATCAGGAGGTCCACCAGTGGGGCCAGGACATTAGAAGCCCTCCCACTGTTGGCTCCCCCAAGCACCAAGAATACAGAGCATCACTGGCCCCAGAGCCCCTATCTATACCTTGTGGCTAATAGCCACTGATGGACCTCTGCTCCATATGCCTATCTAATTCCCTTTTGAAGCTGTCCATGCTTGTAGCCGCCAACACTTCCTTTTCTATTATCGCTCACATGCTAACGAATAATGCACAATGAA
>NW_015165770.1:0-819 GCF_001447785.1 Gekko japonicus
TGTACCTTGGTAGACTCTGGAAGGTACACAGTATCTGACAACTCCAGCTATTTATTTATTTATTTCACTTTAATCCGCCCTCCCCGCCAGGCGGGCTCAGGGCGGCTTCCAAGAACTGACAAGCAGTATACATTCACAATAAAAATACAATACGCCATTTAAAACACAAACAGTCAATGTAAAACATTAATTCGATGGCGATAAAAATAAAGTGCAGTTTAGGGACACATTCAGCGGTGCCACCGCGCTGGGTTGTGTTGGATCGGAGTTCACACAGGGCGCTGCTGGTAGGACGTCACTCCTATTGGAACGCCTGCCGAAAAAGTTCTGTTTTCACGGCCCTGCGGAACTGTGATAAGTTCCGCAGGGCCCTGATCTTGGCAGGAAGCTCGTTCCAATAGGACGGAGCTACAAATGAAAAAGCCCTCATCCTGGTTGCCATCAACCTGACTTCCTTAGGGCCAGGGAGGTCCAGGCGGTTTTGGGATCCTGATCGCAGTGCTCTCTGGGGAACATACGGGGAAAGGCAATCCCTCAGGTAGGCCGGTCCCTGGCCATAAAGGGCTTTAAAGGTCAAAACCAGCACCTTGAAACAAATCCGGAATGCTATTGGGAGCCAGTGCAGAACCTTAAGCACAGGCTGGATGTGCTCCCACCTGGGGAGGCCCATCAACAGCCTGGCCACCGCATTCTGCACCAGCTGCAGCTTCCGGAAAGGGCCAGGCGGTTTTGGGACTTATTGCAGTCCTCTCTGGAGAACATGCGGGGTAAGGTGGTCCCTCAGGTAGACTGGTCCCTGACCGTAAAGGGCTTTAAAGG
>NW_015165771.1:0-237 GCF_001447785.1 Gekko japonicus
CAGCTTAGAGGGAACATTGGCTGTGATGTTCCGCAGCCACGAAAAAGGGACCCCCTTGGGTGCAGTGTCCCCTCTAAGTTGAGTTGGTATGCACTAGCTCACAGTTTTTTAGCCTCCGGCTCACCCATTTTTGTCATAGCTCAGGACGGACGGCTCCAGGACAAACTCACTGATGCAGCAGCCAAACCGCTCGCTCACGACTCTAATGCCAGCAGCTCACAAAGCAGAATTCTTGCT
>NW_015165771.1:667-815 GCF_001447785.1 Gekko japonicus
AGGGAACCAACGCCACCCCTGCACAGTTATTAATATGCTTCTGTGCGAATCACGGGAGGGGCGGAGGGGGGGGTCTAAGAAGCAAGAGGCCCCGACCTCCACTTTTGTGGGGGGAGGATGTGGCAGAAATGAGAGGTTCATTCTGGGG
>NW_015165772.1:0-815 GCF_001447785.1 Gekko japonicus
AGTTAGGGATGCTTAGACATAAGAAGCACGGTCCAGATGGCAGCGCGACCAACCTGATGGCAGCAGATGAGAACTACCGGCTTCAGTGGACACCAGATGTTTCAATGGATGTCCTGGTGTAAGTCTATGTGTGATATGAAGACAATCTTTCCTACCGTCAAGTTGTCTTCAAAGGGGGGTCTGATAGGAGCAGATCTTTATATTGGACTTTTACATATGAATAAAGTTGATATTAAAAGGACTGCTTGAAACGCTGACCAAGGACTCTGAGCTATAAGGGGTCAAAGAAAGGCTAAAGGAGACAGAAAAACAGCTGAAGTATTAACCAGCTAAGGCAAATATCACTCAGGAAAGAGGCTCCTAGTTATCTGCATGTTAAGCTTCAAGAAGCAACTAAAACAATGGGTTTCTAGGACGTGCTCAGACATGATGTCTCCAAGATAGTAAGTTTGACCCTGAAGAGGAACCCTCCCAACTCCCGGAAGTTTTATCACACGTAGCATCTGTTGTTTACTCGACCCGCTGACACCACAGATGACCTCTGCTGATGCTGCTCCACGTGATCCGGCTTCAATCTAAGCACCACCTTACTAGTTAATTAATATTGATATTAAATTGACACGATAGCCAATCACTGACTTGTTGGGAAGGGCTTTATGATAATGAGGATAAGCCGTTCCCCTCCCTCCAGAAGGAAAGTTTAAAACTGAGAACACGGAATTATCAGCAGCCTTTTTCTCTTACTGAAACCTTTTATATTAGTCCTAGTCTGCAGCTAGGGTTAAACTTCTCGTGTCTCCAGCCGGTCTAGAGTC
>NW_015165773.1:0-791 GCF_001447785.1 Gekko japonicus
CTGTTGAAAATACCGAGGCAGCTAACAACAAAATCTTTACTATGCACATAATAAAGTTCCTGACCTCCCGGCAAAGCCGGTACGGTCCGGGGGCTTTTTTGCCACCTCGGAGGAGTCGGGGCAGCAACAGAAGCATGATGCACGGCGTCATGACGATGACGGGGTGGGCGGAGCCCGCTTGGTAAACAGCGGATTGAAGTATTACATGTGGTGGTCAGCAGGTAAGTAGGTTGGTCACTTGTCAGGTTGGTGCGGGCAAGAGACAGGAACCGGTGAGCACCTGACGGCAATTTCCCCATTAGGGAACAGGGGGTCATCAGAAATTGCCTTTGGATTTTCAGGTCCATGGTTGGGAATGGTGATCACCTCCTCTGGGAACCTCGTAGGGTATGCCCCTCTATGCAAGTTGTCAGGCTTCAGGGGTAGGTGCTCCTATGTGGCGACCAGTTTGCTGGGCTGCTGGTCGCAAGCCAGATCGATGGCTCAAGACCGGAGCTGGGTGACCCACCCGAGAAAAGGGCAAGGAGGTTGGTCAAGTGAATGACACCTGCCTTGCCTGTTCCGTGCTCGCTTAGATGGTCCCTTGTCGCAATGTTACGTTACATAGTTAATAAAGTGGCCCTTGTTTACTTCCAAACTGTTGTCTGTCTCGTCATTCCGACTGGGGAGGCAACTGAATAGGAAATGAAGCCCTGGGACCACTTGGCTCAAACCTGGCCAGTGGCACCAACTGTTGCCTCCTCCTCCAGTGCCACCTACTCTACCCTATAAAAGCATTATTCAGAACAGCA
>NW_015165774.1:0-810 GCF_001447785.1 Gekko japonicus
ACCGCTCATTAACATATTAAGCCACATTCTCATGTTAACAGAAGTGGTCATCCAGCCACACCCACCTTTTGCTTCTTATTCTGTTTACCTTGTTTGTGGTCAAAACCCAGGGCTTTTTTTATAGCAGGAACTCCTTTGCATGTTAGGCCACACACCCCTAATGTAGCCAATCCTAATGAGTTCCTGCTGTTGGGTGTGGCCTATTATGCTAATGAGGTCCTGCTGGGTGTGGCCAACTTGGGAGCCAGCTGGAACTCCATTCCTGTGCGTTCCTGCCCAAAAATAGCCCTGGCTTCTGGAAATTTCCGAGGCATTGCCTCACATCTGAAAAGCTTACCTAGCCAGACAAACAAACTAGACGTTGAGAGCCAGCGTGGTGTTGCGGTCCAAGTGTCTGACTAGGATTTGGGAGGCCCAGGTTCGAATCCCCTCTCTGCCCTGGAATCTCACTGGGTGACCTTGGGACAGTTACATGTTCTCAGGGCCTAAGGAGACGTTACAAACTGCGTGAGTTCTCAGCAGGGGACTGCTAGTTCCCGGTGGCAACTCCTCAATCAATGCACAGCAGGACCCTGTTCAGGTTGGGACTGGTGCCTGGGAGAAGGAGGAATTCTTCCTTCTTCCCTGGGCTGTTCTGGGCAACTGAAACAGCCCAGTGGCTGCAAGTGGGAGTGTGATTTTCTCTGTGGGGAGCCAGCACACGCAAACTTTCAGTGCGCATGCTGGCTCCCCATTGAGCACCCCCCCCCCGGCCGCAGCTGTTTCAGATGCTGAAAGCAGCACAGGGGAGAAGGCAGGAACTCCTCCTCC
>NW_015165775.1:0-818 GCF_001447785.1 Gekko japonicus
GAACGGCCATAAAATGGCCATAAAACTATACAAGAGGTACCATAAAATCCTAGGATCAAAGGAAGTGACAGCAACCTGCAATGCAGAGGGGAGTTTCTGTTCCAGCATGGGTTTGCTAAAACAACGGAGGGAAAAGCCAATGCAGAATCGCCAAAAGAGTACTTTTTCTTCATCTCCCAATATACAGTGAAGCTCTGTCTTCTTGGTGCTTGGGGGTCAACAGTGGGAGGGCTTCCTGAGTTCTGGCACCACTGCTGGGCCTCCTGGTGGCCCCTGGGTTTTGGCCACTGTGTGACACAGAGTGCTGGACTGGATGGGCCATTGGCCTAATCCAACATGGCTTCTCATGTTCTTATGTTCTCTTAGCCACAAGGTAGATGGGACACTATGTCTGGGGCAAGTGATGCTCTTTATTCTTGGTGCTTGGGGGTCAACAGTGGGAGGGCTTCCTGAGTGCTGGCCCCGCTTGTGGACCTCCTGATGGTACCTGGGTTTTGGCCACTGTGTGAGACGGGATGCTGGACTGGATGGACCCTCACTCGTCTGATGCAGCAGGGCTCTTCTGATGTTCTTATGAGGGGAAGGCCTCGGCCTCTATGTCCTGTTCTTGGCCCTCCAGAGGAAGTGAGATGCTCATTGGTGGAAAGGGGGAAGGGTGCACCCACAGTTGCCAAGGCAGATACGTGGGAGGGGCGTAAGCATCAGTGGGCCCCACTAGAAGCTCTGGGCCCTAGCCGTTGCCCCACCTCAGGGGATACTGATGCTGGCCCTGTTGTGGGCAGGCCGGTGGCTATGGTGGTGCTATTGGGGGCTCCGCC
>NW_015165776.1:0-802 GCF_001447785.1 Gekko japonicus
TCCCCCCCGAAATGACCTCTGGCTAGAAGGCTATGCTCAGGCCTCCCTGCAGAAACCAGATGATGCAAGGAATATGCCAGGAAGTATAGCCCACTCTGTGCATTGTGGTCCACCTCTCTTTTGCTTTGCATTTGTAATGCAAGGTGTGTTTGTTAAGTGCCGTCGTGTTGCTTCCAACTTATGGTGACCCTATGAATTAATGTCCTCTGAAATCTATCGTTCGCCATCTTGCTCAGGTTTTTCAGACTGAGGGCTGTGGCTTCCTTTATAGAGTCAATCCTTCTCATGTTGGGTCTTCCTCTTTTCTTGCTACCTTTGACTTTTCCTAGCATTATTGACTTTTCCAGGGACTCTTGTCTTCTCATAATGTGATAGCCTCAGCTTAGTTATTTCAGCTTCTAGGCAGAGTTCAGGCTTGATTTAATCTCGATCTTGTGATGCAATATAGAACATTGGCCCCGGTCACACCTGGCCGGATATGGGGGGGGGGGGGGGAGGCATGGCTGTTTGCCCCGTAGCGAACTACCATGCGGCTGCGGTATCATACATCCCGCCGATGTCCCGTGGTTCGGGGGGAGGTGCCGATCATATGACAATCCTGTGGTGCGGCAAAGAAGCAGCGCAGCGCAATCACAGCAGCAATGGCTAGGCGCTGCTGCTGTGGCAAACGGGGATGTGTTTTCTTTTAAACCAAAGTGTGCGCATGCGCCGTTGGGTGCTTGTGCGCATCCTGTGGAGACTTGGGGGAAAAAAACCTTTTCGCCAGGGGACATGGGTGGCTGCTGGATGCCACGACCTACCA
>NW_015165777.1:0-806 GCF_001447785.1 Gekko japonicus
TAAGCCAAGCTGCATGTGGAAAGAGATACAGGTGTGCTTGCGTCCACACACGCCGGGTCACGGGTCAACGTCCTTTCCCAACAGCAGCGTCACTCCTCCAGATGTGGTGGAGAAAAGGGCCGTGAAGTCACAGCTGACTCATGGCGATCCCATGGGGTTTCCAAGTGTAAGAGACGTTCAGAGGTGGTTGGCCACTGCCTGCCTTCGCATCACGACCCTGGTATTCCTTGGAGGTCTCCCATCCAAATACGAGCCAGGGCTGAGCCTGCTTAGCTTCTGAGATCTGGTGAGATCAGGCTACCCTGGGTCAGGGCTCACGGCTCATCCAAATAATCCCGCTGAAATTTCAGGGAGGGGCCAGTTTGGTGTCGTGGTTAAGTGTGTGGTCTCTAATCTAGGAGAACCGAGATCGATTCCCCACTCCTCCACTTGCACCTGCTGGATGACCTTGGGCAAGCCGTAGTTCTGGCAGAGCTGTTCTTGAAAAAGAGCCGTTTCTATCAGGGCTCACTCTCAGCCCCATCTACCTCACAGGGTGTCTGTTGTGGGGAGGGGGAGGGGAAGGAGTTTGTCAGCCGCTCTGAGACACCTTTGGGTAGTGAAGGGCGGGGTAGAAATCCAATCTCTTCTTCTTCTTCTTCTTCTTCTTAAGTGCGCGGACTCTAATCTGGGAGAACCGGGCTTGATTCCCCACTCCTCCCCTTGCACCTGGCTGGATGACCTTGGGCAAGCCATGGTTCTGTCAGAGCTGTCCTTGGAAAAAGAGCCCTTTCTATCAGAGCTCACTCTCAGCCCCACCTGCCTCA
>NW_015165778.1:0-551 GCF_001447785.1 Gekko japonicus
CACAGCTTAGAGGGAGCATTGCTCTCAAAGTATTTCTTGTCTGCCTGACTTATCCTCCCCACTACAGTTACAGCACCTGGGAAGGGGGGGGTTTTCAAGCAGAGAAGGGGCGAGGAGTTCAGCCCACCTTCCCCACGGTCCTGATCCGTGTCCCTCACCCTTTCCCCAGCAAGATGGCCCCGATTCATACCCCCCACCCGTCCTGTGCCCAACCACAGATTTCTTCATGCATAATTTGGCCCTCCGTGACTGTATCTGGATAAGATGTTGGAACCCGTCATGTGTCAAAACACCAGCTGGGATGGGAGCTGTTGACGGAAGAGTAGTGGCAACTGTTGCTCAAATAAACCGGGTTAAACTAATCTTGCCCCCGTCCAGATAAACACGATATTTGTAAATTAATTCATTCCTCGGATGCTGTAAAGGCTGCGGGGACTTCAGACGGTTTCCATTAGTACCTAATCTCTTTGCATGACCCTCTTGACTCTTACTAAAAATATCCTAGTGAGGCGCTTCGGTTGGGCATGTCCAAATTTGTTAGATAAATATCT
>NW_015165778.1:561-804 GCF_001447785.1 Gekko japonicus
CCCTACCATTTTCTGCAGCGGAGGGACGGAGGGAGAGGGAGACAGAGAGAGAGAGAGACAGAGAGAGAAAGTATAACTCAATGATGTGCCTGTCATTGGGGTTTCCACAGAATGCCTCAACCATGCTTTAGACCAGTGATTACCAATGTGGTGCCTATAGAAACAAATGCTCCCTCTAAGCTGTGGAGTCTTGTGAGCAAAAGCTGTGGAGCTACTTTGTGAGCTAGCAATTTGGCTACTGCA
>NW_015165779.1:0-383 GCF_001447785.1 Gekko japonicus
GTTGAGGAGGAATGGAAGGCATCAAGAGAGATCTGTGCCTTCCTAGCCACATCCATAAGGAAAGATTGTACCAAAGCGAGTCTGGGGAAACTTGACTGCACGACAGTGTCATGCACAAGAAGAACTGCTGCGGTTTGGAAGGCAAGACAGAGCAGGTAAAAGGTAAAGGTTCCCTTGCTCGAAGGCCAGTCGAGTCCGACTCTAGGGTTGTGGTGCTCATCTCCGTTTCAAAGCCGAAGAGCCAGCGCTGTCCGAAGACGTTTCCGTGGCCATGTGGCCGGCATGACTAAACACCAAGGTGCACGGAACGCTGTTCCCTTCCCACCGAAGTGGTCCCTATTTATCTACTTGCAATGTCTTGCTTTCGAACTGCTAGGTGGGCA
>NW_015165779.1:407-801 GCF_001447785.1 Gekko japonicus
ACTAGAGACGGGAGCTCACTCCATCATGCGGCAACTCGGGTCTCGAACTGCTGAACTACCAACCTACCACAGCCTGCAGTTCAGCGTCTTAACCACTTGAGCTATCGCAGTGGTTAAGACAGAGCAGGAGCTGCATGTAAAAGTTCCCTAACTTGGGGAGGGGCCCGTGGCTCAGTGGTAGAGCATCTGCTTGGCATGCAGAAGGTCCCAGGTTCAGTCCCCGGCATCTCCAGTGAAAGGATCTCACAGTAGGCGATACGAAAGATCCCTGCCTGAGATCCTGGCAAGGGTATTATACCACACAGTCCACCCTCCAGAGGATCCATGTTCTCCAGTTGCAATTCCAAGAGATCCCCAGGCCCATTCTGGAGGCTTTATTACAACAAACAGGACC
>NW_015165780.1:0-547 GCF_001447785.1 Gekko japonicus
GTAGGAATTGAGCAGTTCTGCCCTCTCTTGACCCCACCATGGGCCTACCACGCCCTTGCTCTTTTTTTTACTTTTGAACATAAGAAAATAACCCCTTTTTTGTTGTTTTTAGCATCTTGTGCCAGCCTAACCTCATACTGAGCTTTAGCTTTCCTGATTCTCTCTCTGCAAGCACTGGTTATATTCATCCTTGGTTATAAGGCCTTCCTTTCATTTCCTAAATGAGTCTTTTTTATTTCTCAAATCGTTAGAAAGCTGTTTATGGAGCCACTTTGGCTTCTTTAGGGTCCTCCCATTTTTCCTTCTCATAGGAATCATTTGTGATTGTGCCTTCGGTATTTCGCTTTTAAGAAACTCCCACCGCTCTTTAACTGCCTTTTACATAATAATTTCTGACCATGGGATTCTACCCAGCATAACTTTAAGTGTGTCAAAATTTGCTTTCCTTAAGTCCAACCTATATGTCTGATTATGTACAGCTTTCCCCTTCCCCAAGACTGTAAATTCCAAAAGTACATGGTCACTATTACCCAGGGTGCCCACTACC
>NW_015165780.1:613-800 GCF_001447785.1 Gekko japonicus
AGAAGAAGAAGAAGAAGAAGAAGAAGAAGAAGAAGAAGAAGAAGAAGAAGAAGAAGAAGAAGAAGAAGAAGAAGAAGAAGAAGAAGAAGAAGAGGTTTCTTTAGCTTAAGGAGTCTCAGAGCAACTTACAGTCTCCTTCCTTCCTCTCCCCACGACATACACCTTGTGAGATAGGTGGGGCTGAGAG
>NW_015165781.1:0-309 GCF_001447785.1 Gekko japonicus
GGTGGATGCATTTGCTGACATGAAAAAGAAGACAGCACTAGAGAGCACACAGCAGGGGAAAGGGTCCTTGAAGTGAAGAGACGTGAGAGGGGCATGGCTGCGAGAGTTGGACTCTAAGGAAGGCCGAGCACCAAAGAATAGATGCTTTCGAATTATGGTTCTGGAGAAGACTCTTGAGAGTCCCTTGGACTGCAAGAAGATCAAATCAGTCAATCCTAAAGGAAATCAACCCTGACTGTTCCCTGGAAGGCCAGATAATGAAAATGAAGCTCAAAGACTTTGCCCCCCAAATGAGAAGAGAGCCCTCAC
>NW_015165781.1:609-795 GCF_001447785.1 Gekko japonicus
TAAAGGTAAAGGTTCCCTTGCTCGAAAGCCAGTCGAATCTGACTCTAGGGTTGCGGTGCTCATCTCCGTTTCAAAGCTGAAGAGCCAGCGCTGTCCGAAGATGTTTCCGTGGTCATGTGGCCGGCATGACTAGACACCGAGGCGCACGGAATGCTTACATGAACAAAACAAAAGAAGTCGAAACAT
>NW_015165782.1:0-419 GCF_001447785.1 Gekko japonicus
ACAACATTAAAACTATGAATAACGAAATATCTGGATTTGAGGGATCCTCTCCACCCGTTTAAAAGCTGTAAAATATAGACTTTGGGCTAGCAAGTAGAGGGAAACTGTAACAAACAAAAGCAACCTAGCCCAGTGAGGAAACCAAGGAGACCAAGCCCAGTGAGGAAAGGCTGAGAGACTTGGGAATGTTCAGTCTGGAGAAGAGGAGGTTGAGGGGGAACATGATTACTCTCTTTAAGTATTTGAAGGACTGTCACTTAGAGGAGGGCAGGGAGCTGTTCCTATTGACAGCAGAGGATAGGACCAGTGTTCCCTCTAAGAGGCGTTAGTGTGAGCTAGCTCACAGTTTTTTAGCCTCCAGCTCACACATTTTTGTCTTACCTCCGGAAGGAAGACTCCAGAGCAAACTAACTTATGCA
>NW_015165782.1:620-792 GCF_001447785.1 Gekko japonicus
CCCCCTCACTGGCAGTCTTTAAGCAGCAACTGGACAAACACTTGTCAGGGATGCTCTAGGCTGATCCTGCATTGAGTAGGGGGGTGGACTAGATGGCCTGTATGGCCCCTTCCAATTCTGTGATTGTATGATTCTGTGTTTCCTGTCTTGCCACCCCCCTCCAGAACTACCA
>NW_015165783.1:0-343 GCF_001447785.1 Gekko japonicus
TCGTCCCGCTCTGTTCACAGATCGAGGTCAGCCCACAAGTCCAGACCTTGGGCATCTCTGTCTCATCCTCTTGCAGACAATCCTTCCCACCGTGGTATGGAACCAAGTCGTCCTCCCACTCCAAACCCTGTCGTTCCAACAAAACCCATAACCTGTCAAGAGGATACTTTGGTCCAAATACCACACCAGGACTCCTCTGACTCCATGGAG
Organism: Gekko japonicus; assembly: GCF_001447785.1. Lineage (NCBI taxonomy): Eukaryota > Metazoa > Chordata > Lepidosauria > Squamata > Gekkonidae > Gekko > Gekko japonicus. The sequence continues at coordinate 211 of NW_015165783.1, forward strand.
GAAGACTCGGATACGGAAGCATCTGAGGCTCATACCTCTCCTGACCATAAATCTCCCAACCAGGATGTCGATGAGGACTTACTTATATCCCCATCCGACAACCTTACATCATATACAGATTTAGTAAAAAGAA
>NW_015165783.1:677-792 GCF_001447785.1 Gekko japonicus
GGCAGGCGCTTCTACTCCACAGGAGCATTGGGAGTCAAGGCTACTAACTACCTCGCCTGTATAAACCGCTATCAATATGCCCTCTTGGAAAGGTTCTCTGAAATTCTCAGCCACC
>NW_015165784.1:0-214 GCF_001447785.1 Gekko japonicus
ATTTATTGGTATTATTTTATCCTTAATGTGTTGCAGATATCTCTCCCGTCCCAGTTTATGCGGAGGGTATTCCAGGGCACCAGGACTCAGGTTTTGACCAGATTCTACAGCCACAGGTAAAGGTAAAGGTTCCCTTGCTCGAAATCCAGTCGAATCCGACTCTAGGGTTGCGGTGCTCATCTCCGTTTCAAAGCCGAAGAGCCAGCGCTGTCCG
>NW_015165784.1:501-788 GCF_001447785.1 Gekko japonicus
AAAATTGTGGCAGGGTATGAGCTTTCGGGAGTCACTGCTCACTTCTTCAGATAGAGCTACAGACTTCAAATACAGATACATTCTAGCTGTATCTGAAGAAGTGAGTAGTGGCCAGGGCCTGCTCGCTCACTAGGCGAACTAGGCATTCGCCTAGAGCGTGCTGGCCCTTAAGGGCGCCAAACTGCACTGCCCCCCGCCATTGCATTTCCGCGGCCGGGTAACCCCCGCCGCCGCTGCTGCCACCCTCCGCCTCTTTGGCCGGTTAACTTCTCCCTGCCTGCCCCCTC
>NW_015165785.1:0-783 GCF_001447785.1 Gekko japonicus
TTTTACTGATGCTTTTATCCTGTTGATCAGTCAGGAATAAAAATCTTGTAACCCATATATCAGTATCTAGTGTCGTCATTCTGGGGCATGGGTAGGCTTGCCCAGAGGTCATTTGGGGGGGGATCGCAGTTCCCCCGGGTGAGGTATGGGGGGGCGGGGCACATGATGAAGCCCCACCCCCCACTTCCGGCCGCCCTGCTTCCGGCCCTCATTCAGCCAGGAGGAGGCAGGAGAAGAGGGAGGGTAAGTTGCTTCCTCCTGTGGGAGTAGGGCTGATTCTTCTCCCTTCTTTAACATTAGCACCTGGCCCTAGTCTCAGCTCCCGCTAACCCAGCAGTTCGAAAGCGACAAGTAACATCAATACGCGAGTAGATAAATGGGTACCTACCTTAGGAGGTAGGGGGCACCCTCCCCCATCGAGGGGGCTGCTGGAGCATCGGAGAGCAGTGAGCGGTGAACGGCAAGTGGCGAGCGGCAAAAGATGGCGACTGAGTACAACATCTACGGTGGATCAGAGCCGGCGGAAGGCGGAGCCAGGAAGATGCGGGAAGCACGAAAGGCGCAGGCATGGCGGAGCCTAGTGGACTGAGCCGGAGCCGCGACAGAGCGTACCACGCGACGGAAGGGCCTGCTGATCTGCCAGCAAAAGACTACCGAAAGAAGAACCGGAAGCCAGGAAGCCGAGCCGACAAGCCGAGCCGGGAAGAAAAAGATCAACCAGTCCCTCCACTGGGTGCCAGTAGGGCTGTCCCCACCCCAGTATCTGTGTGGCCATAGGTAGGG
>NW_015165786.1:0-392 GCF_001447785.1 Gekko japonicus
AATAAATAAATAAAAAGACATACTAATACTGCTAAGAAGCTTGTATCAATAAATTCATCAGCCCTCCTGAGATTCTTTCAGACCACAGGAGGTAACTATGTACCTGCTGCTAGTCATACCTTTCAGGTGAAGATAGATCCTATATTATTATATGGTGCGCCATTGTCTATAGCTAAGGTCAATGACAAGTATGATTCCTGCTTAATTTCTTTCCCATGTGCACTGTCAAATCTCCCTAGGTGTGTCTCTGGGTCAGCTATCTGTTTGGAATTTGCTGAACCATCCTTGGAAGCTAAAGCTTGGATAAGAACATAAGAACACAAGAGAAGCCAAGGGTCTTCTTACCAGAGGTTAGCTGGCTAGACCAGACGAGCTCAATCTGTATGCCTTTG
>NW_015165786.1:405-779 GCF_001447785.1 Gekko japonicus
ACGCTCAGGCAGGGCTTTTTTTTGTAGAAAAAGCCCACCAGGAACTCATTAGCATAATAGACCACACCCAACAGCAGAAGCTCATTAGCATATTAGACCACACCCCCATGCCTTCCCTTGGCTTGCCTGGGCGCCCCACGGCTGTGAGGAGCCCGGGCAAGCCAGCCCTTGGAGGGGAGGGGAGGCAGTTTAAACTTCCTTCCCTTGGCTTGGGTGTAGTGGGTGTGGCCAACTCTGAAGCCAGCAGGAACTCCGTTCCTGTGCGTTCCTGTCCAAAAATAGCCCTGCGCTCAGGTAATAAGAACTTCCTGGTGGTCCCTGGCCCGAGCGAAGTCCAGCTGTCCTCTGCCTGGTGGAATGCTCTGCTGGAAGAC
>NW_015165787.1:0-283 GCF_001447785.1 Gekko japonicus
TTTGGTTCTCTGTTTCTACTGAAAGCTTCCTAAATACCTATAATAATAAAACAATATACTTCAAACCTTAGTCATCATGTATCTGACTTAGTCAGTGTAGGAATACAGGGTATTCTTTCATCTAGCAGGATCTCTAGGGATCGTTTTTCTCATGATCTGTTTGCTGTTTGACTGAGAGTGTAGAGAATTTCTCCAGTCCAAGAGCTAACCCACCCACTTAGTTAGCTTTAAGAAATCAACTATACTGAAACAGGGAAGAAATTAGTATATCCCCCCCCCCCAC
>NW_015165787.1:352-777 GCF_001447785.1 Gekko japonicus
GTACCTTGTAAGAATTAAAAGCAAATAATGTACATTTTAGAAAAACCCTAAGTTTTAGTTTGCAGTCTATATAACAGTCCTATAGAACTAGATTTTTGGAGATTGTATTGCTAAACTAGAGTGGTCTGTCTGTAGTCATTTATTGTGCCACAAAGTTTTCTTGTGTAACTTCAGTAATCCAACTTCTTGTCATGAATTTTATAAGGGTTTTTAAAAAATCATATTGCCATTTTAAGCTACAAACTGAACACTAAAGAGACTGTTTTTATGATGCTGGTGAACTTGAACATGGTTGGCAGCAGGGCTATCTGCAGAGTTGTAGGACAAGTATGGATCAGTAGATAATTAAATTTTCATTGCTAACCTTTTGTGTAAGAAAAATGGGTACCTTTGTCCGTCAACTAGGGAGAGATCTCTAAGATCCT
>NW_015165788.1:0-464 GCF_001447785.1 Gekko japonicus
TATTGCATTATTTTGGAACACTTTGGAAATTGGCTCAGGTCTTTTTTCTTTCTTTCTTAAAATGACTTACTAAGTAGAAGCCAGTCAAGGGTTGAGCCCAGCCTCTTGATGTCATAGGGCAGGTGTAATGTATCCATTGCGGACCAAGGGGGGAGGGGTGTAATGTATGTAGTCCAGACAAGTCCAGACAAGTCCAGAGACAAACGCAGAGCTTCGCTCCAAGAGACAATGGACTATGCGGATCCTTGCCTGCTCCAATCAGGGGGCTAGGTTCCCGGCCGAGAGCCTATGGGACTCTCGGCCACTGTAAATAACCTATAGGGAAGTAGGGGTGTGTTTTGGGTGGCGGTTTCTCAGGGGATATAAGCCGGCCTGCAAGCCGGCCAAAGTCTTGTTCCTGATCGATTAAAGTACGCTTTGCTGAAATCACTCTCCGGCTGCGTACTTTTCAGCAGGGGTCCCCA
>NW_015165788.1:663-775 GCF_001447785.1 Gekko japonicus
CTAGACTGAGCTAGCGTGAGCTAGCTCACCGTTTTTTAGCCTCCAGCTCACATACTTTTGTCTTAGCTCAGGATGTATGGCGGCAGAGCAAACTAATTCGTGCAGTCGCCAA
>NW_015165789.1:0-760 GCF_001447785.1 Gekko japonicus
TTTTCTCCAGGCCACTTTGGCCGGAGATCTAGCCATTTTTAGTCATCTTCTGGGTGTGGAACAGGGGTCACTGGGGGTGTGGAGGAGGAGGTATTTGTGTATTTCCTGCATTGTGCAGGCGGTTGGAGTAGATGACCCCGGAGGTGCCTTCCAACTCTATGATTCTATGATTCTACCCACCTGAATCTATTTTCAGAAATGGCATAAGACTCCAGGGCTCTCTCGCCCACAAAGGGAACCAAACCAGGTAGGTGCTACCTTTGGGGTTGTAGACGTCTAAATGGGGCATACAGTTATCCTACAATTACATCCAATCTCCAGATTGCAGAGACCAGCTCCCTTGAACCTTTGCAAGGTGGACCCAGTGCCATAACTTCCTCACTGAGCTCCCTCCCCTACCCAAACGCCATCCTCCCCAGGGACCATGCCAAATCTCCGGGAATTTCCCAAGCCATGGATGAAAACCCTAGTTACTGTTGGCAGCGTTTAAATATGCAAAGGAAGCAGAGCACTGACTGTTTAGAGAAAAATCAGTATGGCCCCGGTCACATGGGCCAGATAACGCGGGGGGGGAGGTGTGGCTGTTCACTCCGGAGCAAAATAAAGCGCGGTAGCCCAATCACACGGTCCCCTGAGTCTCCGCGCTTAGGCTGTTAGCTGGCGATCACACAGCGATGCTGGAGTGTGGCAAAGAAGCGGCGCAGCAAGCGTTTCGCGTTTGTGCACATCATATGTGCAGTTTTGCGGAGCAGCACTGCTT
>NW_015165790.1:0-281 GCF_001447785.1 Gekko japonicus
AAACCTGGGTGTCCTCCTCCCAGATCTGTGGAGCTCTCAACTGTATGCCAAGGCGAACTCTTTGTGCTGATTGTTTGATTAACAAAAAAAACCCCTGTGAGCTGAATTTCCAACAAAATATTCACAAAGGAGACTTCATCGAAGTGAAAGCAGGGCTCTTTTTGTAGCAGAAACTCCTTTGCATATGAGGCAACACACCCCTAAAGTAGCCAATCCTCCAAGAGCTTATAGAGCTCTTCTTACAGGGACTACTGTAAGCTCTTGGAGCACTGATTACATTA
>NW_015165790.1:322-776 GCF_001447785.1 Gekko japonicus
CCCGCCACAAAAAGAGTCCCGATAAATCTATCCATATAGTCCATCATAGGCGAATGAAGAAGCCAAAGAATAAACGAACAAGATAAATATCCAAAAAGTCTAAATGTCCAAAAAGTCCAACACTTTTCCTAGGTAAGTTTCAGACTCCTGGTCCTTCCTCAGGAACAAAGAACAACTACCGAGAGTCTCATTCCATCTCCTTTTAAGATCATGCTTTTCTATTACGCTGTAAAAGAGAATTCCTCCTTAGAATTTTATTTAATTTTTTGTAGATACAGCACAATGTATGGACCACAAAACTAATAAAACATGTACTCACTCAACATTGGGAAAGTTCTCCAAGGGCCTTGCATCTGTCAAAACATTTTCTTTCAATGTATTAGGACCACAGCATGCCTCAGAGTATCCAGCCAGCGGAGTCTATCTTATGGATCTAAATTGAATACAGCTGGTT
>NW_015165791.1:0-559 GCF_001447785.1 Gekko japonicus
ATTTACTGTTCACAAGTATAAACCAAAAGTCAAACAGGGTTAGTTGAACAAGGAAGGATAGGTAATTAAAATGAATGGGTAATTAAAAGGAACATATGAAGCTCCTTAAGATTTAAATGAACACATGAAACTCCTTATACTGAATCAGACTCTTGGCCCATTGAGGTCAGTATTGTCTACTCAGATGGACAGCGGATCTCCAGGGTCTCAGGCAGAGGTCTTTCACATCACCTCCTGTTTCTGTTGTTGTTGTTCAGTCACACAGTCAAGTCCAACTCTTCACGACCCCATGGACCACATCACACCAGGCCCTCCTGTCTTTCGCCGTCCTCTGGAGTTTGCTTAGTTTCATGTTCGTTGCATCAAAAATACTGTCTAGCCATCTCATCCTTGGCCATCCCCTTCTTCTTTGACCTTCAATCTTTCCCAGCATCGGGGTCTTCTTCTCCAGTGAGGGCTCCCTTCTCATTTGGTGGCCAAAGTATTTGAGCTTCAGCTTCAGTATCTGGCCTTCCAGGGAACAGTCAGGGTTGATTTCTTTTAGGATTGACTGATTTGA
>NW_015165791.1:651-768 GCF_001447785.1 Gekko japonicus
CACACAGGGTGATATCAGGACAAAAATCCTGACAAAAATATGTAATCTTTCCTTAAAATCTTCCTCCATTACTGAGGACTGGAAGGTTGCTAATATCACCCCCATCTTTAAAAAGGG
>NW_015165792.1:0-207 GCF_001447785.1 Gekko japonicus
GTCCTCACTTTGCATCTCTTTAGACAAGGGGGAGGGGAAAGTGTGGCCAAGTTGCAGCTGAATGATTTGTCTCTTTGCTGGGAAACCCTATGGGGCACTTGATGGCACTTTCCACCGACCCCCTTCTAGCCCTGATCTGGAGTAAATAAATCAAATTGGGCACATGGTGCAAGCGGGTCAGTTGAAACGGTGTCTCACATGTTATTG
>NW_015165792.1:664-767 GCF_001447785.1 Gekko japonicus
CGTCCCTCTTTGGTGGTATCATAGAGCTTCCTGACTCACACAAATAGCTCTATTTGCTAAACAGCGATGATGAAAATAGAAGAAGAAGAGGAGAAGGAGGAGG
>NW_015165793.1:0-186 GCF_001447785.1 Gekko japonicus
ATCCAGGGTCCAATTCCAAGTAGACAGGTCAAAATGTCAGCTTTTACCTTAAGTTGCCAAACTCCAAGCGGGGTCTGGAAATCTCCCACTATTGCAAATTGATCTCCAGACTTGGTAAGGCGTTGCACAGGGCTATTTTTGGGCAGGAACGCACAGGAACGGAGTTCCGGCTGGCTTCAGAGTTGG
>NW_015165793.1:445-767 GCF_001447785.1 Gekko japonicus
CTGTCTCGGGCCCCCCACAGCCGCGGGGCCTCTGGGCAAGCCAAGGGAAGGCATGGGGGTGTGGCCTAATTTGCTAATGAGCTGTACTGTTGGGGGTGTGGTCTAATATGCTAATGAGTTTTTGCTGTTAGTGTGGCCTATTATGCTAATGAGTTCCTGCTGGGCTTTTTCTACAAAAAAAGCCCTGGCGTCGCAGATCGTTGTTATGTACTGGACGAGGAACAAATCTCTCTTCTCTGCTCACATGGATTGCAATTATTCCTTTCCATGCTGCACTGTAGGTTCTAATGCTCATTTATATCTGTTAAGATAAGCGTGATAT
>NW_015165794.1:0-401 GCF_001447785.1 Gekko japonicus
GAAGGAGATAGGGTTGCCAACTCCATGTGAAAATGCCTGGAGATTTGAGGGATGGAAACCGGAGAGGGTGAGGTTTCATGAGGGGTGGGACCTCAGACAGGTACAATGCCATAGACTCCACCCTCCAAACCAGGCATTCCCTCCTGAGAAACCATTGTTGCCAATCTCCAGGGGAGGGCTGGAGCTCACTCAAAATTACAACTGTTCTTCAGGTAGCAGAGATCAGTTCCTCCAAAGAAAATGGTGGACTTGGTGTCATTATACCCTGCTGAGGTTGCCACAGCAAATTGACACTGAGTGCCCAAGGTCGGGGCACCCGCCCAGAGCCTCTTTCTATATCTCGTTGTATTTATTTCCACAACAGGCCTTATTCCTAGTAGAACATAAAATAGAAAAGCTTG
>NW_015165794.1:538-766 GCF_001447785.1 Gekko japonicus
GTCATTACACCCTGCTGAGGTCGCCACAGCAAATTGACGCTGAGTACCCAGGGCCAGGGCACCCTCCCAGAGCCTCTTTCTAGAGCTCATTGTATTTATTTTCCACAAAGGGCCTTATTCCTAGTATAGCCTAAGGGAAGTGCTCTGAAGGCTCCATGACACTGTATGAATGCTAAGTGTTTACAAACTCTTACAGAGGTGACATCCAAACTGCTCCATTTGTGTATG
>NW_015165795.1:0-765 GCF_001447785.1 Gekko japonicus
TCTAAAATTGCAGGAGAAAAGTTGATTTAATCATATTATTTCATCAGCTAATGTCACCGAGACCATCATATCCATATTACCGCTCAGTCTTGCTCAGTAAACAAAAAATATCACTTCCCTCGCATTATATTGTTTACAATTTTTATTACTCTATCTTGTATTCTCAAATATGTTACATTTTTCAGAATATCCTAATCGTTAGACGTATATTTATATGCACATTTATATCAAAGTGTTGGAGTTTATCTTAAATTGTTGCTTGGATTTTGAATTCATTGTTGTACTAGATACACTTTCATTGGTTATTAATATTTGTATGCTATATCACAACTTCAATAAAAAATTATAATGTTTGTAGAAGTCAGAGATATTTTTAAGTTAGAGCATCTATATATCTAATACCGAAGTAGCCCCCTGCGTGCGGATACTTATTTCCGCACATCGGGGGCACCTGGGGGGGGAGGGAGATGTTTGTGCTCACTTGGGGCAGTTCCCAGGTGTGCACAAAATCTGAAACCTGTAAAAAAATGTCGGGGGGATACTTAAATCCCCCAAAAGTGACAGAGCGTCCCCTGCGCATGCGCAGGGAACGCTCTGCACCCGGCCTCACCACCGCCACTGCTTTGGAGCCGGGCGGGGGAAAAAAACATACCAATCTCTTTAGGTCTAAATATTTCCAAATTCTTTAGGTCTAAATGTTTCCAAATTCTTTAGGTTCATGAACAATGTAATGGAGATGTTGGTTACTGTGTAAGATGGAGGAAA
>NW_015165796.1:0-268 GCF_001447785.1 Gekko japonicus
AGTGAATTCTAGAATCACAGAAAAGAAGATTTTACAAGAGACGTCATTGTGCAATTTTTAACTAGAAAAACAACTGAAGACATCTTTAAGAAGCAATTCACAGACCAGTTGACGATAGAAGGTAACAGAGTTATGATCATGAGAGAACTCCCAAGAACAATTTTGCAAGATAGAAGAAGATACAAAGCACTAGCGGACAAACTGAAGGCCATGAATATCAGGTTCAGATGGGAGATTCCACAAGGCTTGTCCTTCAGTTACAAAGGAG
>NW_015165796.1:375-762 GCF_001447785.1 Gekko japonicus
CTGTTGTCATGGAATGTTAATGGACTAAATTCACCAAATAAGAGGAATAGAGTTAAGTGCTGGATACAAAAACAAAAATGTAACGTGATATGCTTGCAAGAAACTCATATCAAAAGACAAAATGAAAAGCTTTTAATAAATAAATCTTTTGGAGAAGAATTTTACTCTCTGGCTGTAAATAAGAAAAAAGGAGTAGTGACCTATGTTAAGACAGAACTGCAACCGAAAGAAATTTTCAAAGACTTTGAAGGAAGATATGTTGGGGTAGAGATCTTAGAACAACAGAAGAAAATATTGGTAGTAAATGTATATGCACCCAATGGAGCAAAAGAAAATTTCTTCAAAGACTTGCTAAATTAACTGCAACAACAAACTTATGAACAAGTG
>NW_015165797.1:0-354 GCF_001447785.1 Gekko japonicus
AAGCCAATATTAAACACTACCTATTTTTTTTAATATTTAAGCGCTGTCAAGACATTTCGTTACCATTTTCTATAAATCTAGATTTAAGTATATCTTAAATTTTCATTAAAAACATAGAACTATAACATTTAAACATTGTTTAAGCATTCTAGGAGCTGCGGTGGCTCAAGTGGTTAAGACGCTGAACTGCAGGCTGTGGAAGGTCGGTAGTTCAGCAGTTCGAGACTCGGGTGCCACATGACGGAGGGAGCTCCCCGCTCTGGGCCCAGCTCCTGCCAACCTAGCAGTTCGAAATCAAGAAATTGCAAGTAGATAAATAGGTACTGCTTCGGTGGGAAGGTAACAGCGCTCCGT
>NW_015165797.1:414-748 GCF_001447785.1 Gekko japonicus
CGTGCTCGTCGGCTTTGAAACGGAGATGAGTACCGCAACCCTAGAGTCGGTCTTGACTGGCTTTCGAGCAAGGGAACCTTTACCTTTTAAGCATTCTACCATAGTCTTCTATAAGATACATTTCCTGACCTGGATAGCCTCAGGCTAGCCTGCTCTTATCAGATCTCATGAAGCTAAGCAGGGTTGGCCCTGGCCAGTACTTGGATGGGAAACCACTAAAAGAATACCAGGGTCATGACGTGACTCAGAGGTAGTCGATGGCAAACCACCTCTGAATGTCTCTTGCCTTAAAAAGCCCACGTGGTCACCATCAGTCATCTGAGGCTTGTTGGTA
>NW_015165798.1:0-661 GCF_001447785.1 Gekko japonicus
TCTGAGTAAACAATACTGGCCTTGATGGAGCAAGGGTGTGATTCAGTATAAGGCGGTTTCACGTACGTGTTCAATTTCTATTGCACTAAAATTGACCATTGCACCTGACGACTCAGAAGACAATAACTACAAAATAGAAGACTGTAATTAATGCTGATTTTATTCATTTATTATACATAATTATCTCTAGCCTGACTGTCAGACTCCTGGAGAAATCAGTTCCCAACAACAGTCATTCAGAAGAATAGAAAGTTTATTGAGACATTGATAAGATCCAAACTCTTAACAATTCTGTGTTATAACTGGGGGAAAACGTGCAAAGCCAGCAATTATACCCAAATCAAGCAGGAACCTAATGGCCCAGGGCCTATCACACCTAAGCTAGAGGCCCGCCGAAATAATGGCCCATAAGTCCCAGGGGAAAGATTACCAGGCTTGACTGGGGCTCAAAGTTATATGTCTGAGCCGAGGAAAATAACTACAAGCAACAGCAAAGCGGCCAGAAACGAAAGTATGCATTCTTCTCACCCCCCTACGTCCCCATGGCAACCAAGCCCATGAAAGCGGGCTGAGTTGACACTGACACCCATTAGTTCCCCTCTGCATCCCACATACGTCCCTTTGCACTTTTTACCAAAAGGGGCTGAATATGCAAAGCACT
>NW_015165799.1:0-367 GCF_001447785.1 Gekko japonicus
CTAGGCTGCAGTCCACGAGGTCAGAGAGGGAACAAAGGATTATAATAGCAGCAAGACTCTAAGTTACTAGTTAAGGGAAGAAGACGGCTAGCGGGGTTCAAACTGTTGAACCTCACTTTACATAGGGGGGCTCTTGGGGGCTGGCATTGATGCCATCCTCCTTGCCCTTCCCACCTGTGGTCCATCCCAAGAACTAACACTATTGGTTATTAAATAATGACGTGCCTACCTAAGAGGAGTGGGCAATATTGAAATCTAAACCTTTAACTCATGGGATGCATCTGGTCAAGGTGTGAAGATGGTACCAAGGCAGCCTTTGATGTGTAGAGAGCTGTAGCTTGGTCCCAAGCCATAAAACGACAATTCA
>NW_015165799.1:571-736 GCF_001447785.1 Gekko japonicus
AGCAGCTTTCTCCCAACCCATAGGGATTCACAACCACAGTCCAGGTGTGTCCATGTGTGTCAGCAACCACAAACATACATACATATATATCAGAAATGGCGCATAGGCCAACAACCTGGGAATCCCAAAGCAATGAAGGGTCGAAGAAAGCTACAAAGCTTGACT
>NW_015165800.1:0-739 GCF_001447785.1 Gekko japonicus
TCCTTTGGGTTCCCCCTCCATTTTTCCCACACCTGCTCTGCTGCAAAGTTTTAGGAAGGGTTGCATCAAAGCCCAGACAGCTGCCATGTAAAGCTGATGATGCTTGGCTTACTGGTGATGCTACTTGACTTACACTATGTAATCCACACCTTGAGTCTCACTGAGAAAAGTGGACAATCAATCAATAATCAATAAAGGACTCCTGTTAGAAGATGTTGACTTCTGGAAGTGTTAACAGAATCCAGAACGGAGCCCTCCTGCGTCTCTTGACAGCAAGCAGATGGGAATTAATAGCATGTTAGGACACTGAGCTGCAGACCGGAAGGTCGGTAGCTCAGCAGTTCGAGACCCGAGTGCCGCATGACGGAGTGAACTCACGTCTCTGGTTCCATCTCCTGCCAACCTAGCAGTTCGAAAGCGAGAAATTGCAAGTAGATAAATAGGTACTACTTCGGTGGGAAGGTAACAGCGTTCCATGCGCCTCCGCGTCTAGTCATGCCGGCCACATGACCATGGAAACGTCTTTGGACAGCGCTGGCTCTTTGGCTTGGAAACGGAGATGAGCACCGCAACCCTAGATTCGGACTCGACTGGCTTTCGAGCCAGGGAAACCTTGACCTTTAACCTTTATCTTTCAGAAGGCCCTGACCTGGACATCCCAGGCTAGACCAATCTTATCAGATCTCAGAAGCTATGCAGGGTCGGCTCTCGTCAGCATTTGGATGGGAGACCACCAGGG
>NW_015165801.1:0-709 GCF_001447785.1 Gekko japonicus
CTACTTTTTATCATGCTGTTTAGGTTTCTCCTCTTAGTTTTGCTTTTACTGTTTTATGGTGGTTGTTGTCAACTGCTTTGGACAAAATTGTATTTGGAAAAGTCAAGTAGCAATAATGTTAACTTTAAAAAACGAGCAAACACAGCAGGCAAGTAGTGTGGAACGAATTAAGCGAAAAGAATGAGATTACAGCAGGGCTTTTTTTGTAGAAAAAGTCCAGGAGGAACTCATTAGCATAATGGACCACACCCAGCAGCAGAAACTCATTAGCATATTAGGCCACACCCCTGACAACACAGCTCATTAGCATACTAGGCCGCACCCCCATGTTACCAGAAGTGTGGCCATCCAGCGACACCCACCTTTTGCTTCTTATTCTGTTTCCCTTGTTTGTGGTCAAAACCGAGGGCTTTTTTTTGTAGCAGGAACTCCTTTGCATGTTAGGCCACACACCCCTAATGTAGCCAATCCTCAAGAGTTTCTGCTGTTGGGTGTGGCCTGTTATGCTAATGAGTTCCTGCTAATGAGTTCCAAGTGGCCAACTTGGAAGCCAGCCGGAACTCCGTTCCTGTGCGTTCCTGCCCAAAAATAGCCCTGGATTACAGAGCTCCGTTTGATTTCCATAATTTATATCAGTCACAGAATGGATGCCCTGCCCTGGACAGCCCAGGCTGGCCTGTTCTCGTGAGATCTTGGAAGCTAAGCAGGG
>NW_015165802.1:0-448 GCF_001447785.1 Gekko japonicus
CCGCCGCGTGCCTCGAGCCGACCAGGTGTGACCCGCTTTGCAGGCGCGCCTGGACTCCGGAGCCGGGCAGAGTCCGCAGGAAGAGAGGAGGCGGGACCGGCCCAGGATGATCCGAGCCCTCGCTGCCGCCGCCCCGCCGCCCGGGCGAGCTCTGCGCCGCGTCCTCAGCATGGCCAGCACCGCCGCCGCCCGGACCCGCGGGACCCTCGCCGACAAGGTGGCCCTGGTCACCGCCTCCACCGAGGGGTGAGTCCGTCGGCGGCGCTCGCTCGCTGCCCGCAGCAAAGAGGTGTCAGGGCAGGGCCGGCTCACTCACTAGGCGAACTAGGCGATCGCCTAGAGTGGGACAGGTCTTGGGGGCACCAAACTGCACCCGGCCCTGTACTCTGGGAGTTTCTTGTATATTTGTGTTTTTCATTCTTCCTAAAATGCATTTATTTTTGAAAAT
>NW_015165802.1:531-659 GCF_001447785.1 Gekko japonicus
GGGGCGGAAGGCTTCTCGGCTTGGGGAGCAGCAGCTGGTTTCCCGGGGGGAGGCTTCATCTTGCGACCGCCTTAATGGGCAACCGGGAGGAGCAGTGAGTGGGGACATAAGAACATAAGAGAAGCCAA
>NW_015165803.1:0-646 GCF_001447785.1 Gekko japonicus
CTCCTGTGGCAGCCATTTTGCGGCTGCCGCCACCACATGGCGTCAGAATTCCAAAGGTGTCCACAGGGGCAGAAAGGTTCGGGACTCCTGAAATATTCAAGGTATTAATGTAGATATGCACTCCTAACAATAAAACCCAGTAGTAATGTACAGCTGCGAGAGTTGGACCCTAAGGAAGGCCGAGCGCTGAAGCATAGATGCGTTCGAATTATGGTGCTGGAGAAGACTCTTGAGAGTCCCTTGGACTGCAAGGAGATCCAATCAGTCAATCCTCAAAGAAAGCAACCCTGACTGTTCCCTGGAAGGCCAGAGAATGAAGCTGAAGCTCAAATACTTTGGCCACCAAATGAGAAGGGAGCACTCACTGGAGAAGACCCTGATGCTGGGAAAGATTGACGGTCAAAGAAGACGGGGACAGCAAAGGATGAGATGGTTAGACAGTGTCATAGATGCAACGAACATGAAGTTGAGCAAACTTTGGAGCACAATGGAAGACAGGAGGGCCTGGTGGGATGGGGACCATGGCATCGCAAAGAGTGGGACTCGACTGTGCGACTGAACGACAACAACAACAATAAAAAGGTAGTGGGTTGGGATGTGGAAAGTCTGATGGCTGAACCAGTATACACATTGTTGGTGTTCACAT
>NW_015165804.1:0-329 GCF_001447785.1 Gekko japonicus
ATATTGGGATACAATAAAAATTATTTTTTTAAAAAACCCATTGCTAATGTTGATATAGTGGGTCAACCACTTTACCCCCAATGATCTGACTGTTGCCCCAAATTCATTCAGGAACCTTGACAATGGGGCTTGCGATTCATTATGGTGTTCCTCATGTGTGTGTGCTGTCAAGTCGCTTCTGACTTATGCCAGGGCTCTTTTTGTAGAAAAAGCCCAGCAGGAACTCATTAGCATAATAGGCCACACCCAACAGCAGGAACTCATTAGCATATTGGGCCACACCCCTGACAGCACAGCTCATTAGCACATTAGGCCACACCCCCATGTTA
>NW_015165804.1:414-630 GCF_001447785.1 Gekko japonicus
GCATGTTAGGCCACACACCCCTAATGTAGCCAATCCGAATGAGTTTCTGCTGTTGGGTGTGGCCTATTATGCCAATGAGTTCCTGCTGGGTGTGGCCAACTCGGGAGCCAGCCGGAACGCCGTTCCTGTGCGTTCCTGCCCAAAAATAGCCCTGGTTATGGCAACCCTATAAAATAATGTCCTCCAAATCTTATCATTAACAGCCTTGTTCAGGTC
>NW_015165805.1:0-268 GCF_001447785.1 Gekko japonicus
CTGATGGACCTCTGCTCCATATGCTGATACAATTCCCTCTTCAAGCTGATAAGAACATAAGTGAGGTCATGTTGGATCAGGCCAGTGGCCGCTCCAATCCAACACTCTGGGTCAAACCCAGGTGTCATCAGAAGGTCCACCAGTGGGGCCAAAACTCCAGAAGCCCTCCCACTCTTGAAGAAGAAGGGAAGAGATTGGATTTATACCCCACCCTTCACTGGGAGTCTCAGAGCGGCTTACAAACTCCTTTCTCTTCCCCTCCCCATAA
>NW_015165805.1:387-623 GCF_001447785.1 Gekko japonicus
TAGGGAATCAAACCCAGTTCTCCCAGATTGGAGTCCACGCACTTAACCACGACACCAGACTGGCTCCAAGCACCAAGAAGACAGAGTGTCACTGCCCCAGACGTAGTGCTCCAACTCTATCTTGTGGCTAATAACCACTGAGGGACCTCTGCTCCAGATGTTCATCCAGTTCCCTCTTGAAGCGGTCTGTGCTTGTCGCTGCCACCACTTCTTGCGGTAGTGAAATCTCCATCTGG
>NW_015165806.1:0-327 GCF_001447785.1 Gekko japonicus
CCCCCCCCGAAATGACCTCTGTATAGATTCCATAGTTTCTTCTACCATAGGTTGGTTTACTTTCTGATTTCCACTTCGATTTATCCCCTATTTTGACATATTGATTGCTTTGCTGCCCTTTCACCCCTTTAATTTGGGGGGTGTAGTGGTTTGGTGTAGCCAGTGGTTTGGTGTACCCAGTTTGGGATAGTGGTTAAGTGCGCGGACTCTAATCTGAGAGAGCTGGGTTTGATTCCCCCCTCCTCCACTTGCACCTGGCTGGATGACCTTGGGCAAGCCGTAGTTCTGATAAGAGCTGTCCTTGAAAAAAGAGCAGTTTCTGTCAGA
>NW_015165806.1:362-612 GCF_001447785.1 Gekko japonicus
AGGGGAAGGGAAAGGAGTTTGTAAGCCGCTCTGAGACACCTTTGGGTAGTGAAGGGTGGGGTATAAATCCAATCTCTTCTTCTTCTTGTACCTCACAAGGTGTCTGTTGTGGGGAGGGGAAGGGAAAGGAGTTTGTAAGCTGCTCCGAGACACCTTTGGGTAGTGAAGGGCGGGGTGTAAATCCAATTTCTTCTTCTTCTTTTTCTTAATTAAATCAAAACAGCTCTTGACCGTATAACTACCCCCCCCC
>NW_015165807.1:0-327 GCF_001447785.1 Gekko japonicus
TAAGGGAAAGATGTGGGCGGGCTCTTCTGTCGGATAAACAAATTGCCCCCAACATAGAATGCCTCCGTGTACGTTAGTCACTTGAGGAACTAGGCCGAGCCAAGACAGAAATGCTGTGAGAGAGCCAAGAATATAGAAGCATAGAATTTAAGAGTTGGAAGGGACCAGGGGTCGTTTCGTAGAAAAAGAGCTAGGGGAACTCATTAGCATAACTCATTAGCATATGCCACACCCCCTGACATCACCGGAAGTGTGACATAAGGCCACACACCCCGCCCCCAACGGTCCCGGCCGCCGCCAGCCATGCAGCTCCACTGCCGAGCCCCA
>NW_015165807.1:404-609 GCF_001447785.1 Gekko japonicus
GGGAGAGGCAGGGAGGAAGCAACTTACCCTCCCTCTTCTACTGCCTCCTCCTGGCTGAATGAGGGCCGGAAGCGGGGCAGCCGGAAGCAGGGGGCGAGGCTTCGTCATGTGCCCCGCCCCCCATACCTCACCCGGGGGGAACTGCGATCCCCAGCGATTCCCCCTGAAATGACCTCTGGAAGGGACCTTGCAGGTCAACCCCCTG
>NW_015165808.1:0-303 GCF_001447785.1 Gekko japonicus
CTCCAGGAGACAATGCATTTCTCCACAGTATCATTAAAGTCAAATAAGGTAGGTGGATTTACAGTAATAGTGTCGCTAAAAGTGGGATCTGGCATTAGTCTTTTCATCTGACTTTTGTGTCTATATTTTCTTCATTTATAGCCTGCCTTTAAAAGGTAAAGGTTCCCTTGCTCGAAAGCCAGTCGAATCCGACTCTAGGGTTGCAGTGCTCATCTCCGTTTCAAAGCCGAAGAGCCAGCGCTGTCCGAAGACATTTCCGTGGTCATGTGGCCGGCATGACTAAACACCAAGGTGCACGGAACG
>NW_015165808.1:404-609 GCF_001447785.1 Gekko japonicus
TGCGGCCACACCGGGGTTCGACCTGCTAAACTACCGACCTTCCACAGCCTGCAGTTCAGCGTCTTAACCACTTGAGCCACCGCAGCTTGAGCCTGCCTTCACCTCAAAGCAACTTACATTGTTCTCCTCTCCTCCATTTTATCCTCACAACAAGCCTGAGAGATAGAATAGTCTAAGAGTGTGTGACTGGCTCCAGATCACCCAG
>NW_015165809.1:0-183 GCF_001447785.1 Gekko japonicus
GTCCGAGCCCGAAACGACTGAGACAGAGAGCCTCGGCTAACGACTTTGACTATTACAAGCAACGGGAGCGACGCGGTTGCGGAAGGCAAGAAAACGGATAGTCTTTTTGAAGTCCGTATTGTAATATCCCAACACCGCTGGGCAAATATTGATGGATGGGAGCAGGGGGAAGAGAATGGGTCA
>NW_015165809.1:262-605 GCF_001447785.1 Gekko japonicus
ACAAACCTAGAGAGATCTCGGTGGGTGAGATAATCCGGCCCGAGGGCCGCCAACACAAACAGAGCGGACGGAGCTCGTTTTCGCTGAGGATTCCCATTGGAGGTTCTCAGAGCGAGGGGGCAACCCAAGACCGCCACCCCTCCTCCTGCTCTTCCTCCCCTCCCACGCACTTGAACTTTTGAAGTAAGCCTTTCTTGGTCACATAGGTTGACATCATGGGCCGAGGTACCTCCGGAGGTTGCGGGGGGCTGAAATGCGAGCCACCCCAACGGCCCTTCGCCCTCTTCCCAAAAAGATCAAGGTGAAAGCAATTGTAAGGTACACCCTGGGGTCTTTCGAACAC
>NW_015165810.1:0-256 GCF_001447785.1 Gekko japonicus
GGGGCTCTTTGTGCATTGAAAAAACCACGGGGAGCAGCCGGGCAGCAGCTGCAGCTCCTTTCTTGCAGGTGAGTTGCGGATTCCTGCTCCTTTTGTGGGGGTGGTGGGGGTGGGGTGCGCATTGCGGGAAAGCCAGCATTCCCTCTAAGCTGTGGAGTCCCCTGAGCGGGATCTACTAAAAGGAAGGACAGGATTGCCCGTTGGAAACAATGGGAGACGCTGGAAGGCCCCTTGGAAATCATGGGAGCCAGGAATG
>NW_015165810.1:329-586 GCF_001447785.1 Gekko japonicus
CCCCTTGTGAGCCAAAATCCGAGTTTGTGAGCGAACTGGCATGAAAGTTATGAGCCGGCGATTGGACCGCTGCATAAATAAATCAGTTTGCTCGGGAGCCCTCCTTCCTGAGTGAAGGCAAAAACGGGTGAGCTGGAGGCTAAAGAACAGTGAGCTGGCACACACTAACTCAGCTTAGAGGGAACATTGGCAGGGGACGCACCCAGACATGGGAACAAGGCCAGAGATCCCTCCCTCCAATGCCACGCTTGGGGGTG
>NW_015165811.1:0-549 GCF_001447785.1 Gekko japonicus
GAACTTGGGGAGTTAGCATCTATGATAACATATAAATAGTGGGTCTTACATCATTACATACATGACAAATTGTCGTAAGTTACTAATTAGTCCATGGTTGGCTGTGTCCATTCCTTGAGCTGAATTAGTTACACCCTTGAGCTGCGGTGGCTCAAGTGGTTAAGATGCTGAACTGCAGGCTGTGGAAGGTCAGTAGTTCAGCAGTTCAAGACCCGGGTGCCGCAAGACAGGGTGAGCTCCTGTCTCTAGTTCCAGCTCCTGCCAACCTAGCAGTTCGAAAGCAAGAAATTGCAAGTAGACCACTTTGGTGGGAAGGTAACAGCGTTCCGTGCACCTTGGTGTTTAGTCATGCCGGCCACATGACCACGGAAACGTCTTCGGACAGCGCTGGGTCTTCGGCTTTGAAACGGAGATGAGCACCACAACCCTAGAGTCGGATTCGACTGGCTGTCGAGCAAGGGAACCTTTACCTTTACCTTGTGGAAGGTAGTGGTCTGATCGGGTAGCGTTTCAGTAGCTATGCTAGCCCAAGGCGAAATTGTTGTAGAG
>NW_015165812.1:0-341 GCF_001447785.1 Gekko japonicus
ATCGAATTCTCTCTTTACACCTTTGAATTCCATCCAGGCAGGATCAGGTTGCGCTCAAGAGAGCCGCCTTGCTGGACAAGGCCAAGGGTCCACCGAGGCCGGCACCATTTTCACCAGGGACCCATTGGGCCCATGGCGTGAAAGCAGGAGGGAAGACATCCTGGTGGAAGCGGTGCCTCCTACCCCCTTCTTTGAGCCCTCACCCATAACAATACCAATATTGTGCGGTCAATATTGTGACTCGTGGCAGTCCCAAGACCACAGGGTTTGCAAGGTGAGAGATGAGCAGAGGTGGTTCTCCGTTGGCCTCCTCTGCATAGCAACCTCCCTCTTTCCGGAGG
>NW_015165812.1:418-536 GCF_001447785.1 Gekko japonicus
GTTTCCCATCGAAGTTCCGACCCTGCTTAGCTTCTGAGCTCTGAGGAGACGGGGCTGCTCAGAGCGATTCCGGCCGTTCTGCCCATAAAGGGGGTGGAAAGTGCCGTCAAGTTGCAGC
>NW_015165813.1:0-403 GCF_001447785.1 Gekko japonicus
GTTTACCGGAGGGAAGCAACCACAGGAATTAATTTAGTCCCCAGCTGGGAAGTCCCAACACACTCACCCAAAACTCAAAAGTCTTTGGTTTCCAAAGAAGTTGGCTATTCTCTGCCTCGTACCCAAAGAGATTTGACTATTAGGCAAATGAATGAAGGGAGATGTAGTGCTGGGTTGTTAGAGTGTTGGAATGTGGATTGCAGTGACTCACAAAAGTTCCTCCCCTGCCACAAATTGTGTTCATCTTGAAGGTGCCACTGGACTCTCGCTCTTTTCTGCTGCTACAGACAGACTAACACGGCCACCCATCTTGATCTATCTGAAGAAGTGAGCAGTGACTCACGAAAGCTCCTTCCCTTCCACAAATTGTGTTTGTCTTTGTACAGGATTAGCCCACTCAGGC
>NW_015165814.1:0-511 GCF_001447785.1 Gekko japonicus
TTCCATGGATGGCCTGACCCCAAGCCTAGCGATCATCTCTGCTTTATTAGCGAATTCAGCAAGAACCATGCATAGACCCAGGGCAACGGCCCTGTTTAAATAGCATGCAAACTCCACCCACTTCCCAAACTCCCAACAATAGGCTATTGTAAGAACCATTCGTTCCTCATTGGCCAACTCCGGAGTCCTCGTGGGCTATTGTTCTCGACCTCCAAGCTCAGCCAGTCTCTGGTAGAAACAGACCCAGAATGTTCCAGTCCCCATACATAACAGTGGTGCTGTTTGAGCATTCAAAGCACTTCACTTACATTGTCATAACAATCCTTCCTGCATGGTAAGCCAGCCTTAATTTCCCCATATTGCAGAATGTAGAATAAGGACTGGGGCAGAGAGAGAGAGAGAGAGACAGACAGACTGACTGGCCCGCCTGAAGCATTCCAGTAAGTTTATGATGGAGGTAAGACTGTGGTGGCCCTTTGGGGGAACTGTGGTGGCCCTTTGGGGGAAAGTC
>NW_015165815.1:0-519 GCF_001447785.1 Gekko japonicus
AATGAGTTATGCTAATGAGCTCCCACACCGCTTTTTCTACGGAATGACCCCCGAAGTCACCCAAGCCAACAGTGTCTCTTCCTTGTGTGGCACACGGAGCATGGCTGGTGTGCGCGCCTGTGTGTGTGTGTGGGGGGGGGGAGAAGGAGTGCTAGGGTTTGCTCCTGAGCAATGACCTGCCCCTGCTTCCTTTAATGGCGGATCAATCACGACAGAGAGAATGAATGTTATCGGGAGCAAGCATCACCCCCTCGAAAAATGTTTTGTATAATAACTCCCTTTTGACCAGGCTTCAGATTCAGTTTCTCAAGGGTACTCGGATATCGTCCTTTAATTAAAAACAAATGTGTCCGTAGGGGGAAGCAGCCCGGTGAACGTGAACGTCCGGCCTTGGCCCAAGGCTGAGAGCAAGAAAAGCAGAGACAGCCCTGGATATCTTGATATCTAGGCATCCTTATCGTGTATCCTTTGGCCCCCAGAGGGACTGCAGGACTGGAGGGAGAAGGAACAGGGGGAAAT
>NW_015165816.1:0-289 GCF_001447785.1 Gekko japonicus
GCGGAGTACAAAAGAAGTAAATTAAAAAAATAAAACAGAAGCTAATCGTGATGCCAGGCATTGAGAAGCAAGCCAGGCACAGCCTGTCTGCTTGTCTTTCAGCTTGGTGTTGGGGTTTAGAGTGGCAGACTGTGATCTGGAGAACCGGGTTTGATTCCCCACTCCTCCACATGCGGCCAGCTGGGTGACCTCGGGCCAGTCACAAGTTCTCTCAGAGCTGTTCTCCCAAGGGCAGTCCTCGAGAGAGCTCTCTCAGCCCCACCTGCCTCACAAGGTGCCTGAAGTAGGG
>NW_015165816.1:337-516 GCF_001447785.1 Gekko japonicus
AAGGCGGGGGGGTATAAATCCTCCTCCTCCTGCTGTTCTGCCCTTCCTTCTAGGAGCTGGTGCTCCTTTCCTCCTTTTCTTCTCACAACACCCACCTTGTGAGGTAGGCTAGGCTGACACGCTGAGTGACACCCAGGGTGCATTCCGACAACTCTTTAGATCCGCACGAGGCACGGGTG
>NW_015165817.1:0-237 GCF_001447785.1 Gekko japonicus
AGCCTATATGAACTCCTAACATTTCACAGTCTGTCTCTTTTATGTGGAGAAGAATTACATGCTGAACACTTGTTATTTTGTTTCTTCCCCCCCCTTACCCCTGTATACCCTAAAACCTGAGCCAGTTTAGTGTAGTGGTTAAGTGCGCGGACTCTAATCTGGGAGAACCGGGTTTGATTCCTCACTCCTCCACTTACAGCTGCTGGATGACCTTGGGTCAGTCACAAGCTCTGGCAC
>NW_015165817.1:358-515 GCF_001447785.1 Gekko japonicus
CCGCTGGGTAGTGAAGGACGGGGTAGAAATCCAATCTCCTCCTCCTCCTCCCCTTAATAAAGTGTACTATTAAAGTTTTTTAAAAGTGGGATACCAAAGGGAAAATGGGTAAGGGAAATCGTAAATGTATCGAAAGTTATCAAATATCATGAATAGT
>NW_015165818.1:0-197 GCF_001447785.1 Gekko japonicus
GTGACATTCTTCAAAATCCATCAGTGTGAAATTTCTGGCATTTGGAGACTTTTGTGGCATAATGCATTTCAGCTGTTGTTTCCTTTTCCACTCACCTGGAGGCTGGCACCCCTGCTTGGAAAGGTCATTTCTAGAGTTGTGGGACCTTTGTGGCTGAAAGGATGAGGGACTGTAGCAAGGAGGGGGGGAAACTTTTA
>NW_015165818.1:256-515 GCF_001447785.1 Gekko japonicus
AATGTTTTTTTTTTTTTTTAACTCTTATTGGAAGCTGCCCTGAGCCCCAAGGACAGGTGGGATATAGATGTCTTAATAAATATATACATTAAATAACCTGGAAAGTCCCAGCTAAGATTGTATTTGCTTGAGTGACTGACTCAGCATGCCTGGACATTGGGGTGTCTCTAAGTGTCTCTAAGTGTGTATAAGTGTTATCTCCTTGAACGGGATACCTCTCTTTGTCTTAACTGTTAATGGGTCTCTCCAGAAGGGACCA
>NW_015165819.1:0-310 GCF_001447785.1 Gekko japonicus
TGATGCTCTTGAGTGATACCTTGCTGGAAAAGCCCTTCTCATCCATTACTGATTGAGTTGATTTATAACCTTCCATTCTCACTGAGACTCAAAGATAGCTTGGATGGCAGTTTCAGAGTGCTCTCCTTGATGATAGCGTTGGAAAATACCTGGTGATTTGAGGGGTGGAGCCCGAGGAAGAAGAGATTGGATTTATACCCCGCCCTTCACTTGGAATCTCAGAGCGGCTTACAAACTCCTTTCCCTTCCCCTCCCCACAACAGACACCCTGTGAGGTAGGTGGGGCTGAGAGAGCTCTGACAGAAACTGC
>NW_015165819.1:326-506 GCF_001447785.1 Gekko japonicus
TGTGCCAGAGCTTGTGACTGACTCAAGGTCACACCAGCAGCTGCAAGTGGAGGAGTGGGGGAATCAAACCCAGTTCTCCCAGATTAGAGTCCACGCACTGAACCACTACACCAAACTGGCAGGGTTTGGGAAGGAGAGGGATGTCAATGGTGCATAATGCCACAGAGTCCACTTTCCAAA
>NW_015165820.1:0-233 GCF_001447785.1 Gekko japonicus
ATAGTTGGCCAATTCGGCCGGATCCAATGTTGTTTTTTGGGGGGAGGGGGTGGATCATTGCTTCCTTGAGTGCCCCCGGTAACCACCACTCAGTTGTTGACAATCTCCCTTAGGGCACCTCGAAACACCTTGTGGCTCACTTTAATGAGCCAGGAAGGGCACGGGTCAAGGCTGCATGTGGTTGGGCGCACAGAAACGAGCAATCTGTTGGCTTCCTCCAGGCTGAGCAGGCT
>NW_015165820.1:289-505 GCF_001447785.1 Gekko japonicus
TCACTTACTGTTACAACTGTGGCAGGGAAGTTGCGGTGGAGCGCCAAGACTTTATCCGCGAAATAGCTCGCAAATGCCTCACAGCCAATATCCAATTCCCTAGCCTTTTGCCGGCTCTATGGCAGAGCTGTTAAAGACCGAATCGTTCCAAACAATTGGGCTGGGCGCGAGCTCGTGGACGCAAGCGTGGACGCATAGAATTCTCTCTTAGTGGCC
>NW_015165821.1:0-203 GCF_001447785.1 Gekko japonicus
GCGCTGAGCCGTGATGCAAGTCCCCAGCCGTGGTGATGCATAAGAGATGAACAGTTGCGAGTCTCGTCTCGTTCGGTGTGTTCTATTGAGGTATAACAGGAGAGCCCGCTTCACATCCAAAGTGTGTAAGAGTTTGTCCTCCGCGGATGTTAGATTTCAGAAAAAATCTGGGAGGAAGACCTCCGCCTGCAAGTGGAACTCTG
>NW_015165821.1:287-502 GCF_001447785.1 Gekko japonicus
GGAAAGCCAATATTTCTCCCACTCGTCTAGCTGAGGTGACAGCAACTTAAAAAGGCCATTTTCCACGCTAGAAGTTTGAGGTCGCAGGTTGCGAGCGGCTCAAAGGGCTTCCTCGTGAGCTGGCAGAGGATTAGAGGAAGGTTCCAGGGAATGACAGGAGTTTTAACAGGAGGGTATCTATGCAATAAACCTTTTAAAAAACTTTTCGAAAGCGG
>NW_015165822.1:0-154 GCF_001447785.1 Gekko japonicus
GTGGGGTCAGCAAGAAGCCGCTGTTCCTTGGCGGGCACCCAGCGCTGCCGCCCCCACAGCGGAAAGCGGGTGCGGGGAGGGCCATGCCAATCCAGGGGCTGCTGAATGCCCCCTTTGTCTCGCAGAGGGGCAGGGACAGAGCCGGCCCTGATAA
>NW_015165822.1:206-501 GCF_001447785.1 Gekko japonicus
CACTGGCATGCTTTAACCCTACCTGCGCCAAAGCCCGTCCTCTCACCAGCGGGCGGGCACTGCTGGGTGAAGTGGCGCGGCCTCACCTGTGCCCGTCACCCTATCGCCGAAAGTTGGAGGAGAAATGTCACAGGGCAGAGAAGGTGTGAGAGGAAATCTATGGGACTTCTGCGTCCCTTTCTAGGAGACAAGCTGTGGGGCAGGAAAGTGCACTGCTGGAGATACTGTTCCACAGTGACTTCGTTTCGGGAATCCCTAGCAACACAAAATGGCTGCGAGAGTTGGACTGTAAGGA
>NW_015165823.1:0-330 GCF_001447785.1 Gekko japonicus
GACTGTATTGTTGTTTTTATGAACAAAATGGGGCCATGTGGCTAAGACCTGGTTATTCAACACTCAGAGTAGATAGTTAAGGAGCCTGGTGAACCCAAGATCTGATCTGGTATAAAGTAGTTGTTCATAACCACACCACTGGAAAGGTGGTGGTTCAGATAATGGCAGTCCCACATGATAACTGATCATGCATGAGACAGCTCCTTCGCATGCATGCAAGTGCCATTATAAAGGACCTGTGTCTTCATGAATATGGTGAGCATAGCAGGGCTCTTTTTGTAGCAGGAACTCCTTTGCATATTAGGCGACACACCCCTACTGTAGCCAATA
>NW_015165823.1:407-501 GCF_001447785.1 Gekko japonicus
TGTCAGAGGAAGTCACATGTAGCTTCACCCCACGCACACCCCCCTGCCATGCCTGACATCTAAATTGTAGTCCTCCCCCATTTATTTTTTGCCA
>NW_015165824.1:0-247 GCF_001447785.1 Gekko japonicus
TGTGTGTGTGCTTGTGAGCCTGGAAGTCCTGGTCACTTCTGGCAACCCTTAAATGGGTCTAAGACAGTTCACACAGGTGGCTTGATAGCCTGCCTCGGCATCCTAGCACTGGTATTCCTTGGTGGTCTCCCATCCAAGTACTTGCCAGGGTCGGCCCTGCTTAGCTTCTGAGATCGGATGAGGCTTGCCTGGTTATCCAGGTCAAGGTGATGCTCTGTATCCTTGGTGCTCGGGGGGGTGCAACAGT
>NW_015165824.1:303-499 GCF_001447785.1 Gekko japonicus
ACTGTGTGACACAGAGTGCTGGACCGGATGGGCCATTGGCCTGGTCCAAGATGGCTTCTCTTATGTTCTTATGTCTGGAGCAGTGATTCTCTGTATTCTTGGTGCATGGGGGGCAACAGTGGGAGGGCTTCTGAAGCTCTGACCCCACTGGTGGACCTCCTGAGTGTCCCTGGGTTTGGCCACTGTGTGACACAGA
>NW_015165825.1:0-480 GCF_001447785.1 Gekko japonicus
TTGGCTTCTCTTATGTTCTTATGGGTGGGAACTCTGTCCACAAATTCCCCCAAACGTGATGTAATGACCTGAAACTAATGTCAATCAGGTCTATTTTTGGGCAGGAACGCACAGGAACGGAGTTCCGGCTGGCTTCAGAGTTGGCCACGCCCACTACAGCCAAAACCTCTGCGTGCCTGGCTACAAAACCTCTGCGTGCCTGGCCTCCCCATGCCTTCCCTGGCCTGTCCAAGGGCCGGCTTGCCCAGGCTCCCTGCAGCCACAGGGTGCCGGGGCAAGCCAAGGGGAGGCATGGGGTGTGGCCTAATATGCTAATGAACTGTGCTGTCAGGGGTGTGGCCTAGTATGCTAATGAGTTTCTGCTGTTGGGTGTGGCTTATTATGCTAATGAGTTCCTGCTGGGCTTTTTCTACAAAAAGACCCCTGAATGTCATCATGTCACCAGCATCAGGGGAGTGACACTCTAGCTTTTAGACAAAA
>NW_015165826.1:0-257 GCF_001447785.1 Gekko japonicus
ATAAAAGGTATTTGACTTTGACTTTGAGATCCAGCAAACTGTCAGTCACCAATTCCCTTTACATCCTGAAACAATGTTATTAAGCCATCAGTACAAGTGGTTAAGACGCTGAACTGCAGGCTGTGGAAGGTCAGTAGTTCAGCAGTTCGAGACCCGGGTGCCGCATGATGGAGTGAGCTCCCATCTCTAGTTCCAGCTCCTGCCAACCTAGCAGTTCGAAAGCAAGAAATTGCAAGGAGATAAATAGGTACCACTTC
>NW_015165826.1:291-474 GCF_001447785.1 Gekko japonicus
TTAGTCACGCCGGCCACATGACCACGGAAACGTCTTCAGACAGCGCTGGCTCTTCGGCTTTGAAACGGAGATGAGCACCGCAACCCTAGAGTCGAATTCGACTGGCTTTCGAGCAAGGGAACCTTTACCTGTACTTTACAAGTATAACAGACCTAGACCGATTCCACACAAGAGCTGCGCCGT
>NW_015165827.1:0-200 GCF_001447785.1 Gekko japonicus
ATTTTCAACTTATGTCTCTGCAGTGGAAGGTTGGCACAAATGGGACTATTCTTGAACTTTATGTCTATTGTGGCTCCAATATGTATTGATTTGTTTCTCAACAGCCTTCCTTTTCTCCCTGGGCTGCTTGGATACTGTAGCTACCATGACATGAAAGTAGCGAACATACCCTGGAAGAAATGTTGCCAGCTACAGGCTGG
>NW_015165827.1:288-470 GCF_001447785.1 Gekko japonicus
ATAGAGTCCACCTTCCAAAGGGTCCATTTTCTCCAGGTGAACCGTTCTCTGTCACCTGGAGATCAGTTGTAATTCCAGCTCTCCAGCCACCACCTGGAGGCTGGCAACCATACGTGGAAGCTTTCTGGCTGGGTTTCGTCAATGAGTACACTCTGGTCTTTTTACATAATATCTATCTATCA
>NW_015165828.1:0-375 GCF_001447785.1 Gekko japonicus
TTCACTGTGTGACTGAAGGGAAGCTGTGGGGGCCATTTTGGGGTTGCATCTGCCTCGTGCAGCAGCCGTTCTGTGACAGCCATTTTGTGGCTGTGCCAACCGCATTGTGTCAGAATTCTAAAGATGCCCACAGGCTCAAAAAGGTTGCTGCTGTTGTTGTTCAGTTGCACAGTCGAGTCCAACTCTTCGCGACCCCATGGACCGCATCACACCAGGCCCTCCTGTCTTCCGCTGTCCTCTGGAGTTTGCTCAGCTTCATGTTCATTGCATCGATAACACTGTCTAACCATCTCATCCTTTGCCGTCCCCTTCTTCTTTGACCTTCAGTCTTTCCCAGCATCAGGGTCTTCTCCAGTGAGTGCTCCCTTCTCATTT
>NW_015165828.1:386-469 GCF_001447785.1 Gekko japonicus
TTTGAGCTTCAGCTTCAGTATCTGGCCTTCCGGGGAACAGTCAGGGTTGATCTGTCTCATGGATCACTGCCTTGTTGTGGCGA
>NW_015165829.1:0-209 GCF_001447785.1 Gekko japonicus
TACAGTTTGATTCAGGAGCTGCCGGTCACAGAGACTTGCGAGAGAGATTCTCCCAGAAAGGAAGCCCAGCCCGACGCAAGGAGTGCCAGACACCAAGTGGCCAAAGAACTTCCCCTCCCAGGCAGCCAAATGAGCTGTTTCAGAGAGCGGCAGGTGGCCGATCTCCCGCACGGGCAGACCGTTCACTTCACCGACAGTTTGGATGAACT
>NW_015165829.1:220-454 GCF_001447785.1 Gekko japonicus
AGCGTCGTCAGCAGCAGCGGCCCCCCAGCCGCCACAAAGCTGAGCTCTCTCTCGTCGAGCGACTCGATCGGTTGGCCCGACTCCTTCAGAACCCCGTCCGGCACTCGCTGATGCCCGCCGAAGACGAGCAGAGCAACGCCCGGGAGAAAGGAATGCAAAGAGAGCCCAAGAAGATCAGATCCTCCGGGAAAGCCCCGGGGGGCGGAAGCAATCCGGCATCCCAAGCGGAAGAGA
>NW_015165830.1:0-10002 GCF_001447785.1 Gekko japonicus
CAGCAACTATTTGAGTAGGTCTGTTCCAGAAGTGTTCCACCATGATATATAGCCTATGCAGACAAAGGCCCAGTCTGCATCTAGCATTTGCTCCGCTGTTCCCCTCTACATTGCATGCCACTTTCACTTTGATTGATTCTCGGGTTTTATGGCAGTGTCCCGACTGCATGCTGCTGTCAGTTTGTTTGATCTCTCAGTTTTATGGTAGCCGTCTGCATAGATTTATGGCTGTTTTATGGCCATTCAGGGATGTCTATGCAGTCAGTACGGCATTGGCCTGGGGTATTTGAATGCTGTTTTGAGTCACATCTTTTTCTGTTCCAGTGTGGGTTTGGTAAAACAGCAGAGCAAATGCTAGATGCAGATGGGGCCAAAATCAAAATATAAGCATCCCCTATTGTTCTGGCCCTTTGAACTGCCAGTAAGAGACAGCCATTGGGGGGGTTGTCTGTATTTCAGAGAGCTGGCGTACATCTTGTGACCTGCACTGAGCAATCATTCCTTTTCAACCTTACCTTTAATGATCTCCCTTTTCAGAACTTCATCTTCATGGGGGACTTCAATGCTGGCTGTGGCTATGTCGCCAAGAAGCACTGGAAGAATATCAGGCTAAGAAACCACACCGGATTTGTTTGGCTTATTAATGACAAAAGCGACACCACTGTGAGAGCCAGCACCCATTGCCCATATGACAGGTAACCGTCCGCTTTAGAGCTGCCTCCTCATTAGCAGGATATCCATCATCCCTACTCCATGCCGGTAAGAGGCCAGGCCTGCACTACCGCTGGCTTCTCCAGTGCTGTGCTCAACTGCCTCCAGTCCACCAGCTCACAAAGCCTGTTAGGTTTCCTGTGTAGTGTGCCACTCCCTCACACTCAGAATATGCATCATCTCCCGGCATTACAACTGATTTCCGGGCATTACAACTGATTTCCAGACTACAGAGATCAATTGACCTAGAGGAAATGGCTGCTTTGGGGAGTGAACCCTACCAAGGTTCCTCCCCATCCCAAACTCTGTCTTCCCCCAGGTTTCACCTCCAAATCTCCAGGAATTTCTGGACCCAGAGATGGCAACCCTATTTATTGCACACATGACAAAGGGGCTGGCCTCTGCTGTACTAATCCATTGATTAACCAAGGAAAGGAGCATGGGTAGCCGATGAGTTTGTGTGGTAGGGCAACTCATCACAGCATCTTCAGTAAACTGGATTATGCGCACTGTTCGACCTGCCACTACAAGTCCTTCACAGATGTACAGTTGCTCTTTCATTGGCCTTCAGCTTGGATAATCGTCTGCACAGACTGATCCACCCGAGACACTTGTCTCCAGCTTCCCAACAAGTCTCCGTCTACCTGCCCTTTTATCCTTGTCAGATGGCCTCTTCTCACCCAGCCCCTGAGCCAGCTGGCAAGTGAGTGCTTCACTGTAGATGAGAGCACCCATGAGTCAGAATTCAGCTTCCTTTCACAGCAGGGAGCAGTACACATCAAATGGTGCCAGAATGATTAGTGATGTCTAATGATAGACCTCTGTGATGAGTAACAGGAGAAAAAAACTTTACTGGGAGAAAGTATCCTCCAATTGCCCTTTGCACCAAGGTCTGTGCAGATAGGTGAGTGGTGCCCTGCAGGGAAATGACTTACCAGGAAGAATGATCACCTCCCACTTTCAGCAGACATCCACATTGCAGAATCAAGATAAGATCCAAGCGGTCAGCCGTGTTGGTCTGAAGCAGTAGAACAAATTTAGAATCCAGTGGCACCTTTATTCAAGGTATGAGCTTTCCTGTGCAAAGCACACTTTTCCCAAATACACTAGAATGGAAGGTAAGGTTCAAAGTTAAAGATAGGGGCTAAGCTAGGGTTGCCAAGTCTTACCTGCTGCTGGAGCGGGGGGCTCCCGGCTTATTCCTGGAGCTTGCGCGCACACACACCACAACCCCGTCACCCGGAAGTGATGCGACCACGCCGGGCATGCTGGGGGTGGGGCCACGACCATCCAAGGGAAAACCACAGTGTTTTCCCTCGGATGACCGTGGCCCCGCCCCCAGCGTTCCCGGCGTGGTCACTTCACTTCCGGGTGACGTGCACATCGCGTACTTTGGGGGTGGGGTTCCCCCTGGGGCCCGATCCGCCGGCGGCGGGGAACGGGCCTCTGGGGCAGGGGTTTCCCTGCCCCCCGGGGGGACTTGGTAAGCCTAGGCTAAGCAGCAGATTAACATGTAACATATCTTCTTCATGTTACATACTAATTTGCTGTTCAGCCCATCTATAAGTTTGAACCTTACCTTCCATTCCAGTATATTTGGGGAAAGTGTGTGTGCACACAAAAGCTCATACCTTGAATAGAACTCTGTTGGTCTTAAAGGTGCCACTGGACTCTAAATTTGTTCTGTTGCAGAATCAAGTTATTGAGGAAATGAAAGAGTCAGTATCTTAAGTTATTTTTCTCCACGAATGCTGTAAAAACACACGGAAGTAGCTATAAAATAGCCACAGATGTACATCTTAGTAACCTAACCCATCATGGAACAGAAGTGAGTCTGAACAGCTACTGGTTAAGCTCCAGAAACCATTCATGCATCTCAGACTTTCCAACTGCACATGGCAGAGACACACTTCTGTGGACCTTTTATTGGCCGCTGCTTTGATGTGTTTTCTTCAGAATGCAAGTAGAAAGGGATACTGACAGTGTAAGAAATTTATAATGCTTGCAGTGATCCTACGCAGTGTTCCCCCTAAGCTGAGCTAGTGTAAGCTGGCTCACAGTTTTTTTAGCCTCCAGCTAACACATTTTTGTCTTAGCTCAGGAAGGATGGCTCCAGAGAAAAATAATTTATGCAGTAGCCAAATCGCTCACTTACAACTTTAATACCAGTAGCTCACAAAGCAGAATTTCTGCTCACAAGACTTCACAGCTTAGAGGGAGGAATGATCCTATGTCTCTAGACCTTCTCATACTGGAGAACTCCATGCATGCTGACTGTGTGCTTATGCTCTACATCTGAAATGTAAGAATCAGCACCTGTAAACAGGAAGTGCTGTGCAAAAATCCTCCACACAACAACATTCTTCCATGAGGATTGTTCTACACGTGCTGTCCCTGTGATTCCCCAGCGGGGATTAGTACTGGGAGTCTCAGCCTCAGATCAATATTCTGTTCGCAGTCTCCCTATCTACAGTTCCATCAGATACATGTACTATGTTCTTGGTCATCCAAGAAATCAAGAACGATGCCAGAAGTCCACTAGTAATAGATAAACCCACTGCCAGTAGCAAAGGCAGGTAAAGACAGAGCTCTCCTGAGGATTATCACAATTCACCTGAATAGGCTCCATTTAGCCCATGTGCATTTATAATGACTTACAAGAATTTTAAAAGATTGATGAAGATGGGCAGCCGTGTTAGTCTGTCTGTAGCAGTAGAAAAAAGCAAGAGTCCAGTAGCACCTTAAAGACTAACAAAATCTGTGGCAGGGGATGAGCTTTCGTGAGCCACTGCACACTTCTTCAGATTAAAAGATTAATCTTCTTAAACAAGAAATAATTTGACTACTTAGAGATGTAATAATTACAGAAAAGTAGAACATTCACTCACATAAGGAAGATCACATGAACAGTACAATGTTAAACAGAGTTACAGCCTTCAGAGTCCACTGAAGTCAACGGATTGTGTTGTAAGTAACTATGGGGAAAGGGGCTCTATATCTACATGGAAGTGCAAGGCAATTTACCATAAGAACATAAGAGAACATAAGAGATGCCAATGTTGGATCAGGCCAAAGGCCCATCCAGTCCAACACTCTGTATCACACAGTGGCCAGAAATACCAGTGCCATCAGGAGGTCCACCAGTGGGGCCTAATAGTCTTCATGTACTGGCTGGGGTTTGTGTGTAATAATGTTGGCGTAGGGTTCACACAGAACAGGGAGACAGCAAATAGGAAGAAACTGCAGGTGAGCACAAATCTCCTGAGTCTCTGGGTCAGTCTTTTATAATGGGTTTCAGGGTGATGCACATGAAGTCCTTGACTTGCCACTTCTGGTTATCAGGAACAGGAACCCACGTAGTCCAAGGAAGATTCTAGGATTGTTGAGTTCCTTGTCCCCTTCCCCCAGGACAAGGTCCAGACTGAAGGGCTGGGAGGCCCTCTGGATCAGGTTGCTCTTATGTCCCTTGCTGTAGCTTCCCACTCCTGCATTCACCTTGGGTGTTGGTCTTCTGATTCTGTACCAGGTGCCTTATGTGCATGGGTCCAGGAACTTCTTTCTGCCACTCGGATTGCTGTGTTGGCAGGACCTGGTATGGATCTTCCCACTTGGGCTCCAAGGCCGCTTTCTCTTTGTAGACCTTAACCCAGACGTAGTACAGCATCAGATGAAATAGGAAATGACGCCTCCTGCTGATGAATTGTAATGTAGGAGGCACCTGTCGTAGCATGTGATGTCTGTGGAACCAGTCTGAGATTGTAAAACCTAATTGTACAAAACTTTCAATACTCCACTCAGTTGTAACCCATATTTAGTCATGTCAGTTGAAAACTAGGTGAAGGCTTTAGTCCAGACAGGATTTCAAAAGGTGTTAGCTGGTGTAGACCCTCTATATGATGGCCATCCCAATGCCAATCTTGAGATGGAACATAAACCCATGGATGTTCATTGAGAGGTTGTGTGGGGGTTGGTGCATATTTTGATCATGATTTCAACATTTGACTAGCTACCCCCCACCTTTTGGGGCAGACTGCATGCCCATCGGTGAATAGATACAAGACAGCATGATTGGAAAAGGAATGTAGAGTCGTGCCAACATGGGCCCACAACTCTTTTTCTCAGGTGGGAGATTGCTGTTGCAGTTCAGAGAGATCAATTGAAGGTGGTGTGACAGAGAAGTGCAGGAGCAAAGGTGTGTGTGTGGGGGGGGATAGGAATATTATAGGCAGACACATGAAGTAGGTCAATCAGTATTCCCTGTTATAACAGCACTATGACCAGGGTGATTCCTTCAATCTGTTCTTTTGATAAAGAGTATTGGGCAATTTTGGGGACATTCACATTGGGCCAAATTATAATTTTAACAGAGTTGGCTTCACACAAGCTTCTGACATTATGAAGTTTGGAAGCCTGTAAGGGGGCAGGCAAGGTATTCAGAAGATCCTTTGCAGGTTCCTCTGAAGCCTCAAAAAAAGGAAAAGGGGGGGAAAGAAAAAAAATCAGACAGTGGCGAAATTACATCGATGGAATTTTTTACAGTTTATAATCAATTGCATCATATTCACACAGTAAATCTCAGCCTTAATGAATTAACAGGGGAGGCAGGGGAAATAAAGACATGGCTTGTTACCTTGTTCTAAAGAAAGAGAAACTGGTGCAGACAGAACATGGGGATGACTGAACCCTCTATACCTGAAGCCAGTACAGTGTCAGATGAAACTGGAAATGACCTGTCCTACTGATGATTTGTAATGTAGGAGGCACCTGTATTTACTTGGCAAGGAAAAGAATGACAATAATAGGTCGCCCTGACCCAGCTAGCCCAGGCAAGCCTGATCTCGTCAGATCTCGGAAGCTAAACAGGGTTGACTGTGGTTAATACTTGGATGGGAGACCTCTAAGGAATACCAGCAGGCGGGAGGATGGCAGGCTTTATTCAGCCACCTCTCTGAATATCCTCCAGGCCCCCAGTAGGGGTCAGTCACCAGGGGTCAACATGATTTCCAGGTGCATACACACGCACACACAAAATACAAAAACACCACACACACACCCAATTAATAATAGGTCAATCAACAGTGCCACATTGTAAGCTGGTTCTGGGAAAACAGGTGCTGGGAGTTGCACACTCATATCCATTTAGCTAGGCTGGCACTGCTGTTGCTGGCTTAAGTCTCTTTGTCTCTTCCTACAATCATGGGCAAAATGGCCCAAAATTACACAATAATGGTAAGCTTGCAACTGTCTATTGTTGGGGTGCACCCTGTTGTGATATTTGATGTTTTTGGGGCCCGTTGATTTTTCGTGCTCCTTGAGATTTTGTTGTGGTGCCTTGTATTGATTTGAATCTGCAAAGCCATGAGTTTATTGGAGAGATTTAACCCCCCCCCCCCCGTTTCTCCCCATTTTGGTTTCTCCAGGACTGATTAGCTACCTGTAAAATCTTACTGGGTGGCCTTTCAGGGTACTACAACACAGAAAGCTTTATTTTCTTTGTCAGTTCAGGGTGAAGACCTTCTAGAAGGAGAGACACCCTGTGGGGATCCTGATCATTATCATCAGGATCAATTTTAGAATGTTGATGCACTAAAGCACACAGGTGCTCATGATGATCCCTTGGACTTTCCTCTTCTTTTTGTTTAGCTTGATGAATCTTTCCCCACTTTATTTGCTTAACAAAAGTATTCACAAGTGCTCTTATCATTATTTCCTGTAAATCACTGGGTTCAACACATACTTTTATTTATTAACTTTTCTAAATCAGCTGGGAGGGGATTCTAGAGGATAATCAGGATTAGGCATGGATTGGCATATTGCATATAAATCTGAATTAGACCAGGGGTTATAAACATGTACAGGATTTGCAGGGGGGGGGCTGTCATGTTTGGATAAGTGTGAACGGGAAATAACCCTGCACCAGGGATCTTAGACATGTCAACATTTATTTTATTTACTGCATATGCTTTGGATGGATCATGTGGCCCTTTAAGTATTGCTTTATTATGTTTAGAATCATATTCTAGCACTTCAAAATGCTGTAGATGTGGAAGGAGAGCTCCTTGCAGAGTCTTAAATATCATCCTTCTGTGTCTCATCCACCTCTCCCCCTTCTCCTCCTGTGTTTCCCCAAAGGATTCAGTGGACGCAGCAGGAGGAGTATCCCTTTCTGCTGGAGTAGAGGGAACTGTCTTTCTGTGCCCAGTAAGGAAAATCTTCCAGTTTAGCATTGGGGGAGGGGGGTAGTGAGACTGGGATATAGGAGGGAAGGTTTTGTTTTTCTTCTGGAATTTTGCCACCCATCCACAGAGAAAGGAAAACTTGTTGGGCAGGAGCTGAGGCTTCTACAAGACCTCTCAGTGCAAACATACACATCCAGTCAAAGCTGCCCGCAGCTGGCCATTGTTCTTCTGGATCCAACTCTGAAGTATACACAGGCCGACAGTCCTGACAGAAATAAATAAATATCTGCTTAGTAAGCACAGGTCCCTATTTTTTTCTAAGCTGGCCAGCACCTAGGCCCAGGGGGCTCTTAGGATCTATTTTCCATTCTGTACCAATATGCAAATTACACTATCACAGCAAAATCCCTCCACTTTTCTTTTAAACACACAGTATCCCACCAATTATTTATAGTGTCTTCTGTCCAAAAGAGAATCCTTCCTTATTTCCTCCTTTCTCAGCATTCAGTATCCCACCAAGAACCAACTCAAAGCTCTTTTTCACACAAAAAACCCAGTACTTCTCCATATACCGTAAATGCACACATGCGCGCGCGCTCTCTCTCTCTCTCTCTCTCTCTCTCTCTCTCTCTCTCTCTCTCTCAGTGCAAACTCAGTTTTGAACGCCCTCACCAAGGTCTTTGACCTCTGGGGGAAAGATGTCTTTCAAGGTGGGTAGTTTACTTTGGCCCAGTAACCTGACGAGTGCCCCACTTTGCATTGCATGGTTTCAGGATGGATTTCATGCATTCCACCTGAGTCTTTTACCTCTGGGGAAAATAATTTCCCTCAAGGCAGGCAGCTGCTCCCCTGGCAACTGACAGGTGCTCCTATGGAGTTTGCTGTTCGATCCACCTTACTCCCAATGATGACAACAAACCTCAAACACAAACATTCAATCACACGATCACTCACTCCAAAACCCAGTCTACAGAGACTTTACCATAAATTGCCTGCTCCATTAGCATTGCAAAATACACCACTAAATTTAGGAGGCTGCAGAAACTTCCAGGATTCTGAAGCAGGGGAGAATGGGAAGAGGGAGAAACACTCACCTCAGCCAGCAGTCCTTGTCCTCCACTCAGATCCTGCCTTCGTCTGCTGCCGAAATAATCTCTCCAGATCTTAGTGGAACCTCCAATGATGTCAGAGGAGTTTACTAAAACCCAGCACAACCCCACTTCTCCAAGATCAATCAGGGAGAGAGAAGACTCACCCAAGGCTTTTGCTGACAGAGCATACAATTTTATTAAGAATGAACATTCTTGATGTGAACAAGCTGGCAT
This sequence comes from Gekko japonicus, assembly GCF_001447785.1. Classification (NCBI taxonomy): domain Eukaryota; kingdom Metazoa; phylum Chordata; class Lepidosauria; order Squamata; family Gekkonidae; genus Gekko; species Gekko japonicus. The sequence continues at coordinate 8,216 of NW_015165830.1, forward strand.
TCTGAACAAGATTCAAGTTCTTCCTTTATAGGATAAAACAAACAAAAGGTCAGGACCTGAGATTTGGAAAAAAAGGTTCAACCATTATTTTCTTAAACATTATTCACCCTACCCTCTGTTTAGAGTACATTCCACATTCCTAAGAGGGACATAAAGAAAACAAACCTTTCCTGAAAGATAAGAAAGGCACTGTCCCTTTGACATATGGTTGCTTAGAGATCATGGAGTCAAAGAACAGATTTACAGTGGGGGGATAGGGAGGAATATAACATCCTTAAAATGTATCAAGTCAACATAAGACTCACTAATCAAAGATTTTAAATCTTTCCTAAATTCTTGAAGGTGAAAAAAAAAACTTTGAGGCTTTGTTGCTTGCTTTCTCTGCTTTTTCCCCTTTTCTTTTTTGGGTCTGGTGCATGTGCCGAGGGGCTTTTCGCTTTTCTTCTTGATTTCTCTATTTTCTTTCCCCCCATCTTTTTCTCCCATTCATTTTCTGGTGACTTAATGTGTTGAAAGATTTGAGTTCTACTTTTCACTTGAATAGTTGAGTTGAGTTCCCCCCCCCTTATTTCCTTCCTTTAATTTTTAGAAGGTTGGTTGAGGGGGTGTTGGTGGTGGTTCACAGTTCAGTCAGTGTTTCATTTAAAGGTCTGGTTTGGTGCAGTGTGTGCGCTTCTGGTTCAAGGGGCCATTTAATTGTTAAAAATTGTTCAGATAGTAGGTGTTAAATAGAAATGCTTTTAGTAATAAGGGTCTGTCAGAAATTGTTTAAAACATTTCTAATTAAATTTCAGCGTAGGGCTTTAGTTCCTCCCTAATTAGGCCAGTGATAGGCTTTTAAAAGAGGCAAGGTTCTGTCTGCAAAACAGTAATATAATTAGCCTAGATTAACTTTAAAAAAACTGCTTTCCAGTGGGTGCTCCAGTACTTGCAAGAAGGTGCTTGTAGTCATAGACAAATTTTGCTTTAAGTTGTCCTGTAGTTTCATTTTTCATGAGGTAGCTCCTGTGTTTGTGAAAAGGAAAGCAGTTTTGCTCCAACAGAATATAGTCAGGTGAAGCTGAATAAAGAACCTTCAATTTTTTTAAAACAAAAAGTTTGCAAATTCCATCTCAAGAACAGTTTCTATTAAACTGTAGTCAGGTTTCAGTACAAGAAGTCACTAAGTTCTAAAAAACAAAAGAAACCCCTAAAGCAAGGCTACACCAGGTGTATTTAAAAAAAACAAAAACTTTTTGGTGGGAAGGTTGATAAAAGGGTTTTAGAGTGTGTTAGGTTGTAGTGCCGGTAGCCAGGTACCTAAATTCCCTCGTGTACTACTTAGAAAGAGTTTGGCCTGGGGAACAGGGCCGGCCCGAGGTTGTCCTGCGCTCTAGGCGAGCGCAGATGCCAACCTCCCGGCGGGGCCTGGAAACCATCCTGGCGAAATCAGTGGGCGCTCCACGCTGCAGCTGCCCCTCGATTTGCCCCAGCCACTCGGCCAGGAAGCCCGGCGAGTCTGGGCTGACTAGACTGAGCCACGAGGAGCGGCAAGGGAACCCAGGAAGAGACTGGCGCACTTTCGCTTTCCGCCCTGCTCCGGCTGCCCGTCCCAGAGAGGCACACGGGAAGGGGGAAGTGCGCCAGTCTCGGGCCCTTCGCCAGGCAGGCAGGCCAGTGTGGGCCTGGAAGCACACATGCTGGGGGGCAGCAGGGGGCGCAGGGCTGGGGCTGGCGGCAAGCGAGGGCCCGGGGCAGGGGGCGGAGGCACGGCCTCCCTCTGGGCAGCGCAGGAGGAGCAGCAGGAG
>NW_015165830.1:10228-11341 GCF_001447785.1 Gekko japonicus
GCCGGCCCTGCCTCTCCTCCCGTGCCCTAACGGCCGGCTCGCACTCTAGGCGGAGGCCTAGTTTTCCTAGCAGGCGAGCCGGCCCTGCTGGGGAAACAATGTGCGGCAGGAAGGGAACACAGTGGGGCCTTGGGGGAAAAACTAAGGAGAAAACTAGAGGGGGGAGGGCGGCGGCGGCTCCCCCCCCCCCACGCAGAAGCCTGCTCCACAGCTGCAAGGCCCTCTTCACTGAGGCAGCTGCTGGAGTACTGTGACTGCAGGTGCTGGCACTGAGTAGGGGTTTGCTGTTCAGGCTGCCCCTCCTCTAGCTGTTGTTGCTGAGGCTCAAAAGCAGGAGGGGGAGCTGCCTGAGCTGTCTTCTGAGGTGAGCTTTGGTGACAAGAGTTCTCTAGCTCTGGAGCTCACCCCAAGGACCCAGGCTGCTGAAGAAGTAGAGGAGAGGATGGGTGCCCCTGCTCCAGTTCCTCCAGAGTCCAGCAGGCCTTCTGAGGAGGAACAGGAAGGGAGGCCAAAGGCCGTGCAAGAAAAAAGAGATGGAGGTGAACCCCAAGGTGCTGCCATCTCAACCCCTTCTCCCCCAGGTATCTCTTCCTGTCTCCCCAAGACATAGTATGTTTGCCCCAATCTCTTCACAGGAGGCAACTCCAGGACTGCCTGCAGCTGCTAGCTAGTGGGGGTGTCACTACACTTCTGTAGTCTGGAAGTACTTCCAGTGCATGGAGTATCCACACTTTGCACAGTGCCAGCTTTGTAGGGCCTGGATCATTCACCTGGCTCATCATTCAACTACTGGACTGTGGAACCATCTGAAGAATCACCACCAGGCGGTGCTTATTGGAGAAGAACAGGCTGCTGCTGGGGTGCCCATGTGGCCATCACCAGCCAACCAGGAGGTGAGTCATCCTGCAACCACCTCCAGGGCTCTCCCTGAACAATCTCCAATACGGAAAGTATACCAAGCATCTCCTGATGGGGACAGTTGGTTTAGGGTGCCTGGGGGTGGGTGGGGGGAGCAGCAGACATGGTGGAAGATGCAGCTTCTTCAGGCTACTCCAGGATGCCTATCCCTGATACACAGTCACCGGCGTAAAGTCCAGGGGGGCTGGGGGGCCA
>NW_015165830.1:12492-29096 GCF_001447785.1 Gekko japonicus
GGGGGGGGGGGGGGGGAGGGGGGGGGGGGGGGGGGGAGCAGCAGACATGGTGGAAGATGCAGCTTCTGCAGGCTACTCCAGGATGCCTATCCCTGATACACAGTCCCTGCTTGCACCATGCTTAACAGAGCTGTGTTGCCCTTGTTGTACCAGGCAGCCAGGGACTATGTGAAGGCACAGTTGTCCTGCCCTCACAGGAGAACTGTGCACTTCATGTCCAACATATGGACTTGCCCCCAGGCGCATCAAGCGTACCTCTTGCTGATTGCGCACTGGTGGCAACCTGAAGAAGTTGGGGAGAGGACCAGTGTTAGGCAGGGTGAAGACCACCGGGACAGCTATCGCCAGAATCAGTTCCATACTGAGGTTCTCAGCGAGGTGCCCTCCAACAAGCATGCGGAGTGACACGGTCAGCTCGCATCGCTCACATCTGCTCCCCCGGACAGTTGAGCATTTGGTCTTCCTGAAGGTCAACTTGCTGCTGTTCAGCTACCCAGTTCTGGACTTTGAGGGTGACTGAAGTGAGCACGTGCTTGTGCCTGCATCCTCTCTCAGTCTGTGCTGGAAAGTTGCAGTGAAACACTCTTCCCAAAATTAAAATGAGACTAGAAAGAAGTAGCAGGGCAAATAGGGCTCTTTTTGTAGATAAAGCCCAGCAGGAACTCATTAGCATAATAGGCCACACCCAATAGCATGAACTCATTAGCATATTGGGCCACACCCCTGACAGCACAGCTCATTAGCACATTAGGCCGCACCCCCATGTTACCAGAAGTGTGGTTATCCAGCCACACCCACCTTTTGCTTGTTATTCTGTTTACCTTGTTTGTTGTCAAAACCCAGGGCCTTTTTTTGTAGCAGGAACTCCTTTGCATGTTAGGCCACACACCCCTAATGTAGCCAATCCTAATGAGTTCCTGCTGTTGGGTGTGGCCTATTATGCTAATGAGTTCCTGCTGGACGTGGCCAACTTGGGAGCCAGCCGGAACTCCGTTCCTGTGCGTTCCTGTCCAAAAATAGCCCTGCAATAACCCATCTGATTGGCACAGCCACCAATCCCCACTGCCATTCTGAATCCACCTGCACCAAAGTGCCTCCACGGAACCCTGGTAGCAGGGCAGCTGTTTTTTCCTCCCATTGGAAACAACGATGGATGGGGGCACCCTCTTTGGGGACCCATACAATTGGACCCTCTGATCCAGTCTTTTTGAACCTTGGGGGTTCTTCTGAGGACAGGCACCAGCAGCTCTGTTGCAAATTAGGTTCCTGTAGCTTGAAAAACAGCCCCTCAGACAAGTCCCCCATAGGGTATAATGGACCTCCCAAAAAACAAATTCCTGGAAAAAACCCAAATCCAAATACCATACTGGAATTGGAATTTGGCATGTCAGGAATACTGATATTTTGGGGGTCCAATATACCTGAATCTGAAAAATACCAGAGGTTTTTGTTTTGTTTTGAGAAGATCCAAGAAACTTAGGGGGGAGTCCTAGCTCATTGATGGAACACAGAAAGTGCCAGGTTCAGTTCTTGAAATCTCTCGCTAAAAGGGACCTAAAGGAGAAGAGCTGGAAAAGATCTCTTTGATCATGGATAATCACTATCGGTGAGAGCAGACTATTCTGGGTACATCAGACTTGCTGTAAGGAAGCTTATTATGTTACAGACTGGTCCTGTGCATGTTTACTCACTGGGTCCCACTGAGTTCCGTGGTTCACTCACAGCATCCTACACACACAATCTGCCAGGTGCTGTCTCTGCAAAAAAAAGCCAAAATGTTTTTTTTCCCCTCTCAAGAGCAGCATCTCAGTTGACACAGTTACATGGCACGAAGTGTATGTCAGATTCTGGACTTAGCTCTATTATTTATTTATTTATTTATTCATTCTCCTCCCCCCCCATTTATATTCCACCCTCCCCACGAACGGGTTCAGGGTGGATCACAACAAATAATTAGGCCATTCGGTATCTCAGAAGACACAATATAAATGGTTAACTATCAAAACACATTAAAAACAAAACATTAAAAACAAATTGCACCAATTTTTGGACAATCTTCAGTACTGGTGCCAGTAGACTCTAAATTTGTTTAAACTGGGCCACATGGGAGTAGTGTTTTCAGCAGGGGAGACCAACTTTTTTACTGGACGCCTCTGCCACCTCAGCCAAAGGCCTGGTGGAATAGCTCTGTATTACAGGCCCTACGGAATGGTAGGAGGTCCCGTAGGGCCCTGATCTCAAGTGGGAGCATGTTCCACCAGGCCCGGGGCCAGGGCAGAGAAATCCCTGGTCCTGGTCGAGGCTAAATGAATGTCCCTCAGGTCAGGGACAGCCAGCAGATCTTGATCGGTAGAGTACAAGGCTCTCCAGGGCACCTATGGGGAGAGGTGGCCCCTTAGGTATGTCAGTTCCAGGCCATGCAAGGCTTTGAAGGTCAATACCAGTACCTTGAAGTGGATCCGGTACTCAATTGGTGTAGCGCTGGCTGAATGTGCACAGGCAACACAGCCAGCAGGCATTCTGCTGCATTTTGTACCAGCTGGAGTTTCCAGATCAACCACAAGGGCAAGCCCATGTAAAGTGAGTTACAGTAATCAGAGCTGGAGGCAACCATTGTATGGGTCACTATAGCCAAGTCCTGGGGGGAGAGGTGAGGGGCCAGCTGCCTGATCTGCTGGAGAGGATAAAAGGCTGACCTAGCAACAGGCCCATAGCCAGGATTTTTTTAAATTCAGGGGGCCTTTAAATAAGTCAGGGGGCGCCCCATAGAAGCCCCCGGTCTCTCATGCAAGCCATCAAGGGAGAGGCATAGCGAAGGTTTGAGCCTCCCCCCAGCCTGGAATGGCTCTCTCCACCCAGCTCAGCAAAAAGTCAGGAGGCCTGGGTGGTAAATCCCAAGACGCTCCACTGTAGCTACAGGCCTGCCTAGCAACTGTGGTGACCTGGGCCTCCACAGAAAGCAAGGCATCCAGGACCACCCCCAGGCTCCTCACCTTCTGGGGCTGGCACAAGTCATGGGCCATCCAAAGAGGGCAGCCTGATTCCTAACCCAGCTCCTCCCCGCCCCGTCCCCGATTTAGGTACAGGACCTCCATCTTAGTTGGATTACGTTTCAACCGGCTCGGCTGTAGTTATCCAGCCACGGCCTCCAATGCCCTGGTCAGATTTTCTGGGGCGGAGTCCAGGCAGCCCTCCATCAACAGATAGAGCTAGGTGCCAATTTATTTATTTATTTATGTTGTTCTGGGAGCCAGAGCTGGTGTGTCTTCGTAGCATCATTCTCGAGCCTCTAGAAGGCTCCAGCTATGTCTCTGGTAAGTCTAGTGACCTTGCCCTATCTACCCAGAAAGCCTGTGGGGACACGGCAAAGTTTTTGAGGGACCAATAGCAGCCTCAGAGCAATCTCTTTCCTACCATTCACCTTTTCCACCCCCAGAATGGAGCCTTCCACAGCTAATTGTCAGATGGCTGGCTGTCAGAGGGCCAGCTGTCATTGACTGGCTATCTGGAGTGTGACTCTTTAAAGGTTGCATCCACTGCTCTGTTGGGCCTGGTGGACGCTGGGTTTGATGCCATGAGTGCCCAAAGGGGACACCTGGTGTTGTCCCTGCCACCTCACAACAGTTTACTATGGCTTATTTTTAAGTAGGCCATGCACAGGATGGGGCTACAACCCTGCCTTTTTGCAAGAGGAAAAGCAGGGGGAAAGGGAGGAGAAGAGAAGGATGGAGACAGAATGAGCATGTATCAAAGTGTCATTGGGGAGGGCAGAGTTGAAGGGAGAGATGCACCCACAGTTTGCTGATTAGGTAAGCCAGGACTGGGAATGGGATCTTATGTGCCACAGCACTGGCTGTAGGACTCTAGTTCTATTGTGCTACTACTGATGTGCTAACCTAATCTGCTACACTAAGCGATGAAGGTTTTTTTTCCTTTTTGGCAATAGCAGTCTTTTTCCTACTCCCCAGATGGAGGATACAGAGTTGTCTCTTTTCACCTCTTACAGGATTGTGCTCCATGGAGAGATGCTCATAAGGGCCACTTTGCCAGACTCAGCAAACATCTTTGATTTCCAGAGAGCCTTTTCAATGACTGAAGAGCAGGTTTGTAAAGCATGATAATGCACAGCCAGAGCATCCTTGTGTTTTTGTCTATAAGCTTTGCAGCCCCAGTTGTGCTGCATCAAAGCTGAGAAGGCCAAATAGATGGGAACCTGGTATAGGAGTGAGAGACAGACTACCCACTGGGGAAGACATACGGGCAGAAGCCAGACGCAAAGAGCTCATAACAAGTGCCAGCTTTCTCCAGAGCATTCAAGGCACAGCTGCATGTGTGTTACAAAGGGAGACAGATTGATTGATTTAGAGAATTTATATGCCATTTTTCCAGAGAGCTTGCTCAAGATGGCTGACAAATTACAATATCATAAAATCATTAAAATATTGTAAATTATCAATATGAAAACAAAACAAAACAAGATGTGAACCTAATGTAAAACCAGCTCCCGCAGTCCACATATTTCCCATTACTTTGTGTCCTGCCTGCCTTTGCCCACACACACTAAGTATATGGCTAGGCTGCCTGTCCTGTATTAAGTCATGTTATAAGTACACCCACCTCCAGAGCTACCTAGCTTTGTTAGCACTGCTGGCTGTATAAAGGCATCACAAGTAAACTGTGGTTGCTTCAGCTGTGGTTTGTGCAACAAAGCTCTGGTTAGTCAGCTAGACATAAATCACAAATCCCAATTTATCCGTAAATCCTGTGTTGTCAACTTTTTGCCTCTCTCCTAGTATAGAAGATTGTAACATCCATGGCCAGGCACTTACAAAGAGTCGCAGTACAAAGTCTGTTAATTGTGGTTTGTTAATTGAAATGTTAAAAGAAACCACAGTTGGTACAAAGTACAGTCAATAAATCAGTTACAAATCCTAGCCTGAAACTCCAGTTAGGTGGCAACCAACAAACCAAAGTGTTGATATTCAAACCTCACAGTCCTGAACAGGTGCCTGGAGAAGGTAATGCAGTGAGTTAGGGCCAATAAACTGAAGCTTTATCCAGGCAAGACTGAGGTGTGGACTGTGGAGTCAGCCTGTCTTGGTGGGTATTGCACTCCCCCTGAAAGAGTAGGTTCATGACTTGGGGGTGCTACTGGAATCCTGACCTACGGTTGGAGGCTCAGTTCTCTCCATGGCATGTAGCACCTTTTATCAGCTCTTTTATCACCATAGTGATCCATGCTCTGATCACACCCAGGTTAGATTACTGTGATGAACTCTGCTTGAGGCTGCCTTAGAAAACACTCCAGAAACTTCAGATTGGCCAAAATTGTGGCAGCACAGGCTACTATGCTGAAAGATCTATACTAGTTACCCATCTGTTTCCAGGCATAATTCAAGTGCTGGTTCTTACCTTTAAGGCCATAAACAGCATTGAGCCAGAGTACCTGAAGGACCATCCCTTCCCATAGTATTCAGTTTGCCAGTTAAGCTCTGCCTTTCAAGCCATGCTCTCTAGGCCTGCTGTTCAGAAGTGCCTCTGGAATGCCCTCCTCCTTGAGCCTTGCCTGGCACCTACTTTTGGTGTAGTGGTTAAGTGTGCAGACTCTAATCTGGGAGAACCAGGTTTGATTCCCTACTCCTCCACTTGCACCTGGCTGGATGACCTTGGGCAAACCATAGTTCTGTCAGAGCTGCTCTTGAAAGTGCAGTTTCTGTCAGAGCTCTCTCCGCCCCACCTACCTCACAGGGTGTCTGTTGTGGGGAGGGGAAGGGAAAGGAGTTTGTAAGCCGCTCTGAGACTCCAAGCAGGGTATAAATCCAATCTCCTCCTCCTCCTTTTTCCAATTACCAGGTCAAAACAAATCTTTTTACCCAAGCTTTTAATTGGAGGTTTTTCCTTACCAACTTTTTTGATGATCGCTTCTGTTTTATGGATAGCCTTGACACAGTTTACATCCGATGACTTGTTTTAAATATTGTGATGTGGTTTTAGTTTTAAGCCCCTTGAGCAGGACTCTGAAGAGGCGGCATAGAAATACCCTAATGAGTAAATAAATACATACCTGACACCATGAAAGGCTTTCCCAACATTTCCTGATTCCGATATTTTACTCCTAATAGATATCAGAAATATCCAGAATTAGGTCAGGAAGCCTTTCACTGTTCACAGCTGGCCCATGGTGCAACAGCAGGCTAATGTTTAAAAGTCCATTATTTCCAATAGAAACACCTGGCCCCTGAAAGCTGGAGGCCAGGTATATCCCCATTGGAAACAGTGGCTCTTTACAGTTTAATGGCAGGTACACCACTGAGCAGCTGGGAGGGTGCTCCAAATAATGAGAGACAGGCATGGCCTCTGGCTCTGTGTCCCAAGTCTACCACCTATGGTTTTCAGTGGTCATGGTGGCACACCAGCCCTGCTGCAGGCTCCCCACACACACACACACTCCATCCCTCAGAGGCAGTGAGGGAGGAAGGCCACCACAGCCATTGAAAATAATGGGTGGCAGATCTGGCTCATGGAATCCAGTACCCCCACCTCAGTTGTTCAGCTTCACATCTGCCCTTTAAACTTTAAAGGACCATTGTTTTCAATAATTATAGATTTTCCCATTGTAAATAATGGCCTTTAAAGTTGAATGGGCTGTTGTGCAGTGAACCAGTTGGAGGCTGGGACATTTCCTACCTCCCCCACACACACTCTTGCTGCTTTGGGGATGGGAGGTACTTACAAAGTTGTCATTTTGTATGAGAAAGCCAGGAAAGGTACTACTGGGGTATTCTTCCTATTTTTATAGACTACCTAATATTTAATGAAAACTAAAACAATGCCATTCCCAACTTTCCAGTATGGAACCAAAATGATAATTTTGCAACTGCGCACGCTTAGAGAGGAAACTCGCTCTTTCAAATCAGCTTCAGTATATAGTTTACATCCTTCTCCCTTCAGGAACCCTTCCCTTTGGCTGCAAGTCCAGCTGTTAATGTTTTACAGCCAAACTGAAAATTATCCAGAAGATCTGTGGTTTGAGTCTTCTTTGGCTTTTCAAAAGACTAATAGGAGGACCCACAGGGAGAAGAGGTCTGATTCAGACTGGGCAGTGGCAGAGGAGAAGGGATTAACCCTAAATTCTCATAATGGCTTTCCAATGCAAATAGTTCCCCTTCCTAATGTGCTGTTTGACCTGTAGGGGAAACATACTCTGCCACATGGATATGTTTCCCCCGTGGCAAAAATAACAGCTCTTGGCAAGGGGGAGACGGTGCAGACAGAGAAAACCGCAAAGGTGAAAAGAGTTCTTTAAATCTTTCTCAGATCTGGGACTGCTTTTAGGCTTTTCCAAAGCTGCAAGAGATCCTGACCGTGGACCTCCTGACTCACATCTAGCCTCGCCCTTGTTTAGGAAATGTATTTAGGAAAACTATGTGTTGCCTCCCCACAGTCCTGCTCTTGCTGAGAACCAGGGTTGCCAACCTCCAGGTGGTGGCTGGAGTTCTCCTGGGATATCTCCAGGCGACAGAGATCAGTTCACCTGGAGAAGATGGCCACATTATACCTCACTGAAGTCCCTTGCCTTCCTGAACCTAGCCCTCCTCAGACGCTGCCCCCAAAAATCTCCAGGTGTTTCCCAACCCAGAGCTGGCAACCCTAATCACACAGTGATTCTTAGCACCCAGTGCAGCTGTTTAAGGCCAGTGGATTGCGTCAAGTGAAGTCAACTGAAAGCCAATTATCAATCAATCAGTTTGGTGAATCTCACACTCACCGTAGCCAGAGAGTGCCTACCTTTATTAATATGTTCAGGCTGCATGGCTGAAAACAGGGTATCATAATGGTGGCTGCATATAGATGTAGTTTAAAAGTACTCACTGCAGTCTGGAAATACTGTGTTGGTGACAGGCATGGTTATTTCTCCCCAAAATAACGAAGAGACTAACCCATTTATTGAGATTTAAGCTTTCATGAGCCAGACCCGGAACCTCTTCAAGGGAAATCAGTTCTGTGGGTTCCGCCCCCCACCCAACAGCTTTACATTTTTTTCAAGCTGAATGTGTTTTAGAAATATATAAATAAGGTGCCAGGTGGATATTGTGAAGTATAAAGATACACGTGAAGCACTGAAAAACCATTTAGAGTGCAAAAAGTATACATTTTTAATCTGTCATGGGGGTTGAATAAAGCCAGTTTGGTGTAGTGGTTAAGTGCGCGAACTCTAATCCGGGTCTGATTCCCCACTCCTCCACTTGCACCTGGCTGGATGACCTTAGGCAAGCCATAACTCTGGCACAGCTGTTCTTGAAAAAGAGCAGTTTCTGTCAAGAGCTCTTCTCAGCCCCACCCACCTGACAGGGTGTCTGTTGTGGGGACGGGAAAAGGAAAGGAGTTTGTAAGCCGCTCTGAGACTCCAAGTGAAGGGCGGGGTATAAATCCAATCTCTTCTTCTTCTTCAAAATAAGATATATATTTTTTAAAGTGGGGGTCATTGAGCATGACACCAGCGGCCTCCCCCCCCAACAAAAATTATGCTCCATTAAGTATTTATCTTTGGTAGTACAGGAACAGCAGCAAATACATCAGGGTGGAAAGATATGGAAATTAAAATATACAATGTTGTCAGTTCCACCCTGCATGCTGATTTCAACCTGTCTGCTGTCTTTCTGTAGGTTTGGATACATTCTCTCCAAATGTATCCAACCAACTATCCTCTTCTCCTTTTTCCCCAACCTTCTCTCTCTCTCCCTTCACTTGCCCATAATGACATAGACCTTATACAAACTATTCAATGTATTATTGGAAGTACGTCTTAAAATTTCCCACGGTGTAAACTTTTGTGAGATAAAGGTCCCAAAAGCTTATACCCTGGATAATGTGTTGGTCTTCAAGGTGCTACTACACTTGAATTTTGTTCTACTGCTGACTCCCCACCTGAAACTCTCTAACTCTTAAGACATACTCATTCAAGAACTGGAAAACATGGAATCCAATTGAGCAAAATACTGTGCCTTGTTACTCCACAGGCTTTAGCAGTGAGTGATCACTTTCCCATAGAATTTCAGCTGAAAGCCACCAGACATTCCTCAAGATCAAGAATAAAGAATTGTGGACTCCTTTTGTGACAGGTCCAATGAATTGTTATTGTGCAAAAATCACATTTTATACCATGTACAATCACAAGAATGGAATGGAAGTCATGTTTTGACATTACCTTGATGGATGTCCTCTCCTGTATGAAACGTTGCATCAACAATAAATACAGTGCAATATTTATATTGTTAAAAGTGTTAAAATTGATAACAATTGCTAAAATTGTTTTTGCCATAAACTAAACACAGCATGACAGTCTGAGGTCAGATGCTTGAACAATGTCTTCTTTAGGGGTTGTCTGGGGAGTTGTGTGTCTATTTTACATTACTCGAGGTCTCGGCCATTCTCAACTCATGCCTTGCACCCAAAAAGTATTCTCATTTCAACAGAATTACATGCATACATGCATGTTGCAATATTCTTCTCCAATGCTGCAACACTAAACAGAGTTACACTCTTCCCTGCACAACTGTGGACTTAATTGGGACTCCAAAGGTCATTCATTATCACATGACCCAATAACATCAGCTATACTACTGGGGGCTAATTAACCTGTCCATCCTGTCAACAAGGCCCCTCTATTGTTTACATAGCATAAACAGGTCAATCACTTTCCAGAAAAAGAATAAATTAACCTAAGTTAGACATAAACTACGGCAACATCAAAAAGACTGCAAGTGAACATTCAGTCTTCCACTATTTTTCAACAAAGGAGCTCCAGAGAGAAGTCTCCAGCAGGGAATTGTGAAAAGCTTTGAAGGTATTGGCCAAGGTATTTCTCAGCCTTTGCATGTCCTCTCGGTTGCTTAACATAACAAAGCACTCTATGTTAGCACAAATTGTAGCTACTGTGGATGATCATTGTCTATTTAGTTGTATACTTTTCAGTTTTACATAGAAGTGTCACACAAATCAGGTACTCTGCAAACTCCAATACTAGCATGATCACCAGTGAACATACTTTGCTCAAATCCCTCAGTTAGACGTGAGATGAGCTCCTAATCTAATCACCTCAATGGCTGTTGCTGAGGTCTGTGCTCAGCAGCTTTGTGCTGGTGCAGCAGCCTGTAGAAAAACCACAATTTCCCTAAAGCCTTTACATAAAGATTGAATAGCATGGGGGATAAGACCAAGCCTTGTGGAACCCTCACACTGATGTCAGCTGGTCTCCAAAAGCAAAAGTCCTGACCTTAAGGAACAATTATACCAATCCAAAGCACATCCCTTAATCCCAACATCTACATCCAAATGTCTCAACAAGATGATATAGCCCCAAGTATTAAAGGCTGCTGAAATAACCAGTAAGAGCAATAAGGAGGCACAGCCCTCATCTACATTCAGACATAGATCAACAACTAAGGTCACTAGTTCCATCTCCCTTCTATAGCCTGGCCTGTAGCCACACTGAAAGGGGTCTAAAATAGATAAATATCCAGGAAGACCTGAGTCTGTTCTGCAGCCACTCTCTCTATCAACTTGTCCAGAAAGGGCAAATCAGAGACCAAGCAGTAATTGAGCACATAATTCTCAAGACTTTTAAGTAATGGACAGACAATAGCCTGTTTTCATGGCCAAGAAAAGGTGCCCTGAAGTCAGTGATTGGTTTCTGATGGGCACCAGGGACTTACCAATTTATGATGGACATAAGGGACTTACACATTTTTTCAGTAACCAGGATGGAAAAGGATCTAGCCTACAAGTGGTAGCTTTCATAGATCTCGGGATCCTGTTGATATTCATGGTGGTAATGGGAACACAATGATCTGTAGGTGGTGTACTGTACTAACGTTTTTGCCAATGTCAGTAACAAGATATTGAAGGCACACAGGGTCTCCTAAATAAGAAGTTTCAATGCAACCCCCCCCCTTTGAACTCTGTTTCTATTGGAAGTGGTGGCAGCTACTGTGAACAAGTGCTATAAACAGTAACCTAACAGCACTTCCTTCTGTATTTTCTGACACTGGTGAAGTATACCTTCATAATTTTTTAGAGTTTGAACTGATTAGCACTATTACACCCTGGTACTAGGAATATCACCTAACAACAGAAATAACAGAGTGGTGTAATAGCACCATTTAAAAAAAAATTGTCACCGTGGTAAGCAGTTTGGATGGAGGCTGACAACTGGAACTATGTTAGCTAAAATGCCTCACTTCAAATGTGATTTCCCCCCTCCCTTTTAAAATTGGAGAGGGTGGTGGTAGATGCATAATCATTAGAGAAGCAGCATAACCATGCAAAGCTGACAAGTCCATGTTTGTTCGGACGTACTTGAGCAACTTGACAACCAGCTCCCTGCTTGCAACCAGCAAGTAGGATGTGAACTGAACCAGAGGGTGCTTGAGTATGTTCACAGCTCTTTAGATTAAAAAATCTTGCTGTCTGAAGCTTCTCTGCCACTGCATGTAACGAAGAGGCTTCAAACCCTCAGCAGCTTGTGCTATGCTAAATCAGCTACATTACAGTCCTAAGCAGAAAATATAGCGCATGAACAGGAGCTCACGAAGTACCTTTCTTTCCCTTTTACATTCCCTTTAGCAAGCTAATGGCATGAGCTTCACAGCGCGTGCTGTTTCCAGACCTTATAAGCCCCACAGGCTTGCTAGACAGAGACTTACGTGGGGAGGTCTTTCTCCTTTGGTTATCGCAAGTGCTGAAACTAGGTTTGCCAGCTCCAGGTGGGGAAATACCTGGAGATTTGAGAGGTGGAGCCTGGGAAGGGCGGGGCTTGGGGAGAGGAGGGACTTCAATGGGGTATAAATGTCATGGAGTCCACCTACTTGACTAACCTTTTTAGGTTCTGAACACCTTCCAAAGTGGCCATTTTCTCCAGGTGAGCTGATCTCTGTTGTCTGGAGAGGTTGTAATAGTGGGAGATCTCCAGCTACCACCTGGAGGTTGGCAACCCAAGCTGAAACAGCCCTCTCCAGCTCCTGGTTTTAGGACCACTTGGGGCTATCTCTAAGGTGCTGCCCTTTTCCTGTGACACATAAAGATCACTTGCTATTACTGAGTGTTATTACTGAGGAAGAATCCTGCATAGCCTCCAGTGAAACCAAGGAGCCCTACTGGGCTACTGGAGCGGTTTGTCTAAAACAGTGTTGACTAATGTTTATCCCCCCAAAAAAAAGATAAATACGTACAGTCCACCAGGGCCAGACAGCTTTATTATACTTGGGGCTGCCTGGTGGATGGAAATGGTATATGGGGACTTTAGCAGCATGATGGATGTTGAACACCAAAGAGACTTGCTTGAGGAAGTACACTGATATGAATCAAGACAAAAATTTTACTGAAGTAAATCTTTAGTCTCTGTTTTTATAATATCACAGTTGTTCTTAACAGCGGTGGTGTTCAGTAGTACAAAGAGAATTAATTTTGCTCTAAGGAAAGAATATTTGACTACAAAGCCATTTAAAAAGAAAAAGATGGAAGAAATGTACTTACCTTTTGTGCAGGCGGGCAGCCAAGGAGTTAACAGT
Organism: Gekko japonicus; assembly: GCF_001447785.1. NCBI lineage: Eukaryota > Metazoa > Chordata > Lepidosauria > Squamata > Gekkonidae > Gekko > Gekko japonicus. The sequence continues at coordinate 25,062 of NW_015165830.1, forward strand.
GTTCTGTTTGTTCTCTTACTCTGGTCAGCCAGCCAGTTTCTCTGCTTTTTCACAGTCAACAGTCCCCCTAATGCATCATGGAACAGACCTGTATTAATGTGCCTTCTTAACAGAGAAATATGGAGATATCAAGTAACCTCTGTGATAACATATTGTATTTTTCTCTCTCTCTTTCGAAAGTCCCCAGCAGATTGTAATGCAGATTTATATGTGCCATGGAAAAATCTATTAACTACTGTGATCATTTTGCCTTTTCCCTTCCCCCTTTCCTATAACAGAGCAACACTATTGGAGTTTTACTTTGACCTTTGATCTGGCTGAGTCAAAAATATATGAAAACTGACAATAAATCCAAACAGGGCACTCTGGGGAACCAGATAAGAAAAACATCTCCTCTCCCCAAATCAATGCTTTTAAACATTCAGTAGGGGAATGCAAACAAGACAATGTTTTTAAAGGTGGGGGAGGGACACAGACTGGCATTTGAAGAGCTTATCCCACTGGGAGGATCAGAAACTGCAAATACAATGGAACAAAGTCAGTGGGAAAACATACTGTAGCAATTGACGCTTGTCCACACTCTCCTCTAGTTATAACACCCTTCCAAAATAATAAATGCAGAACAATGAAAATATAGCACAGTGTTTGCAAAATGCCACTGACAAGCTCAAAACAAATGAGAATTATTGGCGAAGAACTGCCCTGAATTCCAGGTACAATGCAACAATTCTCAAATTCTGTGTTCCCAAGCATATAAAGGTAAAAGTTTCCCTTGCTCGAAAGCCAGTCGAATCCGACTCTAGGGGGCAGTGCTCATCTCCATTTCCAAGCTGAAGAGCCAGCGCTGTCTGAAGACATTTCCATGGTCATGTGGCCAGCATGACTAAATGCCAAGGCGCATGGAACGCTGTTACCTTCCCACCAAAGTGGTACCTATTTATCTACTTGCAATTTCTTGCTTTTGAACTGCTAGGTTGGCAGGAGCTGGGGCCAGAGATGGGAGCTCACTCCATCACACAACATTAGGGTCTTGAACTGCCGAACTACAGACCTTCCGGTCTGCAGCTCAGCATCTTAACCTCTGAGCCACCACAGCCCCACTCCCAAGCATATAGGATAGGCTAAATTCCTGGGAAGAATAGTCCTAAACAGAGAGTATAGCATATGAACCCTTTACACTCCAGCATCCACTTTAAGAAGCTAAAGGCCCTGTCTGTTTCCAGACCTTATTAGCCCCATAGGCTAGCAAGGGGGAGACTCACTTGAGGAGGTCTTTTTCTTTTGGTTATTGGAAGAAGTGGCCAATGCATGCATTATGAAGTACAGAATTTGGACCTGAGGTCCCCACCCTGTGTAGCAGTCAAACATGAGTTTTCAGTTTCCACATGTGTGGTACCTAGTTTATATCAGGAACATGTATGGGAAAGGGTCTTCAGGCTTACCCCCTCCCCCATCCGGTTTTTCTAACCTTAAACAGTCTTGGGAATACCATCTGGCCAGTTCGGGAAGCCTACATGTTTTCAAGCATACACATGTATTTCCCCAGTGGAGCAAATTGTACCCCAGAAGGATGAAGATCCTCCTCTATGTGCATGACAATTCCAGCTGGAATTAATTGCAACACATGTAGGAACTGAAGAGATCCTGCTACTCACATTTGACTGTTACACAGAGTGGTTATCCTATACCCAAACCAAGTACTCTGTGATGTGTGAGCTGAGAAATCAAGGTTTGGAAAGGTTGAATTAGGGTTGCCTATTCCAGGTTGGGAAATTCCCAAGGTTTGGAAAGGTTGAATTAGGGTTCGCCTATTCCAGGGTGGGAAATTCCTGGAGTTTTGGGAGTGGAACTTGGGGAGGGGAGGGACCTAGGTGGGGTACAATGCCATAGAGTCCTCCCCTCCAAAACTTCCATGGGAACTGACCCCAGGAGATCTTCAGATCCCACCTGGAGATTTGCAAGCCTAGGTTAAATGCAGAGGACCTCATTAGTCCATGTGGGATTTGTTGGGGTGACATTATCCCCAGTCCCCCTTCTACTCATCCCCAGCTTGTTTGGGACAAAGTCCAGAAAGAGTCACTCCTTTGTTACGATGATAGTTGCCTGCAGGTGAATTGATTAGAGAGTCAGCGGTGTTTCCCTGTTCTACTCTTCTTCTAATCATGGCAATGATAGATTATTACTACAGTCCACAGGGCCTCATATGCAGCAGCAGTCTGCATGGAACTGCACATGAGAGTCTCAATACATTCACACATGGAACCCACTAGGTTAGGGAGGTTAGAAGACAATGGAAGTGCAGAAGAGGTGGCCAAGTTCAAAAAGTTTGAGAAACACTGACTTGTTCAGACATGCATCATTTACTACTGGCTTCAGGAAGAAGGAATGTGCACATGACTCAGGAAGGCCAGTGGCCCATGAGAACTGATTCCTTGTGAATTTCTCAGCTCAGCCACAAATTCACCTATGGTACACTTCTAAGAACACTTTCCAGGGAGTAAGCCCCGTTGAATAGACCAGTTTAGGACTGCTCTGTTACAGCCTCAGGCATTTTCACTGTTTTCTAAATCTCAGTTCCTCTCCCACCCAGTACAGAAGAGATGATACTAGATTAGTTTAGAACCTGTTGTAACAATTACAAAAATAACTTATGTGGAGCACCTTGAATACTTGAAAGTGTGCTGCATGAAGTAATGCTACTGCTCAGTCTTCCCATCACATGCCCTTACTGTGTGTTACTGTAGAGCTATTACTTGCTTGTGCTGTAGATCAAGTAAGAGGCTGAGCATTTCCTAAAAGATTTTTAATTTAAAGTGGAATGTTTCTGGCTGAGTACAGGGAACTTTTTTGTCATTAAAGTTATGTATCTGTATCTTAGTTCTGTTTTGAATCCATCCTGAGACTTTAGGAGGAAGTGAGGTAAGTTCAATAAACAAGTAAAACTCTTTATTTGTTTGCACTTTTAAAAGTTCATCAGAAAAGTTTCTTAAAGTTTTTTTAATTACATCATTTTCCCCCGCTAGGGGGAGCATGAACTCTGTTACAACCCTTGGAGAGCATTCTCTTGTTTATATTTATTTGTTAGACCACAGAAGCATCTGAATTTTTTTCAACATTTCATTTACTTGTTTTCAGACCATTTGGCATGTGTGTGTTATAAAGTTATAGTTGTACACACATGTACACACCACACTTTTAAATGTGCAGAATTATGTTACAGCTCCAGTTACCCTCCAGAGACTTGGAGGCCAAGCCCAAGATGACAGCCATGTTTTTATTAGAGCAAGCCTAACTGAGCAAATACAGAGCTCAGATAGGAAAAACTGAGGGTTCAATACTTCATTTCTGACTCAGAACAAACTCCCATTTTCTCAAGTGAAGTCATTTCCTTGTGACTCGTCTGGGAATATTCTCAGATAATGATTTGCAGAAATTTTGTCAACAAAGAAGTTATTCCTCTAAAATGGCTCTATTCCACTTAGCAGAGGCCTAATTTTTAAAAAATACCACACCTCACTGCATTCTGTTTTAAAACATTGTTTCCCATGCAGTTTCCCCCTTTATTTCCCATTATCTTATCTCATACTGCTACTACTACGTAGCACTTCCAATTCTAGTTTACTGTAGAATACTGTCATTCATATTGTACTGTTTATCAAAGCTCTGATTCTCATCACATAAAGATTTTACTGACTGTTGTTGCTTTTTGGAGGCAACATTTCCTTCTGTCAGCGTGGCCCTGATCTGCAGATTTAAGTATTTGCAGATTGTGGTATACTTGACTATTAGATACAAGACAACATAGATATGACCTTCTCCAGAAGCACTTCTGTGCATAAGTACTTTACATTAATGGATATAATTTGAGTGATGAGCCTGCTATGGGTCACAAACAATTTTGTTTAGACATATGATCTTCTCTCACAAGTACACTAGAAACCAGTATGATGTGTTTGTAACAGAAGCTAGCAGTCGAATTGCTTAGGATTGCTCTCTTAACACAGCGCGGGGGGGGTGCGCACGAGGAGGGAGATC
>NW_015165830.1:29106-39999 GCF_001447785.1 Gekko japonicus
AGAAGCATCAGTGGCCAGAAGACGAGGCTTCCGAAATGAGCGCCGGAGGCGAACTCTCCAGGTTCAACTCCCAGCCAAGCCTCTCCTGTCCAGTGCTGGGGCAGAAAGGGCGCCAAAGCAAACAAAGCTGGCCAGGCTTTACTAAGTCCTTCTTCTGGGGAGTGGCCCTCAGAAAGTGCCCTGAAGTGAAAAGCGGTGTGCCAGAGGGGTGGGTGCCACCAGCAAGGCCCCAGCAATGGTGGAGGAGGAGGGAACATGGCCTTGGCTCAGCCCCAAGGCCTCCCCCTGAGCCCCATGACCTGCCGAGGCTGCCTGAGAGCCGTCAGCAGGAGAGTGGTGGGAGCTACATGGCCCCGGCGCTGGATCTGATGGCTGCCGTCCCAAGTGGGGTCCCAGCCGAGGAGGCACCTGCACTGGCCTCTCTCCTCCTGCCAGGACAGGTGCAGGTGGGCAGCAGGTGTGTTCCCCAGTGGTGGCCACGGAAGGGTGTGTGCAGCCTCTCAGCACCAGCCCCCTGCGGTCCAGCTCCTGCTGCCTCCACAGCCCATGCCATCCCCGGCTTCTTCTCTGAGCGCAAGTTCCCACCAGCTCCACCTTGCCAGCCAGCAATCTGATTCTGCTCCAAGTGCACTGATGATCTCACCTAGGAGCCCCGTGCCCTGCCAGCTCCAGCAGGAAGTCCTCCAGGCGGCCCAGAGAGTCAGGGGGTCCTGGGGTGGATACCAAGTCGTGGGGCCTTGCTAGGAAGTCAGGGGGGCATGCCCCAGGAGGCCTCACTGTAGCTACAGGCCTGGAGCCACAGCGGGCATTTTATGGCTTTCTTGGCACACATCACAATCCTGTACCATCTGTGGTACCACTTTCATTTAATTAAATAGCAAAATTAGGGTTGTGGTCTGTGCATATTGTAAAATTCCTCCTATAAATATCGTTATGCAATTTCTGAATTCCAAACATAACAGTGAATCCTTCCTGATCCAGCTGTAAATAAGGGGACAGGGTTCGTGACAAAAATCCCATGGATTTCTCAGATCCATCCTCCATCCAATGAAACAGAATGGCCCCAATTTGGTAAGGGGAAGCATAACAAGCCAAACCAAGGCTTTATTTGGTTGATAATGCATCAGCAAATCTGAAATCTGCAGGAGTTGCTTTGAGTTCTCAAAGGCCTGTTCCTAAGGAGTTCTCCAATGTCACTTGACTCTTTTCTTAAGCAAGGTGTAAACAGGCCAGAAAAGTGTTGACAAGTTAGGAAAAAACTTACTATAATAATTAAGCAATTCTGAATATGCTTTCAACTCAGAAAACTACTTCGGTCTGGGAGCTTTCTGAATCACTTGGATTTTATCCATCACAGGATGCAGCCCTTGATTATCCACTTTATATCCTAAATAGATCACCTCTATTTGTGTGTGTGTGTGTGCGTGTCTGTGTGCATGCACACCTGGAAGTTATGGTGACCTCTGGTGACTGACCCCTACTGGGGGCCTGGAGGATATTCAGAGAGGTAGCTGAATAAAACCCGCCCGACTGCTGGTATTCTAAGGAGGTCTCCTGTCTGAGTACTTTCCAGAGTCAACCCTGCACTTCTAAGCTCTCTGGAACAAATAGTTCTCTGGAACAAATATCCACTGGACACCCCACCCTCACCCCGAACTCACCGTGTGATCAACCGATCAGACATGGGCAGTGTGGCCACGGGGGGGTGGGGGGGGCGCTGGGCAGCTTCATCATCTGTAAAGGTCTTTGTGTGCATGGGCATAACTGCTCAACCGCCAGGGGCAAATATGCATTTAAGTGCACATTGCTTCACAGAAGACAAAAATGGTGGCCTGAAACCAGAAGCCTCACTTCCCGACTGGCTGGAGCGTGCAACGGCACAATCAGACATCAGAAGTACGGTATGACAACGGTGGCATTCGTTAAGACTGGACTGTCTCCAGTGGCTAAATACTCCCACTCTAAGACAGGTGAGTACGGGGTGCCAATGACTGGGGGATGGGAGGCAGATGTTGCTGTCAGAACCTACATTTTCAGTCCAGAGGGCAACAGCACCGAAGCTTGTTCTAACCTCCTGTCTGACTGCAGCCATTATTGAAAACAATCAGGAGTAAACTGAAGTTCCCTGGTTTTTTGCAGCATTGTCATTGACCTGGTTGACAGACAAAAGGTGAACCAAGTGAATTGGGACAGAGGACTTGAAAGGCTTAGGGCAGATAATGGTCTCACAGAACCTTTGCCTCTAAAATGGGATTTAACCCCCCCACACACACACACACGCAATCACCATTAGCAGTTAGAAAAATAAGAAACGGAGGGAACTTTTAAACCTTCCACAAACCATAACACTTCAGGTGCTTTAACCACCCAGCCACAAGATACTTCTTTCTCCCTGTCCTGCCATTCATAGCACAGTGTGTTCAAAAAGGAGAAAAAACAAGCAAAACCCAAGTATGGTCAGCAATGCCAAAGTAAATGCAGCTATTTATTTTATTTTTATTTTTTCACTGAAACAGAAGTGTCATGGGTTTACCTGGTCTAAGGTTTTCTGGTTGGCAACCGACATTCCCCTTCTAGGTATCTGGCATATCAGCCTGACAAATCATATATATTATTTTGTTGCATTAGCCTCTCTCTCTCTCTTTTTTTTTTAAGAAAAGAAAACCCTTTTTGTGTGGTCAGTGAAGAAGGTTATTTTTGTTCCACGGTTGGCTGCTGTTAATACCACCCAAGTTCTTAGTGCAGAGTTCAGTCTTTGGTCTTGGTACAGTTCTATATTTTTCTTCACCAGCCTGTATAACACTGACGTGTTTCAATCAGTCCACAGTTCAAAAAGCCAGTTGAATTAATAAAATTCAATAGATAATTGCCCCACAGTTTCCACAATATTGGCACAAATGGTAGGTCTGTGTAGATCACACTTGCAGTTCTGAGGACTAAATCTATTCTGTCTTGAATATCATGTTGAACTGATATCCTGCCCTTCTTCCAATGACTCAGGGCAGCATACATTTTAGATTTACAACAGTCCTGTGAGGTGGACTAGCTAAGAGATTGTGATAAAAAGATACATAATAGTTACAGAACTTGAGTTGTTGAAAGCACTTCACATATATCTGTGAGCCTATCTCCAATATATTTTTCATTGTTAAATAGTGAGGAGGGTGATTGAGAACAGGCCAGGATATAGAGGAAGGGGAGTTAACTCCCCCCCCACACACACACAGTTTGAATATCCTCAAATACACCCCCACACACACACGCAGCACACACACACATGCTATTTGCCCTACTGGCATACAAGCAACATTGCCAGAAAATTCTGCTCAGTCTGGCTTAGATCTCTGGAAAGATTGCTGAAGGATGCCACGTGTACCTTAGAAATTACCTCATGACCCACAAGAAACTCTCAGATCAAAGGAGAGTGCCCTCTTTAGCAGAACATCTGTGCACCATAAAAGGGCTTCTTAGTGGTCAATCCACAGCTGAAATACTGGCTGGAGATGTCTGGATGAGAAGTGTGAAGGGGTTTTTGGGGGGGAGGGGGAGATAGCTGAAGTGCTCTTTGCAGTCAATGCTGCTCCCCCCCTCCCTTTCCCAAAAAAAAAAGGACACTCAATATCTTCATATGCTTGTTAAAAAGATAGGTTAGGTCCTCCTCCTGAGAATGTTTGCAGTGAGGGGACGGTAAATGTGTGTGATTCTTCTTTTCAGGCACATGTTTTAGTGGCTGCATGTCCCTGAATTAAACATGGACATTTTGCATAGGTACAAACTTCCCCAGAACTGGTCTGGATAGGTGTACTGTCCCCTCTTCTCTTCCTCTTCTTCGTCTTCTTTATTACAAGAGAAGCTTTCTTTTTTCATAAACGTAGGAGTAAATCCACACAACTGAACCTATTCACGGTTTCTCCTGGCTAGCCCAGCCATCTCTCTACATTCCTATCATCTCCCCCTTTTGGCACAATGCAACAAATTTACTGAGGTAAGAACAGCTGTCCACAGGTCTGACACCAGGGACTGTGGAATGCAGACATATTATTCCGTGTGCCTCCCTGGTAGTTTGCTAAAGGAGGCAACTTCTGGCCTGCTCTGTATTGTCCTTCAGTGCCACCACTTTGATGGCCAAAGGGTAGTATTTCAGCTACTAACTCTGTCAGGTGTCATAAGGAGACAATAGGATCCCCCTTAGTCCTCTGAAGCTGCTGGCTGTAGCCTGGCTCAGTAGTCTGAGCGATGCACTGTTTAAGGACAGAACAAGCTGCGCTCTCCTTGTTTGCCTGCCTGCCTGCCTGCCTGCTTCCTGGCTTGACTATCATTGTTAGATACTGGGTTCAAGACGCATTACAGTGAACAGCTCTACTTTATTAAGTGATTTCAGGAGCACTACAAGACAAACTCCAGGGCTGCCGCCCTGTTTAAATAGCATGCAAGCACCACACCCAAACCACCCCACTCCCAACGATAGGCTATTTACATAACACTACTTCCCCATAGGAGCTGCGGTGGCTCAAGTGGTTAAGACGCTGAACTGCAGGCTGTGGAAGGTCAGTAGTTCAGCAGTTCCAGACCCGGGTGCCGCATGATGGAGTGAGCTCCCATCTCTAGTTCCAGCTCCTGCCAACCTAGCAGTTTGAAACCAAGAAATTGCAAGTAGATAAATAGGTACCACTTCGGTGGGAAGGTAACAGTGTTCCGTGCACCTTGGTGTTTAGTCATGCCGGTCACATGACCACGGAAATGTCTTCGGGCAGCGCTGGCTCTTCGGCTTTGAAACGGAGATGAGCACCGCAACCCTAGAGTCGGATTCGACTGGCTTTCGAGCAAGGGAACCTTTACCTTTACTTCCCCATTTGTCCCCTCCAGAATCCTGGCAAGCTATTGTTCCAGAGCAATAAGCTCATCCAGTCTCAGATACTAACTCAGGGATGACCCATGCTCAGTACACAACAATCATCTTGCCTCCAAACCACCATTCCCGATAAGGTTGCTTGGCTGCCACCCAGACAGTTGGTTAAATCCAGCCATTGGTATGGAAGAACATAAAATCCCAAACTGGAAACTCTTGAGAGGAAAACTCACCATCTATGCACCAAAACAAGTTTGTGAGGCCAGTTCCACAACTATGGTATTATCCACCCACTCAAGGCAGCTTATGAGTGAAAAAAGTAAAGGTAAATGCAAAAAATATATATAGTGAGAGAGGAAAACTCACCATCTATACACCAAAACAAGTTTGTGAGGCCAGCCAGAGTGGCACACTCTCTGTGTTCGTTCCACAACTATGGTATTATCCACCCACTCAAGGCAGCTTATGAGTGAAAAAAGTAAAGGTAAATGCAAAAAATATATATACTGGAGCAGCATGGGCTGAAACTGAAATGAAATGCAACAAGCACTGGTCCAAATGTACCATGCACCTGACCTGGATAGCCCAGGCTAGCCCGATCTAAAAAAAAACTTTTCTCCCTTTCTCACAATACAAGAACTCGTGGGCGCTCCATGAAATTGCTGAGCGGTCGGGTTAGAACGGATAAAAGAAAGTACTTCTTCACCCAAAGAGTGATTAACACATGGATTTTCACTGCCACAGGAGGTGGTGGCGGCTACAAGCATGGACGGCTTCAAAAGGGAATTAGATAAGCATATGGGGCAGAGGTCCATCAGTGGCTATTAGCCACAAGGTATAGATAGGGACTCTGGGGCAAGTGATGCTCTATCATCTTGGTGCTTGGGGGAGTCAACAGTGGGAGGTATTCTAATGTCCTGGCCCCACTGGTGGACCTCCTGATGGCACCTGGTATTTCTGGCCACTGTGTGATACAGAGTGTTGGACTGGATGGGCCTTTGGTCTGATCCAACATTGGCATCTCTTATGTTCTTATGTTCTTATGTTAAGCAGGGTGACTGTAGAGGTAGCCATGGCAAACCACCTCTGAACCGTCTCTTGCCTTGAAAACCCTACGGGGGTCGCCATAATTCAGCTGTGACTTGACGGCACTTTCCACCACCACCAGCTCAAACTGAATCACTAGTCTGTGCCCTCCAGCTGTGACTTGACTAGACTGTGGCTTGTCTGAGAACTGCTATCAGCAGCAGATCACATTGTACACTGGAATTTTCATCCCTCTTTCCCCCCACATGGCCTCTTTGACCACATTCCTGTAGTAAATCACAAAAGTAGAAAATATATTTCATGCTGCTCTCAAATTTCAGTCAGATTGTAAAATGGGACCCAAGTTGCTGTATGAGATTATTCACATTTAGTTAAAAGTAGCCACCTTTGAGATACATTAGAACACAGAAATTTATGGTTCCACTCACTAAATTTATTTTGCAGCACTCTGTTTTATGATATTTTGTTCTGGTCAAGCGGACCCTGTGGAGCAATGAGTCACAGGATCTCTTCAGTTTCTCAAGTAAAAAGCAAGTAAAGCTGAATAAGAAAGAGAAAGACTGATCGGCACCTAGGTTTTGGATCAGACAATAGCTGAAGTTACACAGCCTATTCTGTGGTATATCTATTTTACGTTTATATAAGCTGTGGGCCAGTGTAGTATAGTGGTTAAGACTGGCAGACTCTAATCTGGAGAAGCGAGTTTGATTCCACACTTCTCCACATGAAGGCTGCTGGGTGACCTTGGGCCAGTCATAGTTCTCTCAGAACTCTCTCAGCTCCACCTACCTCACAAGGTGACTGTTGTGGGAAGAGGAAGAGAATGTGATTGTAAGCTGCTTTGAGACTCCTTGGGGAAGAGAACAGCTGGATATAAAAACCACTTTTCCTGAGCATCTCAAATTGTTGAAAATATTAACTTTTTTTCAAAATACTTCAATTTCCTAACTGTGGCGGCAGCCTTGAAAAATGTGCCTACTGTGTGCCCCCTTAAAAGCATGTGCGCCCACAAGGCAGACATAACCCTCTGTCTATTTAAAACCTTATACTGTTGAGCTAGACTGGTTTGAGTTCTGAAACAACAGAACTTTTATCCACACTACTGGCAGCAGTGCAGCAAGTGGGAGCAACAGAGGGCTGTCAGCAAAAGTTTTCAAATAAGGGACATTTGGGAGCAGTGATGTGTGCAGAGAAAAATGGTGTATCATGAAATACCCCTTGTGAAATATGGGAATTCTGTTAGCCTGTCATTCACCTCACAGCCAGGTTGGGCCTCTCACCCCTGCCCTCCACTGCACATGATCCATGGAAGCAGCAATCTCGGCTCACAGATCAATTCAATCTGAACTGTGGTCTGAAAATTACACAGGTAACACGGTAGCCCTCTACTTGCACAATCGGTTAAAGTAACCAGAATATTCTTACAGGTCAGTCACACCAATGTCTGGACATCGCTGGGAAAAAGTAATGAAAAGATACAGCGGTATCCAACTTCACTATCTTTTGTTTTAGCAGTTGCTAATTGTTCTCACACCAAGAACCATAATGTCAATAGCTGCTCACCATATCCACATCCACTGTACTCACAAACTTTAAATCACTTATAAGCAACATTTTTTGTCAAAATAGTGACCTATGGGTTCATATTCTTGTGTAAAAACAGTGAAGCCAAATGTGGAAGTGCGATATTTTGGGAAAAAAGAATGTAACATTTGAAATTGGAATTTGGAAGGGGGGAACCAATATTGTAATAATGAATTTCCAGGTATCCTTATACCAGTCGTCATCCCCGGAATTCTGGGTTTATTGTTTCCTATGGAGGAGTAGGAGATCTTTTGGGGGGTCTGGAGCAAGTGTTTTTAGAGCACAAACCACCAAATCTGCAGGAAGTCACCAAACAAACAAATGGGGGGAACACCTTTCCAGACCCTGTATAAGGAGTCCCCAGCCATCCTGGTTTCCATTGCTTCCTATGCCATGCTTCCTCCAAAACAATGTCAAACAGTAACAATAACAAACTCCCGCCCCCAAACACACAGAGTAGGCCTGATAGACCCCTTGAGTTTTCCCCAGAAGTGATGTCATCAAAACTGCAATGCTAGCCCCCCGCCATGTAAATGACCGACCCTAACCTTCTAGCCAGTCACCAGACTCAGTCTCACACTCCCTCCAGACTCAGTCTCACACTCCCTCCTCCACAAAAAAAGAAAAACAAAGGTAACCCATCACAGAACTAAGCAACCCACCCCAAACACCAAATCTGGATAGAATAGTACTCCCTGACCAATCCACAGAGCCTCGGAGAAGTTTGAGAGAAAAAGACCACTCTGGCTAAGCCAGAACCAGCCATTTTAATGTGTTTTTTTGGCCTGACAGGAACTTCTGTGGCGTGGGAGTTAACTTATTTAGGTTTTGAGGGGCATTTTGGCTCCCTACTTTGGTCTTCAGGTTGGATTTTTTGTAAAGGTTTGGTACTTTTAGAGTTTGCTGTGTTCTGTGGAGTTGTGATAATTGCTTGGAGGGCAGTTTTTCTCTGTTTCTGTTGCTTGTACTGGTTTGTTGTTTGCTATTGGAGTTTTGGGGTGCACTTGTAGATGGAACTGGAGGTTATGTTGATAGATTAGACTGAAGGTCTTATGTATGGCATCTCCCCCCTCCTTCAGTAAGAAACAATGAAGACCAGGATGGCTAGTGGCACCTTGTCCAGGGGTCCGTAAAGGTGGACCTATTTGTCCAATACTCTTCAAACTTGGGGGGGGGGGGTCTCGGGGGGGGGGGGGTCCTAGGGGAGAGTGTGGACTTGTTTCCCTGCAAATCTCCTCTTCCACCTGAATTTTGTGGGGCGTTTTGTATAGTTTTGGGGGGTATAATTTTTGCTCAGGAATTTCAATATGCACATTCCTATCGCCCAACCTCTATGGAGACGACTTGTGCATTCGGACCATCTAATCCTATTTTATGAACATGGACTGACACCAGGGGTCATTTCCTGCAGGAGCACACAGGAGCGGAGCTCTGGCAGTAAAGAGCCCATGGGGCGGGCACATGTAACAAGCCCCACCCCCTGCTCCCAGCAGCCCTCAGTCAGAGCAAGAAGCAGCCAGGTAAGCTGCAGAGCCCCTCCCCGACCCCCCAGTCCAAAACAGTCCAGTGGCACCTTTAAGACCCAAGTTTTATTCAGGTACAAGCTCTCCTTCCTCTGTGAGGACAGATCTGCAACCCCCCCCCAATAGCTAGCAATCCAAAACAGTCCAGTGGAGCCTGAGCAGTGGGTGTTGCCTTCTGACACACTTCTGGTGATGTCAGGGGGCGTAGCATATGCAAATAAGTTATGCTAATGAGTTATGCTAATGAGCTCCTGCACCTCTTTTTCTATGAAATGACCCCTGACTGACACCAATTCTGGCAGGAGTCTTTCATGGATCTGCTACCTGGAATAGATACTACCTCTGAGCTGTACTTTCCTTTTTTTCATGCAATGCCTTAGCAATTACAAATCTGTTTTGCATTTCAAAACATTCCATTTACTTCATCTTAATATACATCAGTTGATATGTCCCACTCACGTGCTCGTGGCAGTCCCCCCCCCCTTCAGCCCATGGCAGGTTCTCAGAATATGCTCATCCAGTGACAAGTACCGTGTTTCCCCGAAAATAAGACACTGTCTTATATATTTTTTTTTTCTCAAGAAGACACACTAGGGCTTATACCACAAATGCATAGAAATCCTGCTAGGGCTTATTTTTGGGGTAGGTCTTATTTTCGGGGAAACAGGGTAATCACCACAAAGGGGGAACAACCAGGAGAAAACAGGCATATGATTTGGCACTAAATCAGGCAAGCCCGCCCCCAAATTATGCAAGGTTATTCACATCTCTTTGGTACAGAACTCAAAAAGTTGTTCTGGTAAATTCAAATTTACTGGGAATGCATTGTGCAACAACTACTGCACATGGTACAGAAAGGCAGCAAGGCTGGAGGCTCTAAATCTGAAAGAATAATTATGGAAGAAATAATTACAGAGTTTGTGAGATCCAGTACCACAACAAATATTCATGCTAGGCAACATTATACAAATATTTTCACATTTCATCTGGCTTCAGTGTTCATGCCAGCTTGTCAGTTTTTGATGGATGATAGAAGATTCCATTTCTGAAGTAGAAAGTATCCTTTACAATTCGGGATTTGCCATGAATTGGTGTCTTGATGTCTTTAACAACATCCCCTGAAAAATGTACAATAGAATTGATTATTTGGAGGTTAACAGGAATACGGAAATAGGACAAATCTTAATGTGCTGAGTGCAGCCTGTTAGATTATACCACCCTTCTTTGTATATTTTAATTAAAATAAAGGTAGGCTACAAATACAAAAAATGAAATTTAAGAACATCACAAAAACTGTCTTTAGAAAAGGATTAACAATTAAATCCATTAAAGTAAAAATGTTGTCTGAGATGTCTTTTGTACACGGTAGGTAGCCAGGCAAGGCACTTTTCTTCTATCGAACTATACTATATACTTTCTACTGATGCTTAGCAAATTATAAGTAAATAAAGGATCTGCCTAAATCAAAACATTTTGAAGTCTTCTGAAGACTAGAGGTGTTCACAGTGCTAAAGCCAGGGTGGGGCCAGTAGGTGCACAACCCCAGATGAAATGGATCTGCCCCACCTCAGAATTCTTTTTTTTTTTTTTTAGAAACATGCTTTTCAACCCGTGACAGTTCCAGTTTTAATGAACAAGAGCTTTTTTTTTTTGAAAAGGAGAATTTCTGGTCAAAACTAACCAGCGGCAGTGGATGTCCCTCAAACACGGTACTGCTGAAAACTCTACCGATTTGACCTGGTTGCCCATGATTCCCCTTATTGACTGTGCATGGTCACCATCACACTTACATTTAAGTGATCTCCCTGTAGCTACTGTGATTGTAAGGATGGTAGGGTGTTTAAAGGATTAAGGGATACTTAAGAAATGTGTCCCTTATAAGTGGGTAAA
>NW_015165830.1:40609-42926 GCF_001447785.1 Gekko japonicus
ATCTTAATAAACAATTCATTGTACACGGCACTTTAGTAGTTGAAGATTCCCTTCCACATCATGGTCCTTCTGTTGTAGTAATAGTCGCCAGGTGGTGCTGGAGATCTCCTGCTATTACAGCTGATCTCCAAGCGACAGAGATCAGTTCACCTGGAGGAAATGGCTGCTTTGGAAGGTGGACTCAGTGGTATTATACCCCATCTAAGTACCTTCCGTACCCAAGCCCTGCCCTCTTCAGACTCCACCCCAACCCGGAGCTGGCAACCCCAGTTTAGCAGGGTGTAACGCCGCTTAGTATTGTACTGATAAATAGTGAGAAGGCCTGAGCAGTAAGGAGCTGCAGTGGCTCAAGTGGTTAAGGCGCTGAACTGCAGGCTGTGGAAGGTCAGTAGTTCACCAGTTCGAGACCCGGGTGCCGCATGATGGAGTGAGCTCCTGTCTCTAGTTCCAGCTCCTGCCAATTTTGCAGTTCGAAAGCAAGAAATTGCAAGTAGATAAATAGGTACCACTTCAGTGGGAAGGTAACAGCGTTCCGTGCGCCTTGGTGTTTAGTCATGCCAGCTACATGACCATGGAAATGTCTTCGGACAGCACTGGCTCTTCGGCTTTGAAACGGAGATGAGAACTGCAACCCTAGAGTCGGATTTGACTGGCTTTTGAGCAAGGGAACCTTTACCTTTACCTGAGCAGTAAAGTAATGGAAGCTGCTGATCAGAGGAAGACTAAAAAGCAACATGAGGAAGGATGTGGGAACACTAGTTTGGAATGCAGGCTAGACAAAGGGGGATTGGCTATTTGAATGCTATTAGAGAGGAGAATTGGAAGGGAAGGCAGCATGATATAGATCTTGGAAGCTAAGCAGGGTTGGTGCTTGGAAGGGAGACCACCAAAGAAGACTCTGCAGAGGAAGGCAATGGCAAACCACACCTCTCCTTCTCACTTGCCTTGAAAGCCTCTTGCTGGAGTCACCGTAAGTCGGCTGTGACTTGACGGCACTTTGCACACACAGAGGGAGGAGAATTAGCATAAAGGAAGGCACCTCCCTTGATTAGAGTAACATTAAAGAAAACTGTAAGAGTTACCCGCATAATAAATGTCCAATTAACTATTCATATCATTCTTTTAATATTGTTACTTACGGTAAGTTTAAGAAGCATTTTTGCATTTGATTCTTGTTATCCCTTGTCTCATTGTCTGTCCATCCTACACCTAATACAAGCCAGGCTGCCAGAGCATAAATGGAAAATGGCAGGAAAAAACGAGATCATATATAGAAATATGTGAGGCTGCACCCTCCCCATTGTGGTAGTGTGGCCTAGGGGATGGGGCAGAAAAACAAACAATCCAGGCTGCCACACACCTGCAGTCATCACACACCCGTTCAAACAGTCAGGAGTAATGCCAACTCCCAAAATATGAGATTTTCAGACTCCTTTGCAAAACCTCACAACTTGTAAACTGATAAGGAAAAGAGCAAAATAAACATGTCATTCACTTCCTGGCTTTTGGTGAAATCCACATTAGGGATTTAAACACCATGTTAGGGATACAATGCATGAGTTCACCACCTGTAACCAAAATGACTACATCGGCTGTCCAAGCCTCAGCTACTCTCTGCTGCTTTTATAATCAGCTGAAATAGTTGTCCTCTCCAACTAAAACCTTAGAGGATGGTCTGAGGTAGCATTGTGAAGGGGTGAAATCTGTTTTCCAAAAATTCACTTTTTTAGATATAGCCACTGATTCATCTTACTCTCCCTTTTTGTTTCAAAAGAACAATTTATCTTTGATTTATCTTTTGTTTTTTGTTACATCTCTATGCGCCTTTCTGTAACTTCCGCCTTGCTGTTTTTATAATGTTATAGACCATCAGGGCCTCTAGCAGGAGGGTAGGGAAGTTTGGGAAAACATTGCCTGCCTCTGAGCATATGCAGAATGAAATGGTGAAATTCTGTAGAACCTCTCTTGAAACAGACTCCAGATCCCTACAAAGAGAAAAAGAAACAGATTGTTGGATTTCAGGGGGAACTTGGGTAAAGAAGAATTAATAGCATTCTTCTTAAAGCTTGTTGTTCTTCAGTCGCACAGTCGAGTCCGACTCTTTGCGACCCCATGGACCAGATCACGCCAGGCCTTCCGGTCTTCCGCCGTCCTCTGAAGTTGGCTCAATTTCATGTTCGTTGCATCTATGACACTGTCTAACCATCTCATCCTTTGCCGTCCCCGTCTTCTTTCACCTTCAATCTTTCCCAGCATCAGGGTCTTCTCCAGTGAGTGCTCCCTTCTCATTGGGTGGCCAAAGAGCTTCAGTTTCATT
>NW_015165830.1:43346-63714 GCF_001447785.1 Gekko japonicus
CAAGGTGACAATACATATCCTTGTCGTACTCCTTTTCCTATGCTAAACCAATCAGTTGTTCCATATCCAGTTATAACTGTCGCTTCTTGACCCTTATACAGGTTTCTCAAGAGACATGTGAGGTGGTCTGGTACTCCCATCTCTTTAAGGACCTGCCATAGTTTGTTGTGATCCACACAGTCAAAGGCTTTAGCATAGTCAATGAAGCAGAAGTAGATGTTTTTCTGGTACTCTCTTGCTTTCTCCATAATCCAGCGAATGTTGGCAATTTGATCTCTAGTTCCTCTGCCTCTTCGAAACCCAGCTTGTACTTCTGGCAGTTCTCTATCCACGTCCTGTTGAAGCCTAGCTTGTAGGATCTTGAGCATGACCTTGCTAGCGTGTGATATGAGTGCAATTGTGCCATAGTTTGAACATTCCTTGGTATTGCCCTTCTTTGGGATTGGAATGTATACAGACCTTTTCCAATCCTGTGGCCACTGTTGCATTTTCCAAATTTGCTGGCAAATTTGCTGATGGTCTTAAAGCTAGTATGAAGCTTTTTGCTACAGGGAAAGCTCTGCTTGCCACCTCCTTGCCACCTTCAGAGCCAGTGTGATATAGTAGTTAAGATCAGCGGACTCTTAACCTGGAGAACTGGGTTTGATTCCCCACTCTTCCACATGAAGCCAGCTGGGTGACCTTGGGTCAGTCACAATTCTCTCAGAGCTCTCTCAGCCCCACCTACCTCACAAGGTGCCTGTTGTGGAGAGAGGAAGGGAAGGTGATTGTGAGCCACTCTGAGACTGCTTCTGGTAGTGACAAGCAGGGTATAAAAACCAACTGTTCTTCTTTGTTCCTATATTCACACTGGTATCTGGCTCCAGAATTAAACCAGACTGTTTTCTCTCTTCCCTCCCTGTATGCTTCAGATTTTCTGCTTTGCTTCCTGTTCTATTGTCAGAACACATTCGTGATTATCCAATTCAAAGGTTGTTCAGAATTTTCTTTCTTTTTGCTTTTCAAATTCCCCTGTTGCTTCTACAGTTTGGAATCTGTTCCAGCTAGAGCGAGGGAAGTGGCTTTGTGACTGATGCAAGGGTCAAACAATCAGTGCTGTGCACAGCCCTGTTTTGACAAAGGGGGAGGTTGTGTAGGAAATCTGCAATACAACATGGGAGGGCGGGTTCTTGAAGAGGTTTCCCCCAAGAACTGGACTATACGTGTTGCCCCGGCCCACAGAGAAAAATGGGAGGGAATCAAACTGTCTTACAATTTTTGTAACTCTGTTATTCATGGCATGAATTAAAGGTAATTTTATGCTCTTTAATTTTGCATAAGGTGTGACTTTATTTTTAAAAAATCTGTTGAGTAGGTATAAGCAGGGGGGGGCAAAAAACCCAAGTTTTTATGCACAGCAGGTGTATTTCTATTTAGAATTACACTGTTTGTTTTTTTTCTTAAACACAGGTCTCAGCAAAACAGCTGCAAAACCTTTAATCCGAGACTTGAATTGTTGTTTAGTTATTGCCAATTTTAAGAAAACAAGCTGTCACCCATTTTTACTCTTCCCCACCATAAAATGTATGTGCCTGGCAATATGCGAATTCCAGTTCTTTCAGAGAAGATCATCAGGAAAACCCATGCCCCAATATTGCACCACAGATTGTCCACAGAACCGAAGTTTTTTTTACCACTTGCTCTTTCACTGGACATGCAAGCCAGCCAATGAGCAATACGCATAGCTACCTTCTTTTGCAAGAAGGAAGAGTTTCCTGTAAAGAACTTGCATGTGAGTGTACCGTCTCAGAGGCCTCACAGCTGAAAGCTTGTACATCTGTACAGCAAGCCGGCCAATGAGCAATATGCATAGCTACCTTCTTTTGCAAGGAGGAAGAGTTTCCTGTAAAGAACTTGTATGTGAGTGTACCGTCTCAGAGGGCTCACAGCTGAAAGCTTGTACATCTGTACACAGTTCATCTTCTTGAATATAAAGCTGTGAGATCTTCTACGTTTTATAGTTCCCATTGAACACAGCTCTGCTTTAAAGACATTAATGCACAAAACAGCAGGTTAGTCCTGCTTTGAAGAAAAGATATAAAAGCTTTATCATTAAACAAGGACTGCCAACATTTTTTCCTGGATATTTAGCAGATGCCTGGTAAACTGAAAGGCAGTAGGTACAGTATTTCCAACCATTCCATGTCTCTGCTAGGAAGAAAAAGTTTCACCTATTGAATTTCACCTTCAATTTATGTACTTCATTCATGCCCCACTCTCCTCCCCAATGGGGACCCAAAGCAGTTTACACCATTTTTCTCTCCTCTATGTTATTCCCACAACCACCCTGTGAGGTAGGTTAGGCTGATTGTGTATGCCTGGCCCAAGCTGCCATGGCAGAGTAGAATGCCTACGCCTTGATCCAGAAGTAGCCATTGGACTGCAAACTGTGGCATATGAATAAGGCATAAAACTGTCCAGATATAACATCTTGGGTTTCTTGGAAACTTAGTAATAACTTTTCCTCAAGAAAAGCCAATGAAGGACAAGAAACAGAAAAACAAAAGAACCAAAAGAAACTCAAAAGCTCGCTTTGTTTGTGCATTGCTGCCCATAAAGCAGACTTTCTTACATATACTATGTGCTTCTCATGCTGTGATGGTGGGGGAATCAATATGGCAACCACCACACAAGTTATACATACCTAAACGCCAGCCATACTCCCATGACGAAACCACTGGGTAAAGGAATTTCTCCTCAGGGCTCTTTGTGCTTCTCTCTTTGAGGTAGCGCTGTCTGCCTTTGCCTTCATAGGAGATGCCCTGGTACAGCAGCTGTGTTGTCTGTGGGGTTGGAGCCCTCATCTCTGGAAGAGCTTCCTGAAGACTCAGCCCTGTCTTCTCCTCTGGTAGTTCCTGCTGCTGCTGCTTTGGTGTAGTTCTTTCCTTACAACTGGGAAAGCTTGTCTCCTTCCTGGTGGGACTGATGGGAGGCAAGAGACTTTTCCTTCTAGAAATTCCATTGTCAGGCAGCTGCCTGGGGTATTTATGCCCATACTTTGCCTTCCAGTTGACCCTGCAAGAGGCCTCCTTGTTGATCAGTTCTCTCCAGCCATCCTGCTCTCGTGTGGTTAATAGGCCCTTCATAGCCCTGGACAGATGACTAGAGCGCAGCAATTGTTGTGTGCCTGTTATAAGTTAACGCTTCCTGTTTCTGGTGTCCAAGGAAACATGCACAAAAGAGCCAGGCTCAAATTACAGTCAAAACAGGGTCTGCACTTTGCTTCTTGCCCTCCTCCTGTTCTGTGCAGAAAAGTTGCAGGGAGGCAGGTCGTGTGTGTGAGATGCTCGAAGCCGTAGCAGGTCTGAGTTTGATGCTGTAATCAGCCAACAGGTGGAATTAATTACTAGATAATGCAATCAACTCTCTGAGCTGGCAGAGCCGGAAAATCAAAGCAAAAACAGCAAAAAGAAACATTCTCCCCTCTAGCCAGCCTGTGCTGATCTACTTGCTCTCCATGTGCACTTTGTGAAACAGGGGATTTAAAGGCAGGTGATTAAACTGAAATGTTTATGTGGAAATTAGAAGTGTTGAATCTAAGCTGCGTAGAAGCAGGCAAGGGATTTATCAAGTCTGTGTTCTTCAGCTCTCTTGGAATCCACCCAAAGCCAACCAAAGCAAAACTCAGCAGAAGCCACAAAATGTTAGATTGTCTGTCATTCCATGTGGTGCCTGCATTCTTTCCCCGACCATGAAACTGGCCTTGTGCCCCGCTCAAAACCCACCCTGGGGTTTGGATGTATTACACGGGTCTCAAATAAACTGGTTCTCTGTGTTACATAAAAGCCCCCTTCTATCATACAGTGGCCATGGCAACTGTAGAAAGGAAGTGGAGTAGAGGGGTTTGTGCACAGCATGCAATTATAGAGTGGGGAGCTGAATACATGCCAGTGTATGGTGTCTTTCTTTCATTTCCTTTGAAAAGATACCACATGGGCCCTTAAAAAGTAAGCACCTTGATTCTTTTTTTAAAGCCTTAAAAAGCACCAATAACAGTCTAGAATGTGAGCAGAGGGAGCTGTACAGAGGAGCCACTCCATACCAGCAATCTGCTACCTTCTTCCCCAATTTAACCACACTGCAAGAACTACCGTACCCATAAAGAAATGGGAAGTTTGGGTCTCTGCAGATAAGCCTTAAGTTAAAAGGTACAAGTGGTAGATCTCCACCCTAGTTTCAGTACTGAGTAAATCAATATGGAGAAGGACGTACCCTGAATACATTCATAAACTGAACTTTGACACTGAGTTATGCTGGGGAGCGGCTTGGTTTGGCAAGAACCTTTAATATACAGGTACAGAATCTCCCCACAGATCAGCCTACTTGGCAGCTGTTAGAAAATGTAACAGCCCTCGTAGATAACACAGCAACTTATCTATGGGTGCTAGCAGCAAATTGTATCTTGTGGGTTCATAAATAATATTTAGAATTTGTTGCCAAAAAGGTTGGATAAGAGGACAGGTCCAGAATACATGTGAAACATAACCTACAACCACTAGCAGACACTGGTTTTATAGGAGCCAGTTTGGTGTAGTGGTTAAGTGCGCGGACTCTAAGCTGGGAGAACTGGGTTTGATTCCCCACTCCTGCACTTGCACCTGGCTGGATGACCTTGGGCAAGCCATAATTCTGGCACAGCTGTTCTTGAAAAAGAGCAGTTTCTGTCAAGAGCTCTTCTCAGCCCCACCTACCTCACAGGGTGTCTGTTGTGGGGAGGGGAAGGGGAAGGAGAAGGAGTTTGTAAGCCACTCTGAGACACCTTTGGGTAGTGAAGGGCGGGGTATAAATCCAATCTCTTCTCCTTCTTATAAATACCAGGTGTTAATTTTTTGTTTAGATCAGAAAACAATACATTTGACCTGACATGAGATCATATCAGCATCTGCACTGCCACTGGTATTTCTATTGACTCTTATTCACATGGTGGACTTGCAAAAATTGTCATTGTACTATTTCTTGAAATGATAATTTATACCATGAGAAAAATTTTCCAGGCTATCTAAATTATATCTTTGCCAGAATTGAACATCACTGAACTGTGAACTCATTAAAAAAATTAACTCAGAAGAGAATGACCTAGACTCATTCTGGTTTTCAGACTATACCAAATTTCTTACTCCTCTGTGGGAAGAAAAATGCAATACCACTTTCTTTGATGAAACCATATGAGATCTCCAGTTTTAATCTTAATCTCACTGCTTGGAGCTCTTGGCTCTCAGGGGGCAGGTTCATTCCCTTGAGGCTAGGGAAGCTGAGGCAGAGAGACATGTTTGAGGAAGAGCCCATCAGGGATTTACCAGAATAGTCCCACTCCTGAGCTTGCTGATCTTCTGCTGTTGTGAGACTAGAGTAAGAGTCTGAAGGTCAAAGGTTGTCAGTCTAAGGAGGAGAGATGTGATCCCCTAGAAGGGACCCCTTCCTTGGGCAATAGACCAATATCCTCTCATGCCAAGGATACCCCCTGGGGATGGGGGGGGGAGTGGACTTTTGGTAGAAGGTGATTCAATTATTAGAAATATAGAGGGTGAGGTCTGTGACAGGCATTTTGACTGCATGTTGACTTGCCTGCCTGGAGTGAAGATTGCAGACATCACATGCTGTCTAGATAAGTTAACTGATAACACTGGGGAAAAGGCAGCAGTCATGGTGCACACTGGCACCAATGACATTGGGAAATACAGTTGTATGGTCCTGGAGGAAATATTTAAATTACTAGGCAGAAAGTTAAAGGCCAGGACCTCAAAGGTAGCATTCTCAGAACTGCTACCAGTTCCAAAATGGAAAGCAGATGTCTGTCCAAGCTTAGAAGAATGGGAAAATAACCTTGCTGATTATGCAGTAATGGTGAAATTAACTTATATGAGAAACAGGTCAATTTCAAAATTTGAGAAATGGAAAGTAAACAGGAGACAAACTTAGAATGAGAAATAGTATAAATTTAGAATGGAAACAATTTAAAAATTGTATATAAACATATTGTAATGCATATGGGGAGATGGAAGAGAAGCTAAAAGAAGATGGGGAGATGGAAGAGAAGCCCAATAATTTTTTTGTTTCTGTGTTCACTGTGGAAAATGTGGGGCATGTATCCATGCAACAGCCACTATTTTTAGGAAAGGAGTCTGAAGAAGTGAGTCAGACTGAGGTGACGAGAGATGAAGTTAGGGTTGCTAGGTCAGATCGACCTGGCAGCGAGTGAGGGACTTTTCGGGAGTGGGGGGAGTACGCAATGTGTGTGCAATGTAATGATGTCATGTGGAAGTGATGTCATCATGCCTGCAATGCTCTGGTATTTGGGGAAAATCTGTATGGTTACCAGAGAGTTTTGCCCAAGATACCAGAACACTGCTGTGCAGTGTTGCCAATGTGATGACATCACTTCTGCATGATATCATTACATCGTATTTGGGGGCGGGATTCCCACCAGCCAGCTGCTGATGGCAGGAAAGAGGCCCAAAAACCGGGGGACCCCCCCACCCGGGGCATGGCATCCCCAGATAAATTGCTAGGCCTACTGCTCAAACCAGTTTTGAAGGTGATCCGCAGAGCTGAACAAGGTCTTGAGCCTTGGCTTCTTCCTATTCAAGCCCAGGACTAGCACCACTTCACTACACACCAAGCCTTCACTTCTCTCAAAAGATCCAAAGACAAGAAGATGGAAGGTAGTTGCAATGAACGTGCCTTCCCACAACCACATGGCAACAATTAAGAGCTTTCAGAGACGTGGAGGCACAAGCACTACAGGAAAGAGCCATTTGAAAAAGCTGCATATCTGACCATTCATATATTTTCTCTGAGATTCAGAGTGTAACGTAATATTCATCTAGAATGTAGATGGAGAGACAGAACATACAGTTTCTAAATAAATGTCACAATATAGTGGGTGCTGTCTGCAAAGAAGAATCAAGTGTGCTCTTTCTAGCAGCAGGAGAACACATTTTTCTCAGCTCAGTTTGGGCTCAAAGCAGCTTAGCATTTCAAAAAAGAGTAACAGCAGACCAATTCTGCAAGAAATGGAAATTCAAACTATCAAATCTGTCATCAAAACTCATCTACAGGGTGGAAAGGGGTGGCAGATCAGGTGGAAGCAGTCTCCCCAAACAGGCAGGCAGGCACTCCCTTTTCCAGGGTTGGAGGGGAGCGGTAGAGTTTATTGTTCCATACTAACATTTGCAAAGTATTTCCCATACCCCTTCCCACAGCTGTCACAAGCACTGGACATAAGTAGGTCCCATGGCAGATGTGTTTTTATCATCAATGATTCTCTTGTGTTTTAGCACATTGTTTAAACTGAAGGCCATGCCTCCTGTTTTAACAGAGGGAAAGACCACATGTACACATGACACATGCATTGCTTCTGCTGTAGACTCACTTTTTGTCATCAAGTGAAACTCTGCATTTCAGTTCTTGACAGCAACCAACGACAGGTGCAGGTAGAACACATGATTACTGCAAATTGACAAACATGAGCCAGGATGCAGCAGGAACTGAGAAGCCAGTCCAAATTAGTTTTAACATGCACATTTTATTTCATGAAGCAAAACATTCACGGTTTTAATAAGTTATAAGATACAATATTACACTCTTGCATTTGTTCCAGTTTATTTTGCTTTTCCTTATAGTTTACAATGTAGTGAGTATTTCACATTAAGGCACACAGCACAGTAAAAAAATCCTTGTTACTCTACTCCCACAAGAAGCTGTGCTCAGACTTGGTGCAATGATACACAACTACAAAAATAAAGCTGATCAGATAGAAATCTCTTGCCAAACGGTGGGGAGGAGGAATTATTTCCATTGAGTTCCTTTTTCTATTAGGCACATTTTAAAGCTTGGAGAAACAATATCTACTAAAAGCTTTGTCTTAACCGTTAGTTCTTGGTGTAGATTAGAATGCTCTTTAAAATAACCCTTCCAGTTGAGGAGATAAGGTATGTGCTTATTTTCTTTATCCCAAACAATTAAGGGGATAAACACAGAAAGCAAACTAGGAGTGAGCCACAGTGAATTCCTTAGACTAACCTTTTCACAGGACAATTTTTACCATTACCAGGATTACCCAAAGATTCATTTCTTAATAGTCGACTGCCCAGACTAGTTATCACATCAGTGGGTAAGTAAGTGCAAGCCATGAACTGAATTTTACCGACCTGTGTGGGAGCTGAACTTCTTTGCATTATAACTGATATATGAACTGCATAAGAGCATAAATAAATTCATGTTATATGCAGAAACAAGGAGTGATTAGAGTAAGACCAACCCGCAGGTTGCAACTGAAGTGTTGCGACTGATGGTGTCCTTGGGAACCCAGCAGTATCAACTCAACCCACCCCGCATCCCAACAACTATGGTTAAAGCAAGTAAGAACCGTAACCCACACAGAGCATTTCTGATTAAAACTTCCAGAACTGATTTCTTAACCTTTTGGCCCGATATTACCTGGGTTAACCAGCTGACCTAATACAATTTTCTACTTTCCCCTAAATGTCAACAGCCAAGTATTGTCTGTTTTAGTGTTATGCTGTAAACACTATTTTGAGTTCACTGTTAGGTATTAAGTCAATCAAGTATACAAAAAGGCACATTAAGTACCAGTTTTACCTCATTTCTTTACAAACTGTAAACTGGCAACAGCCTAAGTGATATTCTACAGCTAAATGTAAGAGTTTCCAGTCAAGAGTCCATCACAAGTCAGTAGTTTAAGATACCCAATTATCTAAGATAAATTCCAGTTTAACATAGCAAATCTAAAATCCATGAAAGGATAGTGCCCTGCCATTACATGATTCTTGCATATTGATTCAGAACAACAGAATTTGAAGAGGGCATTACATTTTATAACAATGATACTCCAGACAAAATGGAATACACTAAAAATAGTTACAGATTTTCGTTTGGGTATGTTAAAATATGATCTGCATTCTGGAAAACACTATTTCTGAACAGGATTGTAGTTGTAGAAAAGTAGAACTTTGACACAAGACAATCTTCTTAGGGAACAGTAACATGGAATGGGCTTCCAGGAATGTGCTCTTCACCCCACTTCACAGCCAGAATATAGTCACCTTTCTCCTTGACAACATATGTTACATTGTACTGCTGGCTGCCCAAGTGTTTCACAGATATTTCTTCACAAGGAGTTGTAGGTCCATGGACACCAACTAACAACATATTGGAACCTACGGCACAACAGGTAGATAGTTATTATCACTTAACAGGAGCAGAGCTTGACTCCAGCAATACTCAAAGATACAACAGCTTTAAGCTATCTAAAAACTACTCTTCTCAGTAGGCTAACTAAGCAAAATATTCTGCAGTAAAAGAACCATGTAACTCTATTAAGTAGTCTGCCAGTGCTCAGACTAGATGCTCATTTAAAGGGCACTGAGAATGGTACATTATGTCCAAGGGTGTTTACAGTATATGGCCCCAACAATCCATTGTTAATGGCCATTTCACTGTTTCGACACCTATTAAGAAAGGGCTGGACATTTACCACCCACATCCTCCAGCTGAGCTTTTTGCCTTTCTTTTAATCATTATAGACCAGTAGGATATCTGTATGCAGGATATCTGTACATAACACTCTACACAATAGTAGATTCATAGAGTTGGAAGGGATCTCCTGGGTCATCTAGTCCACCCCCTGCACAATGCAGGAAATTCACAAATACCTCCCCCCACCCCCAGTGACTCCTGTTCCATGCCCACAAGGTGACAGAAGAGTACAGTAAGGCAAATTACCTGCTTTGCTGCTGTCTACAGAAAAGGAATTTTTCTGACCCACAAAAGCTCTTGAAAGCCCTGCTCCTCTGGAGGTAACTTTGCTTGCATCAGATGAAGATTTGGGAATGGCACTGTAGCAGGTGTCTGTTGTTGACCTGGTCACAGACTCCACCATGATTGAGGAAGTTTCATTTGAGATCCCTGGGCTAACTAGCCGCTGACCTAAAAAAAGCAAGATAATTCCTACATTATCCAAGAGCATAGTTTCAACAGTATGGCTACATCTGGCTGCTTCCAAACACAAAGAGATTTCAGAGCTACATTAAAAACACAGATGACACTCTCCGCCCTTCTGTACTTCTGGATCCCCCCACCCCACCCCAGCAATATACATGTTGGCAACCATGGCTCACCAACCTTACCTGTCACTTTTGCCTTGAAAGGGCTCCCAGCTATATGATTAGGCCCTCCATATTTAATTCCAATTAAATAGTTTCCTGGAGCCATAGGTGTGTACATCACTTTGTAGCCCTCTGGAGCTTCCTGGCAATCCATTTTGACCTTTGATGGACCCTCAATTGTAACTGCAAGGGTACCAGGCCCAGCTTTTGTAGTATTTATTGTAAATGCTGATTGTAACCCTGGAAGAACAGAGTGCAAAGACAGATGGGCTCAATCACATGTTTGGCAAGTGCACACCAGTAACAGCCATTGTAAGCCACAAGTTGACATTTATATCCCAAACAGTAGTCTCAAATGGTACTCAAAGCACACTGAACACTCACAGGAGGAACATGTCTGGCTACAGCTCCTGGCGGGTATGTTTAGACATGCCTCCTCTTCAGTCTACAGGCATTGAGCAATGGTTAGAAACATGAGGTCCCGGGGGGGGGATGTCACAAGAATTGGGGGGGATGGGTTCTAACTCCCCCCAGTAGAAAATGAGAAATTTGGGGGAGCACCGAAAGAAACTCTTATCCTGCGGACATACAGCTTTTTCAAGAATGTTTTTGTTTAAATGTAAATAATTTGGGCAACGATTAACATGAGTATTTAATGATACTACTGTAAGCATTCAGTGTTTTCAGCATTACAAGGTTTAGCTTAGTATCCAAATGTGCTGCTAGTCCTACAAGGACTTTTATGAGTGAGTTCGTCTTTTTAAAAAAATCTGTTTTCTTTTGCTTACTACAGAATTTGTTTTCTACCTTCTATATTTTTTCCTCCTCTCAGATGGCAAAGATTAACGAAATCCGCTATGGTAGCGCATAGTACGACATTTAGCAGCAACGCTTTCTCAGGAATCAAGTACACTTGAAATTTCTTATAGGTGACATTTATACATTTAAATTCCATAAATATGCCAAATAGTGGAATTTTGTATGCTAATGCATTATAAATTATTCCCCAAAACCTAGAAAAAATGTTTTAACCTCTCCCCCCACACACACACCCCCTGTGGCTTAAAAAGTTCCAGAAAGCTTCTATTGACAATTCTCAAGCAGCTGTTAAACAGATTCTAAGCTCATCTGGTAACAGGTCAGATCCCTTTTTGCCAAATCTTCCTTTGATGGAGACTGACCACCTCCAAAGGAAGACTTTGGTGGAAGAGGGTTAGTGGATCCTAGCCACAGCCTCATTAGACTTTCTACACTAATTTTTTTAAAATCTAAGGCTGCCTCTGGTCTGTCCCAGTACACAGTCTTTGTATAGGAAAGCAGACAGCACATCCCATTAAAAAAAGGTAAGCTACTGCTACCTGATGGACTGTACTGTTTTTATGGACTGTTAGCTGCCTCAGAAGCCTGCCTGAGAGGCAGGACAAAAGATTTTAATAGCCTTGATGTGCGGAAAGCCACTTATTTAAAGTCAAGGTATAAAACCCTTGCATTTATCCTACAGCAATAAAGAGCTTATGTACCTTTTATGTTCACTCCCCAGGTACAAGTTCAGGAGTTTAATAAACTGAATAGAGTTTCACCAGCTCCACTTGACAGTGTTACCAGTTAAGTGGTGACTCCATACTTTACACAGAATATTTCAGGAAATACCTACTCATTCACATGAACTCAGTATTCATTTCCTGCTGACACCTTACTAGCTAATGTCTGTGAAAGCACCTTTGGTTTAGAGTAAGTGAATCTCTTGCCACAGGGAAATGTGCATGCAAAATGACACATCACATACTTGCGTAAAACAACAGGAAAGAGAAACTCAATTGTCCCTGGTGATTCAGGATGACACTGCAAGTGCCTATTCATAAAACTTTGCAAATGTTTCTTCATCCAATGGTATTTGAAAGACAGGCCAGATAACTAGCTCCATTTTTACAGCAAATGAATCCAACTGGATAACCAAGTTCTAAAAATAAACACTGTTTTCATGGCTGTCTAGAAACTACTACAGCTCTGACTGTGGTAGAACAGTCCAAAAAGCTGAGTCAAGTTGGCAGATAATTATTCTGCTGGTAAATTGGCAGCTGATGTCTCCCTCATTTGCCAAAATCCAGTTGATTTAATTTAGTTCTTTTTCCAAGCCTTTGGAGGGAGCAATGCTTAGATACCACTTTCATCTCTGAAGTATTCTGTTAGACTGACATAGGCCACATTTGTCCTGGATTTCTTGCTTAACAACATTGCTAACCTGAACTGGCATGTCAACTTATGAGAATTGTTGCTCAAATTAGTTTTGACATTTAGTTCTGCAGCTTCCTGGATATCGGCTCTTTCCAGTTCACCTTCATAATTCAGTCTCAGAGCTACAGCATATATTAAAGCAGTAAGGCCAAGCACTTAAGTAAGGCTGATACATTTTCACAATTTACTTAATTTACTTATCAATGTTCAGAGGAAAGGATTACCTGTTATGCCACTTTCAAGACCTGGACCGTAGGCAGTGACAAGTGCTGGGCTTTCCACTTGACCTGGCTCCCCCACTCTAACTTTGAAAGGACTGCCTACAACGTGGCTTCCATTGAACTTCACATCAATAGAATGAATACCGTTTTCACGTGGGATGAAACGAACAGCGTACTTATCTGAAACACATATGCAGGCAAAGAATTCGTTTCTTGAATTATTTATTTTTATTTTTCACATTTATACCCCGCCCTTCCCAGTGGGCTCAGGGCGGCTTACAGAGGCAAGGCAGAACCTTGCCATAATAAACCATAATATACATAATAATTTAAAAACATATAATACATCTTAAAAGTACTAAATAAAAAGTGGTGCTCAGTAACTTCCATAATCCGGAGATGAAGGATCGTAGGTCTGAAGTTCCAAGTGGACGGCTTAGGGCTTCTTCCATTCAGGTGTTTCCTCAGGGCCTCATCCAA
This sequence comes from Gekko japonicus, assembly GCF_001447785.1. NCBI lineage: Eukaryota > Metazoa > Chordata > Lepidosauria > Squamata > Gekkonidae > Gekko > Gekko japonicus. The sequence continues at coordinate 56,449 of NW_015165830.1, forward strand.
CCCATAACGGTGGTGGCATAGTAGGGGTGGCGGCTCCTACTCAAAAGCCTGGCGGAAGAGCTCCGTCTTGCAGGCCCTGCGGAACTGCCCAAGATTCCGCAGGGCCCGGATCTCTCCTGGGAGCTCATTCCACCAGGTAGGTATTCTAGAACTCCCATTGCATTCTGACACAAAATACCTCACTTCCCAAACAAGGCTGCATAAGCATTTAAGTTTTAATTTAGACCGATTTAATCTTGAATCCTTGAGGGCAGATTGAAAAGCAATCACCACCATGTGAAGACATGCTTACAGCCACACTTCGCCCAGACAGATGGGCCAGGGGGTGGTCTAATATTGCAAGCTGACCAGAACACAAAACAGCCTTTATAAAACTTGTTCACATAGGTCTTCCATATAAGTGTTACATTTTAACCTTCACAATTAAATTGGCCTTTAATGAAAAATATGTTTCTAACCCAGGCAAAGCCCGATTTCATCAGATCTCGGAAGCTAAGCAGGGCTGACCCTGGCAAGTACTTGGAAAGATGACCTCCATGGAATACCAGGGCCGGGACACAGAGGCAGGCAATATCAAAGCCACCTCTCTTAAACGTCCTAGCCCCACTACAGGTCGCCAAGAAGTCACCATGACTTCCAGGCTCACAAGCACACATACACGAAAATACTCATACAAACACACAAAAAACAAATATGTTTCTATTAGCTTGTTACCCCACCCACCCCCAAAAGGCTAGCAGCAATAATAATCTCCTATGAGGTGGTTATTTGCAACAGTAGACAGCTAAAAAAAGTTGTTCCATGAGAAGTACAGTACTAGTTGTATTTGTATTTAAATAAAGCACACTTTATTCAAACTAAGTCACAGTTGAGGTTAGGAGTAGCTTAAATCACCCAACAAATGCCTCACTGGGATACCTCTGAGGAGAGGGTCTTTCCCTCTCAAACCTCGCAACACATTTATGACCCAGTTCTAATAATACATCACAGAGAGGCCGATGCCTGGAATGCCTTCAACCGATTCCACTCTTGTGCAGGACCAGAAGTCTAGCAGAACAGGCACATACTACTTCCTCCATGTGTTGTCAGTGACCGGGGGGGGGGGCAGGAGCCCAGTGGCCTGAGGGATGGCAACAACGCTCAGGAGAGAGGAGAATGTGGCAAGGCCAGGAGGCACACTTGAGCCAGCTCCACTGATGTCGATGCAGGGAGAGGCCGGAGAGCCATGGCAGCCATGGTAACAGTAGCAGATATGGGTGGAGAGAAGCTGCGTTGGGCCTGGTGGCAAGGCTGGAATATGCATCTGACCTGGCTACACTGGTGGTGATGGAGAGTGGCTGGGAGCTGCTGTTGCCCTGACGACAGTAACAGAGATGGGGGAGAAGTAGCTGCAGATCTGGCGGCAAGGCCAGGAGACGTGCCTGGCCCAGCTTATTGGCAGCAATTGGTGAGGGGTGGCCAAGCAGCATTCCCATTCAGGGTGGTGGGGAGGCCAGTAGTTACAGTGGGCCCAGAAGCTGTGATGGTCCCAGCAGCATTGCCATTATGTGTGGGGAGAGCCATAGTGAGCCTGGCAGTATCACTGGGGGGTGGGGGTGGCAAGAGCTGCAGCCCTCCCAGCAGCACTGCCATTCATGAGGGGCAGAAAACTAAGGGGGTGGAGAGATCCCCCCCGTGAATATTGTGGGCTCCACCTTGTGAAAATATGTATTGAATGGCTGTTGTCAATACAATTCAGATGTGTATCTTTATCACAGAAGGTCCTCTCACGTGGATAAAACCACCACTAGGATATTGTTCAATAATTTAAAGGTGTTGAAGATTGACTAGCACATGCACTTCAGATTATAAGAGGTTTTATTCAGCTCTGGTCAACACTGTGGTCTAACCCCTTGTGAAAAACAGCTGCATGTATCTGGGTTCCAAAAATGGCCTAGGCAATGGCTGCAAGTCTATTTCTAGCCAACTACAAAGTCTTTTGTTTGACTGTTAACTCTAGCGCAACATTTCCCACACATCCTTACCTTGTTCCAGTTCAGAAACATGACATTCTTCTACAGCGCCTATCGGACTATGCACTTTAGCATCAATCTTGCCCTTTGCCCCATTTAGCCTTATGGCAAAGGATGCTGGCTGGTTAACTTTCAACCCAGACTCCTATGAATAAGATATTAAGATTACCGTATTTTGTTTGCAGGATATACACAGTTGTCTCTAAAGATTGTAGTGTTTTTGTACCTTGATTAAAAAGCAGCAAAATACTGACATTAATTATAGCAGAGTTGTACACACCTGCAGTGGAATTTACATATGAACAACTGCTTAGTTTAGCCGTATCCGAAACTATTTTGGTTTTATGCAACCTAAATTTCAGCATGAGTAAACTAGAAACACCACCCCCCTATTTCTTTGAGAATTAAACTAGGAATAAAAAACACTGGATAATCTCATGTAGGTTTGTAGAGTTGCACATTCTCTTGATGAACCAATGTGCCTGGAAGGCATACACAACTTTGTCAGGTAGGAGGATCACTGGGTATGGCTTACAAAAACCAGTTTGCTCCATCTATTAGAGAGACTCTATCCAAGACAAGCCTCACTCAGTTAGCAAGCAGCACTGCTTTTCTAAAGAATACCAGCACAACAATTTAAAAAAATCAAATCTGTGTTGCTCTAGTCTTTACACTTCCCTATGCTAAGCCTGCTTATCTTTCAAATGAATTTCATGTCTCTAACAGTAAGACTGAAGTCAGTACAAAAAATTCAAACAACATTTCTGAAAGCATACAAGTGCAACGCTTTGTTTGGGGACACAGCTTACCTGAAATGCCATTTTACAGCCTTCCCCTCAAGAGAGAAATAGCAAAAAATTCAAACAACATTTCTGAAACCATACAAGTGCAGCGCTTTGTTTGGGGACACAGCTTACCTGCAATGCCGTTTTACAGCCTTCCCCTCAAGAGAGAAATAAATGGAAAATGAGCAAAAGCATGGCAAGTAGACCCCCAGAACAAACGATCTGAGTGCTAAAAGCCCAGCTTCTGCAACAGCATCATCCTGTCCCCCACCCCTTACCCTAAGCAGTTTTATTTCCCTCTTTAGGGTTTAAAGCCAGCTGACAAACATTACTGTCGGGAGTCTTTAAGTGAAACACAAGAAAATCATCAGTACCACAGCTGATTAACATCCTTGTACCTCACTACATTTTCTTATATACTTTTCTTATAATCTTTCCAGCCAAATCTCACTAAAAATCAAGTACCAGCACACAGACTGCTACAAAAAAAGTAGGTCATAAATACTGAAGTAAAGGGTAGGAATGAACTTCCCGAATATGGCAAAAGCCTACATAGACTAGCTGGGTGACGCTCAGTCAAAACAGAAGCAACTTGGAAGAGGCTAGGTTTTAGATGGGCATTCTGGAGAGGGTTTACTTGCATTCAGTAACAGGAAAGCCACAAAAAAGCAAATGGCTGAATATGAACAGGCATCTACAAATGAGAACTTCCCCCTGCATTTGGCTGCTGCTTCGGAATGATCTGTGCCAGTGAGAATTATTGTGCAGTGCTCTCCAAGGGGCCCCCATCCCTTCACTCATGCGCATCTCAGAATACACCTAAGGTAAATGCCTTCACACTTGCCTGTGCAGAAGTGACAATGCTATAGCTGCACTCCTGCAAACCAATTTATAATACAGCCATCACTTCATCACTTATCACTGGCTGTTATCCTAAACTGTAGTATGTAAAGAGGAAGACAAAATAATGATAGTTAAATATGCCAGGGTTTGCAGAACTACAGCTTTGTGCTAGTGTACAGCACAGTGGAAGCCCATAGCTTAACTGAAAATGTACTAGCTTCCCTCTTTCCTATCAGATGCCTTTCTGGAAAGTCCATACTTTCTAATACCAGACCTTCTTCCAAAGTGCAGCAGTAACTGAGTATTATAAGAGCCCAAGAACAAGGATGAACTCAGACTGTGGTAAGTTACTGAGATGTTTCCTTATGTCTCACCTGAAGGCTCATAACAGTGAGCCTACGAGCATCATCTGAAGGAGCTATCACAGGAACCAAGTAAGGACTTTCTGGAATATGCTCGTCGTTGAATTTGATGGACACTTCGTAGTTACCTGAAAGAGATACAAAAAAAATGTCTAGGGAAAAGTAGAAATGCAGAGGTTTTGTTATCAGATTTGATTTCACAAATGGGTTTCTACTCATTACATTAACACATAAGATGCATACCCGGCTCTTGAGCAGTGTATGATACACCGCAAGATCCATCCTTATGGTCTTCAAAAGCAATTTCTGCCTTACTTGGCCCTTCAACTGCGATTGACAGCCCACCAGCACCAGCTTCTCTTGTCCATATACTGAATTCAGCTGTTGGACAACACAAAAAAGCAGCAACTTATTTTCCTGTTAGTTAACAGGCATGAGATTCTTTAATCCCTTTCTTGTGGCACTGGGATTATGCACATGTGCACACAGAGTCAGGGCAGCATTCCTGAACTGCACTCCAGTGGATTGAGTCTTCAGAGTTCAGTTCTGCCTTCAATCCATGTTGCTACTGTTCTTTTCAATACAAGAATGTACAGACTCTCACACACTCAGCCCTGAATGCACATGTCTAGAACAGGAATCTGGCATAGGCCTTACCTGGGATGCCTGCCTCGGCTCTTTCAAGTCCTGGACCACCAGCTCGGACCTTATTGGCTCCTCCTTCACCAAGTGGTCCAACAGTGAACTGAAATGGACTGCCTGGCACATGCTGCCTTCTGTATTTCACTTCCACAGTATGGACCCCCATTTCTTGTGGTACAAAGCGGACACAATAGGTGTCTTTATCGTGCTCTACTACTTCAGCATCAGTAGATCTTCCTGATGGGCTAGTTACACGGGCTAACATGTCACCAATGTCTATTTCTAAAAGATAAGCATCCAAGATTAGTGAGGAGCAAGGAAGATGTTTAGTTAACTAGGATAAGAGAGCAAAGCTACTACATAATGAGAATTACTGCACACATTCTTGAACAGAGCAATGTTTCTGAACAGTTTGGTAATACAAATTGATATATGGTTAATGGAACAAAAGAGATTTATTTATGAGCTCCACTATTTGTGTTTGCAACCTACTTGCTGCTTGTTGTGGCTCAATGCAGATTGTATGGAACAACCTCAGTACCAAAGCAATACTCACTAACCCTACTGAAACATACATGTACTATTTCTGAAGATCCCTAACACAGACAGATTTGAAAGTTTGTCATCTTATGTTAGTCGGGATAATATAATAGGACACCAAGGTTCTCTCAGTGATGTTGGGCACTTTCTGGCTATTCTTCTTCCATTCCATTTCTCCCCACCAAGCCTGTGGAGGACACCTTAAGCAAACACTCTCATTGCAACAACTGAAGACATACATGCTGACTATGATTGTAGTAACATACCAAATATTAGAATATTAGTCCAGTGACTGATTGAAGTGCTGGACTTTACTACAGCTGAACTAAATGTCATGCTTATTAAACTGTGGAATTCACTGCCAGGGAGGTAGTAACTGCAGGCACAGATGGCTTTAAAAAGAGGTTAGACAGATTCATGGTCCATCAATGGCTGCTAGCCATGGTGACTGAAGGGAATTGCCATGTCTAGAAGGAGCAGACCTCTGAATATCAGTGCTGGGAGACAGCAGCAGGGGAGGGCCTCTGCGCCCTGTTTGCCCCTGAGGACAACTGGTTGGCTGCTGTGCGAAACAGAAAGCTGGGCCAGATAGACCACTGGTCTGATCCAACAGGCTCTTCTTATGTTCTTAACCTTAGACAAGTTATGGTTATAAGCAATGTACACTGGAAATACCAGTGTGAACAAAGGCACCTTTCCCTGGTCTCTTGAAGTCAAGTGACAAAGCATTTTTAATAGATGACCACACAGAATGCTAAGGCAATTCACATATGTGCTTTTCCTACATTACTTTACTATATTAGTTTGTACAGGAACTTAGGTTGTGTAAGAGGGCCTAGTGTTTTACATAGTTCCCAATCGTACTTTGCATGCTATTAAACTACACATACCTGGAATTTTTAAGTTAAGGTCACATAGGCTTCCTACAGTTGCTACAGAGGGAGCTCGCTGGGTACGTGTGATGCTTTCCTTTACCCTTCCTTCACCACTTATTTTTGCAGTAAACGGGCTACCTGTGATTCGTAGAGACAAGACAATTTTGGCTTTATCACAGTAAGAAACACACAACAGAGAGCTGATCTTCCATTGCTGGCTACAGAACACTATCTTTACAGCCGTTTATCCCATTAAGAGAGACTGGGCCACCATATTTTCAACTAAATATGATCGCCAACTTACTAGTGAATAGTTGTAAACTACTTTAGCTGGTCTCCTACTTCATGCCAATAATCTCTGTCACTGCTAATTAGAACAGCAAGTTCTATACTTCCAGAGATTCATTCTCTCAAATAAGTATTGGTTGCCTGGGCCTAAAAAACATAATTCTCACTATAAGATGTTTATTCCATCTAGATGTTCCTTCCTTACATATCTTCAGAACATCAAAAACCTGACTAGAAACTTAACCAATTTCCAAAGGCCAGCAGAAATGCAGCTCTTGCTCTTCCTCCGACTATACAGCTCTTTCTTTTACCTGGAATATGTTCATCAGCAAACTTAGTAGACACTATGTAAACACCAGGCACAGTTGGAAAGTATGACACTCTGCAGGTCCCATCATCTAGATCTTCTGTCTGGATATCTACTTTACTAGGTCCTTCAACTGCCAGTGATATCCCACCATAGCCTAGAAAAAAGCAGCTTGAATTCATTGGGGTTCCAAAGCAGGTGAGGTTTAAATATTTAGAACACAGTTGTCATGTTTCAAGCATTACGTGTGAAGAAGTCATTTCATTAAGTGTTAATGAGTTATTTCAAGGAACAAAATCTGCCCTACATTATGACACACATCACAAAAGGTGCCCTGTGTTCTACAACCTCTTGCCCCAAAAACTGAAAGACAGAATTAGAACTCAGATATTTAGTTCTTTTGGTGGAAACAGCCAATAGGCTTAACTGATTTCTAGGATATTGTATGGCATAGACCAGGTATGTCCAACAGGTAGATCGCGGAGGGGTCAGAGGTAGATCACCAGCCCCACTTGATCTCCTGGTTTGCTGGACAGGTGTTTGGGCTTTTTTGTTTGGTGGTATTTGATTATTGGTGCCAGTATGATGAATTCTTATTTTTACTTTTAGAAC
>NW_015165830.1:63994-95954 GCF_001447785.1 Gekko japonicus
ATAAGGAAGAAGCAGTGGAGCAGAAAACTGATACGGTTAGGTACTCCATAAGAAGAAGAAAAAGAAGAAGAGATTGGATTTATACCCCGCCCTTCACTACCCAAAGGTGTCTCAGAGCGGCTTACAAACTCCTTTCCCTTCCCCTCCCCACAATAGACACCCTGTGAGGTAGGTGGGGCTGAGAGAGCTCTGACAGAAACTGCTCTTTTTTCAAGAACAGCTGTGCCAGAATTATGGCTTGCCCAAGGTCATCCAGCCAGGTGCATGTGCAGGAGTGGGGAATCAAACCCAGTTCTCTCAGATTACAGTCTGCGCACTTAACCACTACACCAAACTGGTGTAGTAAAAAGGGCTTTGCTGAACTATATTCACCCCTGCAAAAAAAAGGTCACCATCAAATTGCAATACAGACCAGGAATTATTCACATAAACCCACTCTACTCATTAAAAACCCAAGAGTTTGGGCAGAGTCCTGGATACCTCCTTATCCACAGAGATCCAGATCATGAACGGTGCCATACTGGCATTCTACCAGCTGGCCCTTTTCCTGTCTCACTCTGACCTAGCCACAGTAATCCACACCAACGGTCACCTCCAGATTGGATTACTGTAACTCACTGTATGCTAGCCTGCCCTTGAAACTGATCCGGAAACTCTTAAGTGGTCCAAAATGTGGCGGTGCGGGTCTTAACTGTGGCAGCACAGACCGCACATATCCAATCTGTGCTGCGCTCGCTGCACTGGCTCCCAGTGGAGTACTGGATCAGGTTCAAGGTTTTGGTACTGACCTTTAAGGCCTTGAGTGATCTGGGACCCATGCATCTTTGGGACTGCCTCCTCTGGCATGTCCCCTGAAGAGCTCTGCGGGAAATAATCAACTGGTGACCCCTAGCCTTAAAGACATCCAGCTGTTCTCAACCAGAGCCAGGGCTTTTTCAGATGGTGGAACTCTCTGCCAAATAACATGTGCCCTGCAGGATCTTATGCAGTTCCGCAGGGCAAGTAAGACAGAAATGTTCCACCAGGCTTGTGTGGTTGAGGACAGCAATGGGTACCATCTTATCTGGCACACCCTTCCTCCCCACACCTTGCTTTCTCCCGCTTATGGGACAGTAATACATACTGTATCTACTTTGGCACCATTTGATGTTCTTTTTACTTTAATTTTAACTGTTTTATTCTTGATTTTATATTGTATTTTTGTTGTTGTTGTTGTCGTCAACCACCCTGAGCCCTATGAACTCAGGGAAAGGTAGTATATAAACTGAAACTATACATATAAATAAATTAAACTTTAACAGCTTCCACCTTTGCCCTGGCCCACAAGTTTACTAATTCATGTCAGCCCAGACATCTCATTTTGTACAGACTAGTCACTGTTTCAAAAGCCACTGCAAATATAATGGCCTTCCTAAAAGGCTAACTTACCTATGTGGTTATTGGGCAACCTTTTCAGAAGACAGGGCTCATCACGGCCAGATGGAGCTTTAATACTGGCTGTCAAGAGGCTGAGATCGGTCTCGTTAATGTCCAACAAGAAGTCAGCAGCAGAGCCAAGTTTAACTTGGGAACGCCTCCTACTATCATCTTGATAAAAAGACAAACAATCCCCTATTAGAACAACAGCCTTCCAACAGCTATTTGCTCATTGTGGAATGATCAACATTTTACTGAAAATTTAAAGTGCTGTTCAGTTTATAAAGACAATACAAAACACTGAAAACACTGCATTAAGGCAACATGAATATCTGCTAGTCAACTGGCACATTCTATTCCAATGACTCCCACATGGAAATCTATATTTTAAGAAACCAGAAAGCTATATGTGCAAGCCTCATATTAGTATTCCAAATACAAAGACCTACTTCTACCAGAATTTCTATTAAATCAAAGCTATCTGGTCAGATCTTGAAGTCAGACAGTACACACAGATTAAGCAATTTACTTCCCCATGAGGTCAAACTGTCAATCCTTATCTTGGATTTACAGAATTATAAGCAGCCTACACCCTATGTCCCGTTGGGGAGGGCGGGATATAAATGTTCATAATAATGTTAATAATGTTAATAATAATAATGTTAATAATTATAACAATAATGATAACAATGATAATGATGATGATAATAATACTGATGATGATAATAATAATAATAATAATGATAAAAATAATATGTCAAAGATCATTTTCTATGTGAAATTGTATGACGCGCCAAATTTCAAAAATGCCAAATTCTTAATCCTTTCTTCATTCCCAACAAGTCAATTTTACTAGGTCCACTTACCTGTGATTTTGGCAGTAAATGGGCTTCCTGGGATATGCTTGTCATTGTACTTAACTAATATGCTGTAGTCTCCTGGAAGTGTTGGCAGGTATGTGACTGTACAAGTGCCATCCTTATTATCAATGCAACTGATCTCTGCTTTTGAAGGACCTTCAATTGCCAAGTCCAAGCCACCTGTCAAAACGGAAACATGCTACTGAATGTTTTTCATTTTGCATCTTCAGAGATCAGCAGAGACATCTGGGGAGGGAACATGGTTCAGTGGTAGAGCATCTGATTGGCATGCAGAAGGTCCCAGATTTAATCCCTGGTGCCTCCAGTTAAAAGAACCAGGTAACTGGTGATGTCTCAGATGCCTGAGACCCTGGAGAACCAGGGACAGTCTGAATAGACAATACTGCCCTTGAAGGACCAAGGGTTTGATTCAGTGTAAGGCAGCTTCATGTGTGTTCATGTGTTCAATATTGAATTTAATGTTCAGATTAAGAGCTGTTTGTTGTCCCAGATCTGTGGCACAGTTCTGCAGACAGCAATAAGGCTTGCCTTGTACACTAAGGAATTATTAATTATTTGAATACAAAGAATAAGATTCCCTTAAAAAGTCCTTTAGAGAATAAGCACTTAAAGGAAATCAGTCTGTTAATCCTTATATCAAAGTGAACATCAGAATTTCTCCTGGGATATGGAGCAGCAACAAGAGCCTTGTATTTGGATGAGGGAGCCCCAGACATAAATACATGCTTGGTCACGAAACTTAATCCTGTGGTGTTGGGAAAGTCTTCAGGCTTAATGAGTCATTGTGGTACCAGACAGAACAGCTGCAATGCAGAATGTAAGGTGGAAAGCACTACAGAAATGCAGCTTCATCATATGAATTAGGTGTGCCTAGAATTGGGTTGCAAGTGAAAGTAGCACATGACTAAATCAAGCATCACTTTTGAACAGGTTTCTGTGCCATTGATGTTGCTAGAAAAATGCAGCAAAAAAGTTACAATCAGTTTTAGCCACCCTACTACAGTCTGAGGTATTTGTCCTGCAATTCTAAGCATGTTTACTTGGAAGGTAAGTTTCACCTCAAGTCATGGGATTCAACTCAACATAAATGGATTTAACATCAGGCAGCGAGATACGTACCTTCACCAGCATCTTCTGTGACTATGGTGAAAGTTGCTGGCTTGTTGTTTACACCATAGACAAGGCCAGGTCCGTAAGCAGTCACATTTCCACTGTTGGGATAGTTCACATAGAACTGTAGAGGACTCTCTGTAAAAAGGATCAGAGAGACACTGAGAAAGCACTTTAGGGCAAGTTATTTTAATGTTTTGGCTGATTGTATGAAGCCTCTTAAAATATGAAGAGAACATGAACATGTTTGAGTGTATACAAAAGTTTATGGAGGTCTTTGTAACTTAGATCTTTGGCATTTGTTAGTGCCCTTTAGCATTCCATAAGTCGAGGAAATTTTAGCATTCTGTAAGTCCAGGAGATGTTTATAAACCATTGCATATAAGAACCACTGTATGGCATAAGGCTTTTGATATACTTTGAAGCATATTGCTCAGTTTCAGATTCTCTTTCGCCATTTTCACTAGGTATAAGCTTTTGTGTGCTTGCACATGAAAGCTTATACCTTGAATAAAACTTAGTTGGTTTTAAAGGTTCCTGGACTCAAATTTGGTTCTGTTGCTTCAGACCAAGACAGCTACACACCTGAACGATTTACACTGTGATTCTTTTCACAGATTAAAGCTTGGGGAAGAAGGCCGAATACATTACACACGCCATGTAACCTTATTCAGCTTGCCAATAGTATTTCTCACTAAAATAACTTAATTAAAGGTTACAGTGTGATACTGGAAAGACCACAAAACTGGCAAAATCCATTTTAAATCTGGCATAGATTGTAAAACTCACTAAGAATTCCTACTGTCTCCATTCCTGTTTCATAAGGCATAAACCATGTAAGGTAAAACCAGCACAACTCACTGTATTGATGGTGAAATGTGCACAAATACAATTATAATTGAATTGTTCCTAAAATGTGTTATCAGTTTCCACTCACCTGGAATATGGTTACCTATGTACTTGATGTGCATTTCATGCAACCCAACCTCGACAGGAGCATATCTAACTGTTACAGTGCCATCTTTGTTATCCACAATTTCTGGAGTAGCAGTCTTCCCTGAAGGCATGTGAACTTCCCCTGGAATAACAGAAGGATTACACTGGAAATGCTTGAAACAACTTCAAAAGCAAGGCCCTCCATTTCCATACTCAGCATTTCCATACTCAATCTTCCATACTCAGTCTCAGTCTTCTGACAACACTGCCCAGCAGATGTGCTCTTAGCAGGCCATAAGGATAGCCCTGCATTTATTGCAAGGTATTTACAGAACATTCTGCCCCCATTAAGGCCTGGGCTTCAAAAAAATATCCACTCTTTATGCAGTGGGCATAACTGAAGTTCTTACATAAGCCATATGCTTCTAGTTGAAAAAATTTTTAAAAAAGAAATCCAATAAATAAATAAATAAAAACAGGCAAGGTTATGGTCTTTCAGGCAACGAGAGCATTTATTGGGATGAACCCAGACAATCTTGAATAGAGTTTTGCTTGCAGAATGGATCTTTCCACCTTACCCTTCCTCCTGTAGCCCCTGAAAAACTGTTTGCAGGGGTCATGAGGTGCCTGAGATATAGCACAGGGGGACACAGCTCAAGGGGAAAACAGAAACCATACATGTATGAACACACAGCCCCTTAGGCAAGCAGAAAGCCTCAGCCTTATCCAATAGCTACTCTGAAGCCAACCTACTGCTGTAGCAATTTTTTTGCCATCAAGTCACAGCCGACCTATGGCAACCCCGTAGGATTTTCAAGGCAAGAGACACTCAGAGGTGGCTTGCCATTGCCTGCCTCTGCACAGCCACCCTGGTATTTCTTCATGGCTGCTCATTCAAATACTAACTAGGACCAACCCTGCTTAGCTCCCAAGACTGGCCGAGCCTGGGCTATCCAAGTCAGGACATGCAATTATTCTAGCCATGCAATCATAGAAATCACCTCTTGGTTATGTTTCACTGATCCAACCTCCCCCCTGTCAAATATGGTGGATTTAGAATGCTCTTGAAGGTATTGGCCAGAACAGTGCACTTCATTCTGCTGTGAAACAAATGACCAATAAGCAGTTAAGCCAAGAGTATTGGTCCCTACTTGGGCCAAACGATAGTGGAGGTTTACAGAAGAATAATTTTAAATTGATTTCTTTCATATGACTAAAATAAAATTCCTCTTTGGAAAGCATGGCAGGTAAAATAGGAGTTCTATAGAACTGTAGGCTGAATGTTATTTACCAGTTATTTCTCCTTTTCTAACTGCAAAAGGAATAACCATATCAAAGGGTTTAAACCCTACGCCATTCATGTCCCCAGGAATGTACGGTTCTTCTGTGACCTAAAACAGAAAAGCAGAATGCATAAAGGGACACCAATAGGAAGTAGTCTGTGCTTGACTAATTAGAACAGTTCAGACAGTTGCATCCAGAAGACAGGTATCATTCAACTGCAGAGGCGACAACATGAAAATTCACTCCCACAGGAAAACCATTCATGCTTGAAAGTGAAACAATACTATTCAATGAGAATGTTTTTAAAGACACAAATTGAGCATATAATGAAGATGAGACACACTTTGTACGAACACAGAAGAGCGCCATCTGAAAGCTTAAAACTGGTCATGGCCTAGAAGAAAGCTATTTATGAAGTAACACAGAAACCAGAACATACAGCCAGAAAAGTTATATTCAACAATAATTTTGCAACAGTAATTCCACTGAAGTCCAGAAGATGCTGCTTGCCATTTTATGGGAGAACAATCATATATGTAATTTTTAATGGAAACAGGACCACATTTTCCTTTAAATGATTGTAATGTTAGAAGCTGTTTGAGAAGTTGTTAGCACAGCAATGGAGGGAGGTTTTGAATCAAATCTGAACCCCACAAGTAGCATTTTGATCAGTGATAAGATATGACCAAAGGAAAGCAAGCGTAAGCAATCCCAAGAGGCAGACCATTTCTTGGATGGAATATGGAAGGAAGTGTAAAAAATTGTGTACCCAGGGTTGGAATCCAGGGGGACAGGCTGCATTTAGTGGCTCCTGAGATAATACTGCAACTTCATCTGCATCTGTAGCCTGGTTAGTGGCAAAAGGTATAGTTTAAGAAACACCTACTTCATATATTTCATAAAGAGCATATCATAAGGCAGATTAAATGTGTAGACGACTCTGGGGTGTATCTTACCCTTGCATAAGCAAAGAAGTGGCACCAACCATGTCAACAGTAGCATGCCAAGTCCAAGCAAACCACTGCTCCACAGGGGAAGAAAGAGTTAGCACCACAGCCCCCAGCAATGTTTCAATTAACAACATAGTCCACCCCTTCCCTGTTTCTTACTTCTACAACCCTACCCCTCCTTGATGGAGAGGCAAGCATCAGCAAGTATTTAATGTACCTGGGTTGCCAGGTGGCACCTTTCTGAGCAACCAGATTTGGATTTAGATAATCAGTTTCCAAAGAGGAAGACCTCACTAAACTCTCCCTCAGTCCACACTAATAACTTTTCTGAAGATCCAATGTCCCTTAACATAGGAAGAGCCATGCTGGATCAGAACAGTGGCCCATCTAGTCCAACATCCTGTCTCACATGGTGACCAACCAGTTCCTCTAGACATCCAACAATGGGGCATAGAGACTGAGGCCTTTCCCTGATATTGCCCCCTGGCACTGGGATTCCAATGCTGACTGCCTCTGAATGTAGCAATTCCCTTTAGTTACCTTGGCTAGCTGCCACTAATAGACCTGTCCTCCATGGATGTATCTAATCCCCTAGTAAAGCTATCTATTCCTATGGCCATCACTACACCTCTGGCAGCGAATTCAACATTTTAATCACGCTCTGTGTACAGAAGTATTTTCTATTGTCCTTCCTGAATCTACTACCCATCATCTTCATTGGGTGCTTTCGAGTTCTAGTATTTTGGGAGAGGGAGAAAAGGCATTCCAAATGAGGCCACACCATAGATATATAACAGGGGCATTATAATATTGGCCATTTTATGTCCAATCCCTTTCACCCATTTTGGGGAAAAAGGAAAACAGAACAAAAGGGAAAAACTAAAATCCAACAACTAAGTATTTTTAAAACAAAGAAAAAAATATATAAATACAAGACAAAATTGTAACAACAGTGGTGGCAAACCTACACATACGTTTCTATAAATGATTTCCAAATATCTAAAAATAAGTCCATATGCAATGCGGTCTATATGTCACATGTTCAAATGCTGATAGAGTTCTAAAATCCTTAATCCATTGTGTTCAATCCCCTTCCTAATAATCCGTAACATAGAGTTTGCCCTTTTCACACAGCTGCACACTGGGTTGACACTTTCGCTGAGCTATCTTCTATGACCCCAAGATCTTTTCCCCTCCCAATCTCAGCAAGTTCAGACAGACCCCATTATACTTGAAGTTTTGGGGGGGGGGTTGCCGCAGTGTGCATCAGCTTACGCTTACTAACACTGAACACCATGTGCCACGTTGTTGCCCACTCACCCAATTTGTGGAGATCCTCTTGGAACTCTTTCCATCCAGCCATGGCTTTCACCATTCTGAATAGTTTTGTGTCATCTGAAAACTTGGCCAATACACGATACACCCCTAGTTCCAGATCATTTATGATCATTCTATGGCCCCAATACTGATCCTTGTGGGACCCCACTGCTTGCTCCCCTCCATTGTGACATTTATTCCTACTCTTTGCTTCCTGTTGTTTAAGTAATTTTTAATCCATAAGATCCAGCTAGGAGATCCCCAGTTGCACAACAGGTCATCCAGTAGTTAATTTATAGGAGCATAATACTCTGATAGCAGTTGGCAATTGGTGGTCCAGGGGCCAATCTGGCTTCCAGAACAGTGCTGCCCAATTTCAACAGCCAGAGACAAGAGAAGCAACTGTCTTGGGAACAGCCATGAACTCAATAGCGTGTGTGTGTGTGTGGGAAGATCTTTGCTTCTCACCTTTCAAGGTACCCCCCTGCAGCCAAAAAGCCTGGTTACTTACAAGGATTCAAAATCTATTTTTCTTACCATGACAGTGAAGGGGCTGTTTGGAATGTCCACACCACCAAAGCGGACATAAATGACATAGGTTCCTGGTTTAGCAGCTGTGTAATAAATGTCGTATGTCCCATCTTCATTTTCAATGACCTCTGCTTCAGCTTCTGTACCATCTGGTGTCAGGACAGTACATGTCACTTTCCCTTTCCCTGCAGATTTAGCATCTACTACAAAGCCAACCTCTTCTCCAGTTTTCACAGTAGCTGCAATGCCAGGACCTGGAAGGGAGTCAGCAACACAAGGGTTAGAGCAGCCTTCCACACCCTCAGCCAAGAAAAAGGGATGCTGTTTCCTTTTGGAACTCTACATCATTAAGCATCACAGCCAAGTCATAATCCCAGCTCTGAAAGAGACAAGACCTTGCTCTGAAATGTTTGTAAACAAGCAAGCCCACACACTGACCTCACTTTGAAGGACAGCTCAGGTGTTCCCCTGCATGTGAAAGTAGGAAAATTAGGAGGTGGCACTGAAGTGCAGCAGTCATGTTTCATTTCTTGTGAATTAGGCATTTCTACTGCCAAAAAGTTTTACTGCAGCCTTTAGAGATAACATCCAGAGGCACTGGAAACATTTTAAGGCAGAAGTCAAGTGGATTAACTAGTTATTCTACAGGAGGGTAATGCTTTGTGAAATGAGGTTTATTCTAGCACAGACTACTCTGGTATGGAGAACCACCAGTACAGTAGTAGAAGTTCTTACATACTTCACAAGTAACCTGTCTTCCTTTTGTCATAACCCACAGGGTGTTAAAGATCCCTATTACCATATTATGTCCTATTAACCAGTGTCAGTTGTCATGGGAGTCTACAAAGAAAGTAGTAATACCCTGTAGTAACTTTCTTCTTTTGAGCCTTTTATGCCACCTTAATACCTTAAAGCTAACCAAGGATCACATGGCAAGTGAAAGGTAACTGACAACACATATATGCAGACACCGCATTAGTAAAAAAAAAAGGTTTGCAGAAAAATTTTACTTCTTCCTATTCAATGCTTTCCCATAAACTCCACAAGTTCATATCAGGCAGTGACTGCTATAGAAGTCACCTCTGACCTCAGACAGGTAGGATGCCTTGCAGCAAGACTGGTACACTCTCTGCCCTTTAGTTCCAGTGCTTGAACTTATCCCCCTGCACGCATATACAAGACTGGCACATGTCCCACTCAGCAAACAGGGTAAGCAGCCAAGAGATTCAAGTCTGTTCTCAGCATCTTTTGCCTTGCTCAGGCAGTATTATCACTTAACACGGAAGGGGGTAACTTTTGCTTTAGCTGTACAATAAAGCTCCCGCATTGCCAAAACCATCCCACTTTCTCAGTAATGTACTACTCTGCGAAGATGCACACCTTGATTGGTTTCACAAGCCACTGTTCGGGCTACCCTTGATTGCACTGCACACTGAACACAGACTGTCCATAAGCTGAAGATCAAAATGTTCTTCAGTGCAGACTACCACAATTTCTGTTCCAATTATGAGGCAGGAACAGCAAGCACTGTTTGTTTTAGCCCAATTCTTATAGTCAGTGTGTTCATGTGAAGTTTTAATATGAAGAAAGGTTTTAATATGATTTGCCTAGTTCCTACGCAATAGGCCCACTTTTTACTTAAGCAGTGCCAGGGAAGTTGGAGCAAGGGATGCAGAACCCTACCTGTTGCCAGGCACTTGCTGGCATCTCCTGCTGGTGTTACCCGGATTCGATATGGAGAAAGGGGAATATCATCCCCACCATATTTAACAGCAACTGAATAGCGACCGGTCTTGTCTGGGATGTAGGTTACAACATATGTCCCGTCACTGTTGTCTTGGATGTGAGCCTTCTTTGGTTTGCCTTCTTGGTCCTGCATGTCAGAAGTGAAGTCGCCATTAAAGGAGAAGCAGGCTGAAATACCTTAAGCCCACAAGAGTTTTCAGATAAATTACGGATATGAAGTTTTTAAAGAAGATCCAGTAGCTGCGATACCTGAGGCTCATTTACGGCTTACAATGGAGTGCTGCATCACAGGGCTGTTACTACCTATGAAACACTCCAAGAAAAAAAGTCTTATGCCAGTCGGACATTGTAGTCTCCAGGTCTTGCAAAACAGTAATGTGCAGAGTACTTTGTGTGCCAGCAGGGAATGTGCAAATGATGTGTGGTTCTGGCATAATGCACCAGCCAGTTACCTGCCTGTCTCCCCCATGCTATATAAGAAGCCCCCCAAAACGTTAAGAACATCAGTCCATTTTTAGTAAGGACCATTATTTATTTCAACGCACAAAGCCACCCTTAAATATAAACTCATGACATTCTAAAGACACTAGTCCAATGAGACCCTTACAGAACAGTTTGATGTTGCCAGTCATATTCTATGGGGATGTCTATAATAGCTGTGTCAGCAACTGTTTGGATACGAAAATGTTTGGTAGTCTCTGTAAAACCTAAGATACTATTTTGTTTGTTGTAACCTCTCTCATAAAGTGGAGTGTGGTCTGTTTGTTTTTGGCATTACTATTCATTAGACAAGGCATACATGTATTCAGATGCTAAAGCAAGCTGCTTTGATTCACTTCAGGGGTTAATATACGTCTGAAACCAGTGTCTGTGTTGCAAGATTTTTTTAAAAACAAAGCTGCCCTGAAATAGTCTTTTCAAAGCTCTATGGTTATCTCCAAAGCATGTATTGGCCCCTCCAGAAAACCTTGTGCATACTCCTTTACGGTGGAAACTGCTGTCTGGCCTAGTTTAAAGTAGTTGAAAAGCCACGAA
The DNA here is from genome assembly GCF_001447785.1 of Gekko japonicus. Lineage (NCBI taxonomy): Eukaryota > Metazoa > Chordata > Lepidosauria > Squamata > Gekkonidae > Gekko > Gekko japonicus. Next base: position 75,201 of record NW_015165830.1, read on the forward strand.
TTGCTCACTTTATCATATACTCCAAATTCACTGCATCCTTTATCAGAATACACAAGTTTTGCCTAGAAGCAATTCAAAATAAGGATGCTATAGTGCTCCTGCTATATTTTGGCCTCCCAAAAAGTAATGGATACTTTTGAGAAAAGTCTTGGGGCACTGCCCTATGGAAAGCTGATCTGTCCTATACCAACTTTAACTTCTACTGATTGCCTACAACTTATCAGTAAGCAGTATCCTAGCTCCCCTACTACGCTTAATGACTTTGTTCAGAAAGTGTACACATTTAAGTAAAACCTGTAAGAGATAAGATGGCTTACACTTATGTTCACTGAAAGAAGTCCTTGGCCTGCATCTTTAGCATCAACAGCAAATTCAGCAGGCACGCTGGCTGGGATTCCATAGGAGCTAAGGCCTGGCCCATTAGCAGTCACTTTACTGGCGTCGTATGTTGGAAGCACCTTGACTTTGAAAGGGCTATTAAAAAGGAGAGAAGTGAATTTCCCCCACAGCAATTCACATAATTAACAATTAAAACAGTAGACATCACACCGCAAGGCAATGATGAACATTACACAACTGCCATTGGCACTGCATTAACTAGTATATGCACATGTTAACTGTTAGTGTGTAGGGATCAGGATGAGAGGAGGGTAAAATGCCTGTTGATTCATTTCTCTATTACATAAAAGCACTAGGCATTGAAGGATTCTGTAAGCACTCAACATTTTGTAGTCTCATTTTAAACTTTTTTTTTAATTAACTTACATCTTTCCCATGAACACTTGGAAGAAAAAAGTGATTGTAACAGACCTTCTGTTGCAAAAGGGCAACCAACCCCAGATAGAGAGTTCTACTGGCCATCTTCCCAAAGCATAACTGCTTTGTCTCCTCCCCCAGCCAAAAAACCCAGACTGAAATTCTTACCTCCGAGGAATCTCTTCATCTGCATATTTTACTGATACTGTGTATGGGCCCTCTTGCATAGGTGTGTATGCCACTGTGTGAGTGCCATCACCATTGTCAGCTACCTTAACTGGTTCTGCCAAGCCTAAATAGGGGGAAAGGCTACTTTTAAAATAATTTATTCAACTACATTTCCACTGAAACATCAGTGTTAAAGAAACATTGTGTAAGTATGCACACACTCAATTTAAAGCCTTGCAAGCAATCTGTACAAACATCTGTGTTATGGTCTGATCAGGCAAGCCAATTTATCCCCATCATCCCTGGTCTGTTACCTCACCAATTATAAGAAGAAATCGCAAGCAGCTCCTTGGCTAGCTCAGCTCCAACCACTATAAGCTAAGAGTCCCAAAATTAGACAGCTGTTTAGGTCACTCATCGGACATACTCAAAAGATTCCAGAATCAGAAATTGTTTTACTATTGGATGAGGTTCTACATCTAATCCACTTGTTAGTATAAAATAGTGATTTCGGTTATGCTTTATCCATGTTTCTGAATGACATATTAGAGAAAATAAACAGCTTTACATGCACTTTCAGGTTTTCCATGATCTGCTAGATCAAGATTTGGAAAAAGGCCTACTTCTGAAAGTCAAGACACACAGATTCTTATACCTACAGCCATTCCAGAGCATTAGTTACAAACTCAAAACTTAACTTGTGACTAGACATACTTAGAGCCACAGCTAATGTTAGGTGACAAAAACCAACACATATTAATCAAGCAAGGCATGCATGATGGATAGAGTAACCACCCAGCAGCAGAGAAACCAATGAGAGTGGAGCTTCAACTGCCAATAGGAACAGAATCAGTTAAGAATCAACCTTGGAATTTCAACAGTTGGAAGATGTCAGCTGAAGGAGAAAGGGACAAGGATCGGAGTGTTAATTAAGGCTCCTTTTACTGTGTGGGTAAATTAAGTGCAGCAGGTATTACTAAGACAGCCAGTGTGATACAGTGGTTAGACAGTCAGACTATGAGCCAGGTTCAAATCCCCACTGTTCCATGGAAGCTTGCTGGGTGACCATGGGCAAAGCAAAACTCTCAGCCTAACCTGCATCACAGGGATTTTGTGCGATAAAATGGAGAAGGGGAGAATGTCGTTAGCCACTTTGGGTCCCCAGTGGGAAGAAAAGTGGGGTACAAATTAAACAAATACAATAAGAAAAAAACTGGCAACAGGGCATTGTGTTTTGCGCAATAAAGGTATCAAAACATGTCTGGGAAAAACTGTTCCTTGGTAATCACAATTTGGTAACAGAAACTACGTCTGTTAGCTGGTAAAAATATTAAATCAAACTAGCTTCATTCAGATACTCTTTTTTAAAAGAGAAAGTATTTTGTCTGAAATTTGCCTGATAGCTGCCAGTCATAGGCAATAACCCCAGTTCAGTGGGAAAGTGACAAGTTGTAGGGCAGTTTCTACCGAGGTGAAGTTTTTACAGTGACTCTCCTCAGGGAACATCACAGTATGTTTTAGCAGAGGAGCGCTTAATTGAAAAATTAGTACTGCAGCCACAATACAGGAAAGCTTAATTGACAGAAGCAATTTATAGCTGTAAAGCTTATAGAGGATTTCTTATAAGCAGAGGTAATTAGTGAAAGTTCAAACCTGTCTCATTAGATTCACCCTGTGGGTCACCTTTAAAGAACTCTGAAATTGCTTTCAGTGGACTGCGCCATGACTGGGAATCCGTCTCATCAGCTAGAATTAAAAGACTGTTAACTTAATTATCTGAACAAGGACCTCTAAGTTGTGAGAGATGTTTAGTTTGGAATAATACAGCAAAGCTAAAACCGGCTATACATGCAACAGCCATGTTAGTTCCAAGTGTCACATTCAGCATAGCTTCATGTTGCAGTTAGAGTTGTTAACGTCTAGGTGGGGCCTAGAGACATCCTGGAATTCCAGTTTATCTCCAGACTAGAGGGATCAGTTCCTCAGCTTTGGAGGATAGACTCTGCTAAGGGTCCCTCCTCTCCCTTGGCTCCACCCCCAAATCTCCAGGAACTTCTCCATCGAGAGCTGGCAAACCTAGTTGCAGTATATGAGCAGCTCCAGAATATAAACAATGCTGCTTCTTCCCCACCACCACCGTTGAGGAACTACAAATTTATTGTAGTACAAGTCCAAATGAAATCAGTTTTCAGATGGCAGCAAATAAAAGAAATTAATTGGTGGTGTGGACTTTAGTCCACAAACACATAAGCTATAAAAGTTATTCTTATGAACCTTAAGGCTAATACAGCTATCCCTTTAATTCAGAATTCAGTTTGGAGTTACTCCATTTCAAATGTTTGCAGAATTTATTTTGCTCCAAATAGCATTAAATATGCTCTTACTAATTTTTTTGTCAAATGCAATGATATGCCAGCTCTTAAATAGTGAACTAGCTATACTGCTCATTTCAACAAGGCTGCATGACTGCATTTGGGCCATACCACACAGAAACTTTTGCCCTTGGTTGTCATATACAGAATATCAACTCACAGTCCACAGCCACAGTTTGGCCGGATAATTCAAATAATTAAACATTGGCTGGAATAGCCAGAATAGAAGACGCACCTCTGCCTACTCAGGGTCTTTCCTTCCTTCAGACTACGTTGCTCCAGCTTACATCCTTCTCTTAGTCTGAAGGCCTGTGCCATTGTTTTCACTAGCTCCTCAAGAACTAACACACTTGAGCCAAAGACAGCCAGGCATCCTCATCCACAATTTACTCCTGTGCAATGTTTGGCCCGCTCAACAAACAATTATCAAGGCTTCATCACCATCTCAAAAATCCCATTGTATTACAACACATTCTCAGGTTCAGCTAGGTGATGCCAGAATGCACAGTACAGCTGATATACTAAATTAATTTCGTTTAAGCCCTAAAAGTTTTGGCCTACACATACTTTTGCAGTGGCACATTGGTATCTTGATTATTACCTTCAACACACCATAATTTAAAATATACACTTTTTGGTGGGATGACCATGCTTAGCACAAGTTACTCACATGACCTTCATATGAATGCCTCTTCCAATTCCCAGTAGTCTGGCAAAACCTCTACTAATCGTTAGATTTAACAGTGGTTCCCCCACAGGCAATGCTCCATCTAAGCTGTAGTCTTGTGAGCAAAAATTCTACTTTGTGAGCTACTGACATTTAAGAAATGAGCAAGCAATCTAGCTACTGCATAAATTAGTTTGCTCTGGAGCCAGCCTTCCTGAGCTAAGACAAAAATGTGTGAGCGACAGAGGCTAAAAAACTGTGAGCTAGCTCAGACTAACTCAGCTTAGTGGGAACACTGCTCACAGGGTTCGTAAATGTCACATTTGGTAGAAGCATCTTGATCCTCAAAGACTTAATGTTTTGAAATAGCTATTAATACTGAAATGTTACCAAAAAAGAAATTCAGGACTGTACACTATGCTACTTTATTTGGCACTTCTAGCTTAATTCTGCTAGTTAAAAAATTTAAGCAGGTGGTACACTCTGAAGCAATGTCATTTATATACTTCAGATCTGTATATGACAGATGTAAACACACAGTCAGGAATATGCTTCAATAATAAGTTAGACAAGGAACATATTACCTCTGGGTCCTGTCACCATAACTTCAAGAGGTGCTATACCAGCCTTGCTGGTATCAACAGTAAAGGACTGAGGAATGTTGGCACGAACTGCTGTTCCCAAACCTGGCCCAGCAACTTTCACTTTGTAGGGGTCAATGACATCTTTCACAGGAACTCTGAATGGACTGCCTGCAGGTAACACAGCAAATTTTAACAGCATGCACACAGGAAGCAAAAGATAGGAGATGCGTTAGCTGTAGCATCCACTCTTAGCAGCACAGCCCTTGAGGCAAGAACTGAGATTAGTAGACTTCATTCCCACCTAATGGTAAAATTCTCACGAAGTACCATACTATGGCTTTGGCTGTGAGGTTTCAGATAATACAGGCCTGGAGCCTTACAAGAGGATCAGTCCCCTCATAGTGTTCTCCAAGACCCTCAAAGTCTCATTCTCACCTCACAGGCTGCTGCTGAAGAGAATGGGGCACCATGGGAGCATTGTCTATCTCAGTATCTGCTAGTAATAAACATTTGGGTCAGGAGTTTAATTCACAGTTCAGCTTAAACCAAGCCAACGTCCATCACTTATGCTTCTAAATTCAAGCCAGTTCATAAAAAGTGATCTCTTAAGAGTTTTGCAATCACCAACTGGTAGTTATGTTGTAGTACTACCTACTCAAGCCTGCCTGCTTAATCTCCTCATTTCTGCCCATTTGTGGCCAGCCCTTCTTTCTAAAGAGTTGAAGACAACATAACCCATTTTATCCTCAAAAGCCCTGTGAGGTAGGTAAGCAGAGACTTTACCACCACCAGGGCAGAGCCAAGGAGCCCAATCTATTTCAAATGGAATCAGTTGTTTCTAACAAAGTGAACCCCTTGAGAAAACGTTTTTCCAAATACTTCAATAGGTGTTGCCTATAAGGCTGTTTAAGGCTATAAGGTTAGCCTATAAGGCTACACCAGTTTGGTGTAGTGGTTAAGTGCGCGGCCTCTAATCTGGGAGAACTGGGGTTGATTCCCCACTCCTGCACATGCACCTGGCTGGATGACCTTGGGCAAGCCATAATTCTGGCACAACTGTTCTTGAAAAAAGAGCAGTTTCTGTCAGAGCTCTCTCAGCCCCACCTACCTCACAGGGTGTCTGTTGTGGGGAGGGGAAGGGAAAGGAGTTTGTAAGCCGCTCTGAGACTCCCTTGGGTAGTGATGGCCGGGGTATAAATCCAATCTCTTCTTCTTCTTAAATGACTGCCTCACCTGTTAAGCTTTGGCTTGCTAGGCAATAATTTAGGTCTGCATTATACAGAAAGTTTTGACAGTTTTCTAGCAAGGAAACTATGATGATCACTAAACTGTAATTAACTCTTCAACAATGAAGCCTTGAAGTTTAGAAATTTAAATAAATTCAAACAGCATTTGATAGACACGGAGACTACAGCAGCAGCTACCCTATGTGTTACTAAATGACTGGAGTCATCCACCAAAAACAGGCTTTTAAAAGCTAGCCTTTTCCTAACTCCAGATTTGGGGGGGTTTTGTATCAGCCCCTGTATTTTCCCATGTATTTTCCCATGTATTCTGGATAAGTTTTTAATTACACATTTATCATACCGTCCCCTCCAGCAGATTCTGCACACTGCCCTTAATTCTCCTTTTCTTCCATGTTATCCTCATAGCTACCTTGCAACTAGTCATCCACTTTTAGTTATGTGTCCTGTCCCTTCAATGGGCTTTAATGGGAAGTCATTTATCTCCATGTCATGAAGAGCTTCAACTGTCCATTTCTACACATAAAGCCTCAATTAAAGGGAAGGGACATTTTTCTCCAGACCTGTTTGCAACTATAAGTCCGGTTCATGACTTAGTAGGGGTTTGAACCCAACCATTCCTAGTCTACAAAACTGGGTCAATCCTTTAATATTAATCCTTAGGAGATCTCAGGTCTTACCGGGGATATGTTCTCCTCCATAGGTTATGTTGACATCATAGTCTCCTGGAGCATAAGGAATATATTCAGCACTACAGCTGCCATCTTTGTTATCTTTACAGCTTATTTTGGACTCTGATGGCCCTTCAACAGTTATCCCAAGGCCACCAATGCCAGCACCTCTGTGGGAGGAGGAAAAAAGACAAAAGCCATCATGCTTATATTGTCATAATGCTTTGTTTCCTTAGGCCCAATTTGCCAGGCTTCTATACCTGGCACAAGTATGCATTTTACCTCTAAATGACACCATTTGTCAATTAAGCGGTGTACAAGCATTGTATAAACTTTTAATACAGGTGAGTTTTAGTGGTGACATCTTTAGCTTAACCTGTGGAATGCTGAAGTGACCTTAAGCACACATTTTGGTTTGCCATTTGCAAGAAAAAAAAACCAAGGAAAGCGGTCAAGAAATAGTGTCGGTTTCAGAGGGCAGCCATGTGGGTCTGCAGCAGAACAGCTAGATTAGAGTCCAGCAGCACCTCAGAGAACATCAAGATTTTCAAGGGTGCAAGCTTTTGAGAGTCAACACTCCCTTTGTCAGATAGTGCATACATCACAAGTAGTGATCCTGTCAGTGGAAGCATTTGGGGCAATGACAAGAGTGGTTTAGAGTTTTGTGCTCTCTTACGGCACATCTGTTGGGACAGCCTTACTTTTTCAAAAACAGATGCAACACATCCAGTCTAGATACTCTTACTTATCAGGAAGTATGACTTAATTCCCCACATGAATACTTCACGGTTGAAAAGGAACAATGCTTACCGAGTGACAACAGTAAACGGATTTGATTTATTGGTGAAGGCTTCTTTTAGCCCAGTTCCTTCAGCCAGCACACGAGAAGGATGACACCCTTCAGTGACATCAACACTGAAAGGACTGTTTGCAACAGGCACATCATCGTAGGTCACTTCAACACTGTGAGGACCTGTAGGAAGGAAGGGAATGTTATTAGTTTGGAGCACTCTGACGCTATGATGGCCATGAGGCAGTTTAGACTAGCAGCAGTGCTCTCTGCCCCAAGAGAACTGAGTTGTTAGCCTTTATAAATTAGCTTCAGTTTAAACCAATGACCTCATCCCCATCTGGTAGATTAAGGCTGTCTTGCATTGCACAGGAAGTAAGAATCCATTTTCTACCTGCTTAGTTGACAGAGCTGCTACTTAGTAAAATCCATTCCCCCCATCCCTCCAGAAATTAGAAGCATTCACCTCTTTCATATGGCGTAAACTCTACTGCATACGTCCCATCAGCATTGTCTTTGATGAGGCAGTCTGTGGAAGCTCCAGAAGGATTTACAATCTGAGCTCCAATATGGTCTCCACCAGTTTTGGTTAATGGTCTGGCATCTACAGTGAAATCTGTTGTAGCTTCACGGAAGACATCTATAGAGTAAAGGTTTTGAAGAGCAACACTGAACAGAGCCATGCTTGGTGCCCACATATGTACAAGTTCATTGAAACTGGCTCTGCCATTCCACCACGTATACAAGTCTTGACAAACGCACCTGCCTACACATTTTCTAGGAAAGCATATATCTAAGCATACATTCTGTATTCCCACACGTGACACACATCCATAATGTTATTTCACAGCACTCCTTGGAATTTGCCTTTAAACAGACTAACAGCGTACCTACCTTTCCCTTCAATTCCTGGCCCAAACACTTTGATTTTGCTTGTGTCTACAGCTGGATCAACTTTGACCCGTGCAGGGAAATTTGGCACTGGCTCTCCACCATATTTCATCTGGAGTGTATGCATCCCCGCAGAACGAGGCACATACGTAACTGCATAGGTTCCATCTTTGTTATCTTGAACTTCAACATCAGCTTTGGAACCAGAATCAGACACAGCTTCCATATCCAGCTTTCCAGGTCCAGCTTCTGAGCAATCCACATTCAGCAATCCAGCTTCACCTACTTTACCATGCTCAAGTCCAGGGCCTGTGGCAACTACTTTTGAAGCATCAAATGGAAATTCAACATCTGCTTTAAAAGGGGAGCCAGGAATATGGACTTCTTCAAACAGGATATTCACAAGGTAATCACCCGGTTTAGTAGGCAGGTAAGAAACTGAGCATGTTCCATCACCATTATCTGAGCATTCAATTTTAGCTTCACATGGCCCTTCCACGGTTAACCCTAGACCACCTGTTCCAGCTCCTTTGGTATCTATTGTGAATTCTGCTGGTTTTCCTACAAGGCCCCCTTGAAGGCCTGGACCATAGGCCTTCACCTAGAAGAAGAATACATTAAAGAAGAATACATTTAAATATTTCTATCAACCCGTTTCAGTCACTCCTACACTTTAAGCCACCAGAAGGCACTTTACCCCAAGTTATCAGTGTGCTATTTTCTGCTTAAAGGGTACTGACATGGCATAGTTTGCCTCATTAGCCAACTACCACATCTTATCAAATTGATTCTCGTTAGTCTAATTGATTCTGAAAGTAAGAGGGCACAGCTAATTAGCACAAATCCAGGAAACAAAAGCTAGAGTGCTTACATATGAGTCATTGTTAGACAATGAATACCCAATACATTACATAGTGATTTTCAGTTAAATTATCTCAATGGGGAACATGAAGGAAGAAATAAGCTTATTGGTCATGAGTCACATAAAGCTCAACATGCACCCAAGTAGCATACAGGCTTTTAGGCCATGACACAATACATGCTTTAGAGATGTGTATGTCAGTTGTCTAGAAAAATCAAGGAGAAAATAGAATTACATTTCTTGCTGCACAGTCTAAGTTGCAGAAATTTCTAAGGTATGGCCATGAGAACATTAAGCTGTATGATGACCCTACACACTTAAATCTGGACCGCAGTCACTACCTTCACCACTCTCCAAAAAAGAAAACAAGTGCTAATTTCCATATTCACCGTATTATTTAAGAAACTACATTCTAGTAGATTAAGAAGCATTCAGCAAAGAGTTTCATCAGATCACTTTAACCTGCCTTAAGCTATGCAAACCAGATTCTGTACTAAGCACAAACCTGAGAATTGCTGAAAGCTTATTAACTCTTTTCCATGTCTCATATCTAAAGGTTATATATAGCAGTAGCTTAATACACATTTAGAACACTTTTATGCTGTCTTTCCATACAGCTTAGGGTCCCCAAGGCAGTAAGCAAAGCCATTAAAACAGCATTTTAAAGTACATATTATAAATCCATGACAGCATCCCAAGCAATACGAGCTCCATCTCACTCCATGGATCAGCAGTTAGCAATGCCCTTACCTTGGACGGATCAGGTGGTAGAGTAGCCTCTACATTGTAAGGGCTTCCTGGCACTGGATTACCATCGTAACTTACATCAACAACATAAACGCCTTCTTCCCTTGGGATGTACTTTGCAGTGCTGCACTCTTTGCCCACAACTGGCTCCACTAAGCATGGTAAAGCTTGCTGGGTTGGGCCAAAGATGGCCACATCAAGTTTTCCCTGCCCACCAGCTCCTTTTGTGTCAATCAGAAATTCTTGATCCTTCCCTACTTCAACTCCTTTAAGAAACAAAAGCAGCCTGTTTCATTAAGTTATCTATACGTTATTCAAGCACCATGAGACATAAAGCTATTAAAGTGTTTTCTTATTCCAAGCATCTTAGATCTATACCCCTAACCCCCCTCCATAGCCTTTAAAAAAGCCCATGGATGCTATTAGTAAGAATAGCTTCAGCAGACTGGCAGCTTTGAGTATGGGTTTTTAAACCAGAAGTTGCCTGGTTTAACAGAGTTCTTATTAGGAAAGATTCTTCTCTTTGCATTGTTTTAGTGTTACTGAATACATTAAAAGGAACTTGTCAAAAAATATCTAGCCAAAATTGAACTTCAGTGCTTGGATGAGCAAAGTTCACTGCAAGTATTGGCGTTAAACTGGCTGCTCTCCAATTATAGATTAATATGTTAAGCACTAATGTATACTACCCTCCATATTTCCAAGAACAAGTTGACTGTGGTTCTAAATTCAAATGTCTAGTGGTAACTTGACTTTTATTTTAGATCACCCAATCTATCTTATTTCTTAGCTTGACCTTTACTTTGGATCACCCAACCTAGCTTATTGGGTTGCCATTAAGTCAGAAGCAACTTGATGGCACTTAAATACGTGCACAACCTAGCTTATTATGCTACAGCTGTATTCAATTGCTCATTTGTTTTCCAATTTCCAACTGAAACAAGGTTCAGATTAGACCAGCTCACTTACTGTTTTCCAGGCCATTGATTTTAATTTTGCTCAGGTCAAGTGGAGCTGCCACACCCACAGTGAATGGACTCTTAGGAATAGGATCTCCACCATAGGTCACTAGAACTTTCATGTTACCCTAGAGAAATTGAGCAGATTCATATTTCAATACTTGAGACCAATACTAGCAGCTCAAATGTCAATCCTTTGATATTCATTAAGTATTCCTCAGCTTTCCTTTACACATTTTAATAGGCAGGAGGGAAGTTTTACCTTACTTCCAGGTTCTTTTCAATTTTCCACAGTACACAAGTATACAATAGCAAAGGCAGCTTTGTAGCAGGAACCCTAACTGGCAAGGAAACCAAATGCTTGTGCCTGCAGACACCTTTACCTTCAGAATTTACACATGGCTATATATTATATGCTTTGGCTAGAACACTGGGCTTCTCTGGTGAGTCTTAGCTAAAAATCCATCTCCTTGTGCATGTTTTACCAAGTCTGCTTTTAGTTCATTCTTAGCTTGCTCTGCTGAAATACCATTGTTCCATAAAATTCACTGAACAGCCAGTTATTTCATCAGTTAACTGAAGGAATCGTTTTGCGTGTTATGCAAAAATCAAGCAAAACGTATGAATTAACTGAATTTTGAGGTAGAGTTAATTGTTCCACACAATCAGGCTATGGCTTTAAGAACATAAGAACATATACTGATGAGATATGTACTAATATCTCTACAGACAACCATACCCAAAATATTCCTATTTTAGGCATTTGAGCCCTTACAGTTGCAAATCACTAAAAAAAGTAATTGGCTAGGAGCTCCATTTATGATTCAAAGTCTTGGTGAAGGTTTTATGGACAAAAGTCCACAGAGAAATGCAAAAAATACTTAAGTGCTCTTTCAAAAAAGCGCCTGAAATTCTGCTTTTGGGATTAAAAATGGAAGAAGTTAACTCGACTAAAAGGACTTTATTCTGGTACCTTATCACAACAGCGAGGATGATCTATGCACAATTTTGGAAGACTGATAAAGTACCAGAAATCGAAGACTGGATACAAAAAGTTCTGTTCATGGCAGAAATGGATAAAATTACAAAGAAGTTGAATAATCAAGAAGATAATGTGTTTTTTCAAGAATGGAATGACTTTAAAATATATCTGGAAAAGAACTGGGATGTAAAACAAAACTTAATATGTTTAGATCAATATTAAGTCAAATGATGTTATCTTGAGGTTGTATGATAACAAATGATGTGTTAATGATATAAAGAAATTTGTAAGAAGGGAGTGAAGCATTGCGGGAAGCCATTGGAGGGAGGAGAGGAAGGGAATGGGGTAAACAATGGACTGAATGATTTAATTTTATATGTTATGTTCCTAAGAAAATAATAAAAATTTGTTTACCAAAGTCTTGGTGAAGGTTTTGCAGCTTACACAGGTTCACTTGTGAATCTACAGAGCTTGAGCCCAACAGACTGAAGCTATACAGATCTAAACGCACTGTACACAATAAGAACTTCCACACGCTGAAGTCAGCCTCAGCTCCACGGATGACTCTTTTATCATTTTGTTAAGTTGCTCGCTTAACAAAGCAGTCGGAGAGTGATTCAGCAAGGACACAACTTTATTCTTCAACTCGAACACAACTCCAACACGGATCAACATCTGATAGCCAGAACAACCTTTACATTGCAGCTGTCCTGCTTTTAAACATTCCCGGCTAATGTAGCCACACCCACTGTACAAATACCAACCAATAAGGTTGTTCACCATAAGGACCAATCAACGGATGTTCCCACTCAGGGAGCTTGCTTGAAAGTGATTGGTTAGGTGCTTCCCGGGCTAGTAACACGATTGGATGGATTTGGATCCTAGCCCAGGACGAAGCTTTACATTACACTTCAATTAGATGTTTCACAACATATCATGCATTCAAGGCAGCTTTGAATACACTACACATTTACTTTTTGGTGTTCACATTACCAAGTCACTTTGCCTGCTTGTGTCTGAATTGCACTGATTCTCACCTCTCAAGATGCATGGGCTTCATTTTGTTGCTTCTGTTTAGAAGATTAATTAGGTGCCAAGATACAAGTAGTGTTCACTGCCTAGAAACTGCCAAGCAGCCATCTATAAAATTCCCATATGGGTGCAAGATTAATGCCTCCAGGATTTTTGGGCTGCCTTTGTTTCGTTTCTGTGGAACACTAATAAACCAGAGGGAGCAGAAAAGGCTATAGAAAGGACACTTTGAAATTCAGATTTTTCAGTCAGACTACTTGGGCATGGGCCAACAAAGCATAATGTATTAACTTGCCATGACTAAGGTGCGTATCATATTGTAGTTCCACAACTTAATTCCTTGGATAAGAGTTGGAGAATGAAGGTTTAAGTTTTCACAAGGCTCTGAGTAGTTTGATAGCTAGCATTTGTCACTGCTATATTTACCATCTGACAGAGTAAAGCCTGTAGTATTTGCTTACTCCACCCCCTTAGTTAAGCCTACTCATTCGCCCTTCTCACAATAGAACTCTTGCCAGGTCAACCTCAAAAATATAGATGCATATATGGTGCACTGCTCAAACACAGCGGTATTTCTTAACAGTAACACCACCTACTATAATTTTCGGTCCCTGACAGAATGTTGGCCAGGTGCCTTCATTCAGTTTCCTGAATTTCTCTCTAGTTCCTTGATCAAAGTGGGAGCCCAGAGGCTAAGTTACAGAAGTAATCCAGTGTAGTAGGGCTGGTCTATACAGGCAATGCACAGAATGAGGTGGAAGAAATCAGGATTGTGCAACTTCAGACCACAGGTACACAGTACAAAAAACACTCTCAACATACATAATCCTTCAAGAAGATATTCAGGATAATGTTATGGTAATTCTTGCCAGTTTACTGCAAGCAAAGAATCTTGTACTATAAATTTTTATCTGCTTGAGTTAACAAGATTTGGGGTTCATAAGAGAACATTACATGTAGAAAGTGACAGTTGGTCTGTGAAGTGAGGGGAGGAGAAGGAGTCAGCAGGCTCAGTTGATATACCAGAATAAAGGTTATAGAAACCAAGTAAGTTGATGCTGTTTTTTCAACTAGGGGATAACTGGGGAATTGGATACTTTGTGTTCAGTAACAGAGAGCCTATTTGGATTCAAAGCATGGCAGGCATTAAAACCAATTCCCTTTTCATTAGGTATCGACCAACTATATGTTCTATTTTAACTGCGTATTTTATGGACCTCTATTTGGTCTTAAGTCACCCATGTGGAGGCCTGGGCCTTTTGGCCAGGCACTGGGTAGATAAACATTTCAATTCCTACAGGGACAGGCAAGATCCATCCTATGGAGGAGGGTCCTAGCAGGCAGGTGACCCTGCAGTGATTTCAGTAATTCACTCAGAGAATCATAGAGGATTATAGAGTTGGAAGGGACTTCCAGGGAAATCTAGTCCAACCCCCTGCACAATGCAGGAAACTCACAAATAACTCCCCCTACACTCCCAGTGATCCCTGTTCCATGCCCAGAAGATGACAAAAAAACCCTCCAGGATCCATGGACAAAATGGCCTGGAGAAAAATTGCTTCCTGACCCCAAAGTGGTGATCAGCATTTCCCTGGGCGTGTAAGAAACAGCCACAAGAACTAAGCGCTGATAAAACCCTTCCTGCCCTCCCTCTCATGACCTGCCTAGGTTCACAGAATAAATGACATAAATAACAAGCCTGTGCCGAATATAGTCCAAACCAGAATTCTACCACCTTCGTAATAGGTAAATTGGATTTTAATGGGTACTGCCAGTTTGGAAAAGCTTAGAACTTACAAGAATCAATCTACATGTATTAAGTTTTCCAGAAAGCACATTTGCTGAGAGTGAACCATATTTTAGAAACAAGATACAAATACACTCTACGTTTGCAAAGTGCTGCAGTACACAGCACCACTGTTTCAGAAGTCATAAAGGCCATTTCCATCTATACCTGCCAATGTTCATGAGAACTGTGCCAGAGACAGCTGGCATCAGGGTTCCCGCTACAAAGATCCAATTAAAGCAGAATCATGGCAGTACATACATTTAGAAACTGTTTAGGGTTGAAAGGAGACTCAACTGGTCACTGCCAACATGAAAGTCTACAGGATGTAGGTTAAGAGGCCACCTTTTGGCAACAGTTACACCAGACTCATAGCACCAGAAGCTGAAGCTAAAGCCAGCTCCTGAGATGTACAAGAATTGTGCAGAGGATGTGGAAACTGATCTGGAATAACCTGCCAAGTGAGGTTTGATTTTGTTGTCAGTTGAAAGGTGACAGAGGGCTTACAAATGAATACCACTCAGAAATACATAGCTATCAGCAACAATAACAGGACTTCCAGCAGCAAAGTTGCTGAATATGACAGGCTAAATTTGACAGTTTGGAACAAGAGAACAAAAAATTTGAGCTTCAGATGCACTTTTGGGGTACTTGCTTAGTCAGTCAGGTGGTTTGATTGTGCCTGTAGCCTTGCTCTCTTTAATAGAAAGATATTGGAATGTAATGTAGGAGCCCTGGTTTGCCATTTTATGTCATGTGAAATTTGTCACTGTGCATTATGGGAAAGCCCACTACCCACCTTCACATGGAAGCCTACCTGCTGTACTGGAGTGTATTTTACAGTGTGGGAATAGTCATAATTATCAATGATGTCCAAGTCTTTGACAGCTTCTTCAGCATCTGCCAGAGGTCCATGGAACTGAACATCCAGAGGAGCTTTCCCAGCACCTTTCGTGAATACGGTGAAGTGTGTAGGCTTCCCATTTTCTACACCTAAATAGGAAAAGCAGTTGGAATAATCTGTCACCCTAAGAAGATGATCCACATGTGATAAAGATACAAGAGTCAATTTTATCCCTTCAAGTCCCAAGCTTAGTATTCTACCATCAGTCCTAGATGCAGGTTTGCCCAGTACAGGGAGACTCCCCAAACTTACAGTCTTAAATTTCAAAAAAAGAACTAGTAGAAAACTCACCAGTTTTACTTAGTCCAGGCCCTTCAGCTTTCACCTTGTTTGCATCATGTGAGGGTTCTACTTTCACTCTGAAAGGGCTGGTTGGGATTTCCTTTGAGACAATAAAACTTGGTTGTAATGCAAGCAGCAACTTAGCTTTCCATTAAAAAGTAATGCAGAGCAAGTGGATTAGCTCAAGAGTCAATGTGTTGCAGAAGCCCTTCTTTCATATATATAACATTCTTGCCTCTTCCATTCTATAAACTGCTTCCACGGTACCAAATTATTGCTTCCCCTCTAAATCTATCACAGAACAAAAGCCACTTGTGTCTTTTGTGTGTTGGACTAATGACACCATAGAGTTAAGTTTTTTCTAAGACTTCATGGAAACATTTTGTCCTATTCGGACCAAGTTTGGTTTAAACACGCCAACTTACAAAAACACATCAAAAGTTCAGTGGCCATTTAAGCAATGTCAGTGTGATCTCATACCCCATTTGTGACAAGTGGAAGTTTGAGCTTGGCTTCATTTTCTGTTGGCAGTGTTCAAGTAGCGTTTCTATTTCCTGCTCTGTGCTTTTACAGATTCTCAGCTTACCCGAAACCAGAAGTTTTTTTTTTTAAGTTCTTGCTAGAAAACTAATGCCATCATAAAAGCCAGAACATACTAAATACATCATCCTTACTGTAACATCTATGCATTAGGGAAAGCTTCTAAAGAAAAAGCAAACTTTACAGACTTTAAATTAACACAAATATTTGAATAGGCCCAGAAACCCCTTTAAGTCACACGGCAATCAAGCCTATATAAAAGCAGACACTCAGAGAGACATTGGATCTGGTGTGACCTCTAGCCCTGATCCCAATCCCTCCTGTGCACTACACACCTCTCCAGCAAACAGCACTTTGACAGTATAGCGCCCAGCTGCAGGTGGCGTATATTTCACAGTGAATGTATCATTAGCATTATGTATGATGTCAAAATCTATGTCTTGCTCTTCCTCATTTAGCACATGAGCATCACACTTAATGCCCACACTCACATCACCTAGAAGGAACAAAGAGATTTGTTAGCCAATCATTTTTGCAGTAGCTCCCTTACATCACCACTTATGGCTTAATACTAGGAGATAATAGCGTTTCTGGATATTTCCCAAGAAGGGTTTCCTCTACTACAGCGTGTTGCCCCCCTTTTACCGAAGTGGGAAATTATGACAGGTTTGCCAGGAAGCCAACCCAATAATGTGTGTCTGTTTTTACCTTCTCCTGCCTCTGTGCAGTCTACTGTGAAATGAGTAGGTTCATTGGCTTTCAGACCAGTTCGCTCCACACCAGGTCCAATCACTTTCACTTTGTGAGGATGACTGCCTTGACCTATCTGGACCTAAATAACACAATTTGACATGCAAGGTATGAGAGTCACAGAGGTGAAACTTGCTTACTCAATGCCTTAACTTTCATGCCCTAACATAGTCATGCCTTTCAACCTCATTCCACATTGTTTATCAACAAGGTTTGACTTTATGCAACATTTGCTTGGAGAAATTCTGCTGCAACTACAATATGTATATTAATATTACCAGTGTCACATGAGGTATGGAGACAGACCACAAGTGGACAACCAGGAACATTTTTTTAAAAAAACTACTTACCCTGTAGGGGCTACTGGGCACATTAGCTCCTCCCCAAGTGACAGCAAGTGTATGCTTCATTGGTTTTGTTGGAACATAAGAACAGGCATAGATACCACCTGGCTTGCTCCTTGTCTGAATATCAATCGGTTCACCATCTCCATCCTTAAAGAGAAATGGTTTGGACCAAAAACAAACATGATTTTAGAAGTTACTGGTATTTACCAAATTGTTGATCCAAGCAACATAGCTTTCTGTGTCCATTTAAGAGCATCACAAAATCAATTCATGCTTTTGGATATGCTATCTTATAACACAGTAAAGTGATACTATATTGAAATAATTTTTTTATATGCAGGAACAAGCTACCATGGACAACTAGTACGGTACAGTGGTCAAAGGCACAGTGTACCACCTGCCAATGCATTTCCTTATGCGCCCTTGCTTCTTGATGATAAAACCCAAAGAGTCTTGAATAAGCAGCACAGGGAGCTTTGAGTTTCTCCCTTCCAACATACTAACGAAGTGCTGAGCTCATCCTGGGCAGGTGCGTCACAGCTGTGAGCTCTGTTTGACTAAGGACAGCCTCCTATGCCTCTGGACTTGGAAACGTCTGTCTCTGTGGCTCTGCAATGAACAAATGCTCCCTTTTCTGTAGGAACTTACACGGGAGACCATCTCATCCCCCAAACAAGGAACCAGCCCAGACCTCTCCACCTTCTCAGAGCTGGTACTTAACAGTCCAGGCAGCACCACTTCAGAACTTGCAAGCAGCTGTCTCCATCATAGGATGATGCTTGACTTGTGACCTCCCAGATCTGTGACTGCCACTGCTCTCATGGCAGCCATTTTATAGGGGCATTCACTACTCCTTCTTAAAATTCCACAAATGCCTTGCAGGCTCAACAAAGTTGGGGATTCCTGAGCTACAGTCTGATTAAGGCCGGGTTCCACCTCCCATGCTGCCATGAAACACCCTAGGCAACTTTGGGGCTGTCACCATCTCTCTCAGCCTAGATTTTAACAGTTACTTTGAGATGAAGGGACAATGTATGTGCCTCCCTGTGCTCCTGGAGGAAGGGTGCAATCAAATCGAATGAATGATTTGCATAAGGGCAACAGAAAATGGTGCCAGAGCTCCCTGCCCACTAGAACAGCAGCAAAGTGGAAATCTTTACTGCCTCTTCACTGTACACCCACAAGCTGTTCTGCACGTTTCAATCTTTTGTGCTACATTTAGTCAAGCATGTCATAGCCTTAAACAACCTACTCCCACTCTGAAGCACCTTCCTTATCTAAAGTGTAGCTGGTTCCATCACCACCCCTGATGACAGAGTACATGAAGGAGGCCAATGACGCAACTGTCAGAAAGTCAGCATGTTACCAGATTTGTGTGGGAGGAGGCTGAAAGAAGGTAGCTCCCATGACATAAAGGCAAGTATGAACCTGCCCTGAGCCAAAAACTTGATCAGTTACATGTTTTTTAAGACTACAGATACAGCTCAAGTCTTAAATATACTTAAAAGCAAGTCTCTGATTTCCCCAGCAAACACACATCAGGTACATTTTAAAGGTTTGAATGCAAATCGATGTCTGGGCCATCTTTACCAGAAGCAAATGATATCTGGGTTCTGGTCGTACCTGTGCATATATCTTCAGAGGAGCATTCCCAGCTTCACTGGCATCAACTGTAAACTCTGCAGGATTGTTCACAATACAGCCCGTTCTCTCCAGACCTGGACCATACGCTTTTACCTAGAAAAGATGAACAAGAGTAGAAAAAAATGCCAGGACTCTATTACAGCATGGACACTGTGGGCTGATCAGTACAAAATTTGTTTTCAGAAGCCAATAAAGATTCCTCGTTGATTGCATATATTTTACTGCAGGAGAATATTTTCTGTTCTGGAAGAAATCCTGCTATAACAAATGCCCAGGATTGTAGCACTCCTCAGAGAAGGACTCTAGCAATCAATTGCTAGATCAGAATGAGCCCAAACTAACCCAGGACAGACCTTTGCCATCTCTTGCTATGTCACTGGATGAAGCAGCAACATCAACTGCATTAATGGTCTCCAAGGTTTCCCATGACAAGCTACAGCATGGTTCTCCTTCAGTGGGGAAAACAGATGTTTCTATAGAACGAATTGCTCAAGAAACTTTGATAAGTTATAATCTAAAGAAGAGATAAACCCTCATGCCCTTGCCTTGTCTGAGTCGAAGTCTATAGCAGTCGGTTGGATAAATGCCATGTAGGGGCTGTCTTGTATGTCCTCATCATCACACATGATGTGAACAGCATATTCACCAGGTTCTTTGGGCCAGTACTTCACATCACATGACCCATCATTCTGATCATCACATTCAATTTTCGCCTGGGATGGACCTTCAATGGCAAAACCTAAAAAGAACACAAGTGTGTTAGAATTGTAAAAAGTGTCAATTATGATTTTGCTGATAGGACTCTAAAGGATGTTCACTTCCGCAGCAGCAATCCTTTTCTTTGCAGTAGGTTTTGGTAGAGGCAACCCCCAGTATACACTTCATTTTGCTACAAGGCAGCCCAGAGTCGCTAAGAGTGGTTGCACTTCTAGGGCAAACAGGGCCAAACGCTATACTTCGCCATCACTTTTGTGATCCCTGTCCACTTAAGACAGGCAGCCCAGTGTGTGTTACAACACTGGGAGCTGGTGGGGAAAGCATGGCTAAATCAGACTGAACAGAGCAGTCAGGCCTACTTGCCTGTGATTGTTTACCTATACATCAAATGATATCCTGCATACATCTGGGGCAGCTAATCACCAATTAAACTGCAATGTAATTAAAACAAATACATTCAGCCGTAACTTAATCTACAGACCAAACAAGAATACAGTTATTGAAAACAACACTAAATTAATTAACTGTAAATATAATTGGGGACTGCAAGAAAAGCACATGGGAAAATATACATTGATGGTCTCCAATACATGTTCCAGCTTTATATCAAGGAAGTCTGCTTTCTGAACATTAGCAATTAGTCCACTAAGATATGTTTAACAGAGCACAGGCTGAGACAGCCTTTTATTTAAGATGTTCTTGGGCACCACATTTCTCTAACTTTGTCTAGACTGGCTTACCTAGTGATCCCACTTCTGGGCCAATGGATTCTACCACAAAGTCAGCAGATTTCCCAACAACTCCTTCATGAAGTCCTGGCCCCCAGGCTCTCACTTTTTGAGGACCAGCTTCAGGACCTACTTGAACTTCAAAGGGGCTACAGGAGAAACACCAGAATTCAAGATTAGGAGAAAGACACCAGAGTAGAGTAAGAGGCCCAATTATGAGATTGCATTTTTTGCCCTTTACACCCCCTCCCATCCCAGTAAGCTCATGATTGCATCTAGGCCACACAAACTTCTTGTTCTTCCCTAAACTCCAAAGAATTTGGAAGAATGT